>NC_072033.1:3606666-3966645 GCF_027791375.1 Indicator indicator
CAAGAGGAGATAAAGCCATGAGGAGTACCCAGAAGGGACATTTCACAATACATTAGAGGTTGGAAGGGACCTCAAGAGATCATTGAGTCCAACCCCCCTGCCTCCTCCACTTGACACCCACCCCTCAGATATTTATACACATTGATGAGATGCCCTCTCAGTCTTCTCTTCTCCAGACTAAACAGCCCCAGGGATCCCAGTTTCTCTTCATAGGGGAGATGCTCAAGTCCCCAAATCATCCTCATGGCTCTCCATTGGATTCTCTCCATAGGCCTGCTGGAGACCATGCTGAGGCTATGTTTTCTCCCTCTTCCCCAGCAGCTGCTTTGAGAAGAGCCCACATTCCAGGCACCCTCTCACTTATGCAGACAAAACAGGGAATCAGGACTGAGCTTCACACATAAAGTTTCTCTTACAGTGGTTTCTCATCCCAGTGCCTCTGCCTGGGGTCCTAGCAATGTACTTCTGGATCATGAAATAGCCCTCAGAGGAAAGAAAAGGCTCCTGTGTGAGACTGTAGGAAGGGAGCACTGGGATGAAGTAGCAGCAGATAGAATCATAGAATCATAGAATTGTTAGGGTTGGAAAGGGACCTGAAGGATCATCCAGTTCCAACCTCCTGCCATGGGCAGGGACACCTCACACTAGAGCAGGTTGCTCAGAGCCACATCCAGCCTGGCCTTAAAAACTTCCAGGGATGAGGCTTCCACCACCTCCCTGGGCGACCTCTTCTAGTGTCTCACTACCCTCATGGGGAAGAACTTCTTCCTAACATCCAATCTGAATCTACCCATTTCTATTTTTTTTCCATCCTATCACTCCCTGACACCCTAAAAAGTCCCTCTCCAGCTTTCTTGGAGCCCTTTTCAGAGACTGGAAGCCCACAATAAGGTCTCCTGGGAGCCTTCTCCTCTCCAGACTGAACAGCCCCAACTCTCTCAGTCTCTCCTCATAAGAGAGGAGCTCCAGCCCTCTGCTCATCTGTGTGGCCCTTCCCTGGACATGCTCCAGCACGTCCAGATCCTTCCTATAATAGGGACTCCAGATGATGAAGGCCAAGCTCTGACTGTGGCTGGCTTCTCTTGCCAGCTGCACAAGGTTGCACAAGCTCTGGGAAGGGAGCTGTGAGTGTTCCTGGGCTGAGGAAGCCCAGGCCAACCAAAGTGCTGTGAGCATCCCACCCTGCACTCCACAGCTCCAGCTGGACATGGACCATCACCCTGCCATTACAGAGCACAGGCATCACCATGGGGGCTGCAGTCCAGGCTGAGGGCAGTGGGGGAGAGGGACAGCTCCTTAGCAGTCTTTCCAGCAGAAGATAAGGATCAAAGGACTTGCTGGAGGTCATCTGGGAGAGCCTGGCTCTGCACCAGGTCTCCAGAGTTTCAGGCCTCTTTTCATCACAGCCTGTCTCTCCTTGTAGCCCACACTTGAAACACCTACTCAGTTATCCATTGTGAATTGGGATTTTTGCTAATTACCATAAGAAAATGAAGCCCGGGGCAAAGGGGGGGTGACTATTCCCGTCTTTCCCCAAGCCCTTGCTCCTGGAACAGTCCTTCTGTGGAACAGATTCTCCATCATTTATGCAGCAGTTAGTTCAAGAACAGTTTGCAGGCATCCTGATTTTCCTGGGACCTGCTGCTTGGTGTTGAAACAAGAACAGAAGCCACAGGCCTCCTCTTGCTGTTAGAAAGCACCAACCTCTTGCACTCCCTGCTCTCTGTGGCTTTCAAAATACAGACAAGTGGCCCACAGAACTGTCAGATACCAAGAAATCTGTACAGAAGCTTTCTGGGGAACTCTTTGCACCACAGGCTGAGCAAGATGTGCAATTACAGAGCCATGGCTTAAGAACTTAAACCCCAGCTAAGGCTGATAGAAGGTATCAGACTTACAAACAATATGTTGGCAGAATTTAATCTTGCAGGACTGCAGTGGCTTGAAGGGGGAGGTTGTGTTTGGGATTAAGAGGCAAAGTACTGCACGAGTTTTTATTACATCTTTTTATTTTCAGCTATACCTTGTGATGGCTGTTTTGAGACAGGATCATGGTTTTATGGTAGCCATCAATTCCCCCCAAAACATAGTTTGGTTTCTCTGACACAGGCAGAACATGAACAAAATGTATTTGGCCCTTATCCGGGCTGCTGACTACTTAAAGCTCCCAGAGGAGTGTTTCATTAAGGCATGTGATTTTCCAGAAAGCACAAAAAGGAGGCAAAAAAAAAAAAAAAAGAGGAAAAAAGATCTAATTTCTCTTGTGCTCCTAAAAACCCAAAGAAGCCCTAAGCATGTACATGCTCCCCTCACTGGAAACGCCTTGTGCTGGGAAGCATGTGCCTGAGCATCCCAGTTTTGAACTGATCTCAGTATTATGGCACTACAGAAACACTCATGGTGGGGGGAGAAGCAGCCTGCTTGTTGTCTTAGAGCTGGGGAGAGCAGAGCCCAGCTCCTGCCACAGGGTGCTGGGTGGGCATCATAGAATCACAGAATGTTAGAGGTTGGAAAGGACCTCCAGAGATCACCAAATCCAATCCCCCCTCCCAAAGCAGCATCACCCAGGTTAGTCTGCACAGAAATGCATCCAGGCAGGTTTTGAAAGTCTCCAGAGAAGGAGACTCCACAACCCCCCTGGGCAGCCTGCTCCAGGGCTTTGTCACCCTCACTGGAAAGAAGTTTCTCCTCATGTTGAGCTGAAATCTTCTCTGTTCAAGTTTGAACCCATTGCTCCTTGGTTTATCACTGTGCACCACCCAAAAGAGCCTGGCCCCCTCCCCTTGACACCCACCCCTCAGCTATTGAGAGACATTGATCAGATCCCTCTCAGTCTTCTCTTCTCCAGACTAAACAGCCCCAGGGCTCTCAGTCTCTCTTCACAGGGGAGATGCTCAAGTCCCCTAAGCATCCTCCTGGCTCTCCCTTGGACTCTCTCCAGCAGTTCTCTGTCTCTCTTGACCTGGGGAGCCCAGAACTGGACACAGTGTTGCAGGTGTGGTCTCTCTAGGGCAGAGCAGAGTGTGCTCTCCAGGGCTCTGCCAGTGCCAGGATGGCCACAGGCCCAGCTGGACATGTGGAGTGGCTTTGTGGCAGCTGGGAGAGGTGGAAAGCAGGAGCTTGGTGGCTGCTGGTGACTCATGTCTATGCCTGGGTCCATCTTTCACCTGACAAATTAATTCAAACACACTGCCATCAGGTGGGTTGTTAAGCCTGGGGGAGAGGAGAGAGGAGAGAAAAGAGAAGGCTCTGAGGAGAGCTTACAGTGGTGCTTCAGTATTTAAAGGTCCTTATCAGAAAGCTGGGGACAGATGTTTTAGCAGGGTCTGTTGTGACAGGACAAGGGGTGATGGTTTCAGCTAAAAGAGGGAGATTCAGACTGTGTGGAAGGGAGACATTTTCAACATTGAGAGTGGTGAGACACTGGCCCAGGTTGCCCAGAGAGGTGGGAGATTCCCCCTCCCTGGCACCATTGCAGGTCAGGTTGTTTGGTGCCCTGGTTGCAATGTCCCTGCTGACTGCAGGGGGTTGCAATGGATGACCTTTGAAGGTCCCTTCAGCCCAGACCATTCCATGATTCCATGTTGTGGTGTGCAACGGATGTGGCTGTGCAGGACAAAGGGTTGAATGAGAATTGGCACTGTCACTGGAGCAGGGAGGGCAGGAGCTGGGACACCTCCTCTTTCATGTCTCAGATTTAGGTGGCCTTATGCAGCTGGCAGTTGACTCTGAGACCAGGAGCTGAGTTCAGAGCTGAAAGGAACTGGTTGTCCCCAGCAACAGCACAGCATCTCTCTGCTGTATGCCAGATAATGCCACGTTATTAGAACAACACTGCCTGCAGAAACACCTGGGGGAGAAAAATGAGTGTCCCTGGCTTGCTGCAGGCAGGGCTGGCTCCTGTGTCCCCATGCAGCAGCTTGTCCTTAGTGTCAGTCAGCCTGGGTGCTCATCCTGTCACCGTGGATGCTCATGTTACTGGATGATGTTGAGCAAACCTGTTCATGTCCCTGTGCTCTGTAAGCAGGGTGGCAAATGCAAAGTGCTTTGAGATCCTCTGTGGGAAATACCTAACTCACCCAGGAGGAGATAATAACTCACCCTGTAGAAAATAACTAACTCACCCATATGGGGGATAAATAACTTACCCCAAGCAGCAGCCCTGGGCACGGGAGCATCTTTTGTCAGCTGGGAAGGCAGGTCTGTGCCAGGTGCCCCTGGGTATGTATCACACCTCATTAAAGGTGTGCTGCCACTCAGCCAGACTTAGACAAGCTGGAGAGTTGGGCAAAGAGAAATTGAATGAAATTCAACAAGGGCAAGTGCAGAGTCTTGCACCTGGGAAAGAACAACCCCATGGATAAGTATAAGTTGGGGAATGACCTGATGGAGAGCAGTGAAGGGAAAAAGGCCCTGGGGGTCCTGGTGGATGGAAGGTTGACCATGAGCCAGCAATGTGCTCTGGTGGCCAAGAAGGCCAAAGGCATCCTGGGGTGGAGTAGAAGGGCTGTGGTGAGTAGGTTGAGAGAGGTTCTCCTGTCCCTCTACTCTGCACCTACTCTGAGGCCACATCTGGAGTATTGTGTCCAGTCCTTGGACCCTCAGGTCAAGAAGGACCTCAGGGAACTGCTTGAGAGAGTCCAGCACAGAGCCACAAAGATGCTGAAGGCAGTGGAACATCTTCCTCATGAGGAGAGCCTGAGGGAGCTGAGGGCTCTGGAGCTTGGAGAGGAGAAGCCTGAGGGTGACCTCATTGCTGGGGATAAAGATGTGCAGGGGGAGTGCCCAGAGGCTGGAGCCAGGCTCTGCTGGGGGATGCCCAAGGACAGCACAAGGGGCAGTGGTGGAAGCTGAGGCAGAGGAAGTTCCATGCAAACAGGAGGAAGAATTATTTCCCTGTGAGGGTGACAGAACACTGGAACATGCTGCCCAGGGGGGTTGTGGAGTCTCCCTTTCTGGAGATATTAAAAGCCCATCTGGAGATGTTCTGTGTGATCTGGTATAGGCAATCCTCCTCTGGCAGGGGGATGGACTGGATGAGCTTTCGAGGTCCCTTCCAGCCCCTCACATTCTGTGAGTCTGTGACTGTGATTCTGTGAAATGGACCAGGGGGCTGGGAGTTGGGAGGAGGAAGGAGCAGTATGGAACAGGGAGCAAAACACTGAGCACACACCAGGGTGCTTGCAGGTGAGTTGCATGGCACCAGGAACACTTCAGCCTGAGCTGTGAAGAAATACACTTGTGGCCATTCAGGCTCCCCAGTAGTGTAGCTGCTGGCTGAGGAGCAAAGCTGCTGCAGAGCTGGTGTGGTGCCTGGTGCTCAGTGTGGTGGTGAGAGGAGGGCTGTGCCTTCATGCCTGATCTGTGCCACCTCCCCACGGGCACAGCTCCGTGCAGGCTGCTGAGACCCCGCTGGGGCAGGCCACTGTCAGGGCTGAGACAGCAGCAGGAGAAGTGATCTGTTCCCTGTCACCTCTTGCTGCTGTGCTGCTGGCTCACCCACTGCTCCCTAACAGCCCATTCTCCCTGCTCCATTGGCTGCTTTGCCCTTTCCAGACCAGTGCAGTGGCTTTTTTTTTTTCCTGCTGAGATTCACACTGTCTTTGAAATTGAGTCACTCTGAGCAATTTCAACTTGTGCCAGGTCCCAAAAAACCTTTTCCACTTTGCATTTTCCATCGGGAGAGGCTGAGGAAAAGCCAGGGCAGCACTGACCTGAGGGAGGTACCAGGGAGCTGCACCTGCTGAGAGCATCCCAGGCACCTTGGACATATCATTACCTGGGGAGTGGTGTGAGGAATTTCCATTGCTAGGAAAGTTCCCTCCTTGTCCTGCTTGTCACCAGGGCTGTGGTCACCTGCTGCTACAGACTGATCCAGGCAAAGTCCCATTTCTGTCAAACAGCTTTGTAAATACTGGATGCTACTCCTGGGGCAGTCAGGCTCATCTGCAGCATCCTCCCAGGACCAGCAGCATTGCCCCAGGGCCAGCAGCATCCTCCCAGGGCTGGCAGCAACCTCCCAAGGCTGGCAGCGTCCTCCCAGGACCAGCAAATCCTCCCTGCCACTGCCCACTGCTCTGCCCTGGCACCAGGAAGGCATTGGGTAGGGTAATACTCAGCTAGTTCAGGACTGGCTTTCTATTAAAGAGAAGCCAAAGCACCTCTAACTTATGGTGACAGAGGGAACTAATTCTGATGGCCACACTCTTCTATCAGCCTCAGCTTAATCCCTGTTGTGTGGAGTGCTGGCTCTAGGCAGATGGAGCTGCTGGATGAGGCTTCCCATTGGGAAATGGCCCCACGGATATTGCAGTCAGGTTCTCCCTCAGGACACACTGGGCTCAGCAGCTTACACACCCCTGGGGCTGTTTCCTCAGCAGTACAATAAATACCTCCACAGGGATGCAGCATGGACCCGTGCTGCACACCTTGCTGGCACCCCCTGCTCTGCATTGCCCTTCCAGGAGGGAATTCTGACTGGACACACTGGGCTTTGCACACAGCTGGTGCCACAGCACATGCCTTGCACAAGCCCTGGGTCAAGGAAAGGCAGGCAAGGCATGCAGGCAAGGAAAAGAGAGGGCTCTTCCCTCCAGGCATCACCATCCCTGCCAGGGGGCTGCTTTCTGCTCCCATGAGCCAGCAGCTCCTTCCCCACTGACCCTGACTCACTCCCACTGTGGTTGCTGCCATTCTGGGTGATTAATTCACTGTGAGTAATTTTGGAGCAGATGATCTCATTCATGTGGTTCCTGCTATTTCTCCAGCAAAATGGAGAGGGGAGGGGAGGGGAAAGGAGAGGAGAGGAGAGGAGAGGAGAGAAGAGGAGAGGAGAGGAGAGGAGAGGAGAGGAGAGGGAGAGGAGAGGGAGAGGAGAGGGAGAGGAGAGGAGAGGAGAGGAGAGGAGAGGAGAGGAGAGGAGAGGAGAGGAGAGGAGAGGGAGAGGAGAGGGAGAGGAGAGGGAGAGGAGAGGAGAGGAGAGGAGAGGAGAGGAGAGGAGAGGAGAGGAGAGGAGAGGAGAGGAGAGGAGAGGAGAGGAGAGGGAGAGGAGAGGAGAGGAGAGGAGAGGAGAGGAGAGGAGAGGAGAGGAGAGGAGAGGAGAGGAGAGGAGAGGAGAGGAGAGGGGGAGGAGAGGGGGAGGAGAGGGAGAGGAGAGGAGAGGAGAGGAGAGGAGAGGAGAGGAGAGGAGAGGAGAGGAGAGGAGAGGAGAGGAGAGGAGAGGAGAGGAGAGGAGAGGAGAGGAGAGGAGAGGAGAGGAGAGGAACACTATGTCCATAAGAGCTGTCCCTCTATGCACACTCAGGAAGCAAGGCACCAGCCTGCAGACCACTTAGTGCTACAGGCAGAGCAGAAGGAAATTTGCTGGGAAATTGGTTTCTCTCAGTAGAGGGCAATTTAATCATTTTGGCTGGTACAGACTCAATTATGGCTTTGCAACAAGGCCAGTGTTTGGGGCAGCAAGTGGCTGCCATGGCCAAGGGGTAGGTTTGCTTGCTGGGCTCCTGTTGGGATCTGGGAAAGGCTCCCAGCATGGAATGAGGCACTGCATGGCTGGGCCACTAGGGACTGCCAAGCTCTGCCCCTGCCAGGGGTTGGGGAGGCTTTGTGAGGAGCTGCAGGGACCTGCTGCAGTCCCCCCTGCCTTGCCAGAGGGAAACTCCAGTGGAATTAGCACCCTCCAACTGTCTGCTAAGAGAGGCAGGGACCCTGCAGAAATCTGTGGGCCTGTGTTTGGAGAAGCAGAGGAGCTGCATGGAGGTGGCTGCCCCATCGTGGGTCCCTGGGTGATGGGCAATCATCAGGCAGGACAGCGATGGTGGCAGTGCCACCCTGTCCCAGGCTGCACCATGAGGAAACTGGAGTGAACCCTAGGAAATGGGATGAGATTAACAAAGCAGCTGAATTATTCTAAGCTAATAAAGTGCCTGCTCCAGATGGCTCCTGCTATGGATGCTATTAGAGAGAAGAATTCCAGGTGAATTAGGAAATTTGAGGCTAAGGCTTTTAATTCATGTGCAGAAGATGCTTTGTGGGGGTGGGGAACAGCCTCCTATCCCCTGGCCACCTCCAGGGCAGAGATTTGGTGCTTCCTTGCAGCCCTGGAGAGAGAAGTTTGTGCTCCTTCCCACCAGCTGCTGCTGTCCTTCCCTTCAAAACCCATGCTGGCCACTCTTGTTGCCTCCACAGCACCAGGGTTGGTACTTCCCTGCCACAAACCCAAGCTGCTGGAAATCCATTTGCAGAATTATTTCCCATCCTCAGGGGCAGTCTGAGCCCCCAGACAGCTCTGTGCTGGCCCCCTCCTGCTGTCTTGGGGGGAGCTCACACTAAGACTAAGGCAGCAGGCAAGATGAATTTATTCCTGGATTTTGGTCCCTGCCTGAGCCACAGGCAGCTGTGAGCCTCTCCTCCAGGGTTTGCCTTGGGAGGGCTGACCTCAGCCCCAGATGCAGAGGGGCTCTGTGGGAGATTGCATGTAAGGGCTTAGCTGCAGACTTCAGGCAGGTACCATTTATCCCTCCCTTGCCCTGGGAAATGGATGCCAGAGGCAACAAGTGACACATTGCAGCAGAGCTGAGGTAGTTGCAGCCCTGAACTGTGCTGGAGGCAGTGGGGAATGGTGTCCAGGATTCAGTGGAGGCAGTGGAGAATGCTGACCAGGGCTCAATGGAGCCAGTGGGGAATGGTGTCCAGGGTTCAGTGGAGGCAGTGGGGAATGGTGTCCAGGATTCAATGGAGCCAGTGGGGAATGCTGACCAGGGTTCAATGGAGGCAGTGGAGAATGGTGTCCAGGATTCAATGGAGCCAGTGAGGAATGGTGTCCAGGATTCAATGGAGGCAGTGGGGAATGGTGTCCAGGGTTCAATGGAGCCGGTGGGGAATGGTGTCCAGGGTTCAATGGAGGCAGTGGGGAATGGTGTCCAGGGTTCAATGGAGCGGGCAGTGAGGGAATGGCTGGATCCAGGGTTCAATGGAGCCGGTGGGGAATGGTGTCCAGGGTTCAATGGAGGCAGTGAGGAATGGTGTCCAGGGTTCAATGGAGGCAGTGGGGAATGGTGTCCAGGGTTCAATGGAGGCAGTGAGGAATGGTGTCCAGGGTTCAATGGAGGCAGTGAGGAATGCTGACCAGGGTTCAATGGAGCCAGTGGGGAATGGTGTCCAGGGTTCAATGGAGGCAGTGAGGAATGCTGACCAGGGTTCAATGGAGGCAGTGGGGAATGGTGTCCAGGGTTCAATGGAGGCAGTGAGGAATGCTGACCAGGGTTCAATGGAGGCAGTGGGGAATGGTGTCCAGGGTTCAATGGAGCCAATGGTGTCCAGAGTTCAATGGAGGCAGTGGGGAACGCTGACCAGGGTTCAATGGAGGCAGTGGGAAATGGTGTCCAGGGTTCAATGGAGGCAGTGGGAAATGGTGTCCAGGGTTCAATGGAGGCAGTGAGGAATGCTGACCAGGGTTCAATGGAGCCGGTGGGGAATGGTGTCCAGAGTTCAATGGAGGCAGTGGGGAATGCTGACCAGGGTTCAGGGGAAGCAGTGGGGAATGCTGTGCAAGGTTCAAAGCACCTAGGACACCAGGCCATGCAGGAGGGAATGACAGCTCATGGTGTGGGCTTGCCCCAGCCAGAGCATCTCAGGGCAGCGAAGCAGAGCAGGCAGCACCCAGCAGGTGCTTACAGGCCCAGAATTTCCTACCCAGCTGGTGTTTGGCTGAGGATGGACATTTGAAGCTCATCCTTGTTCACAGAATCATTGGATCATTTTGGTAGGAACAGCCCTTTCAGAGCATCCAGTCCAACCATCTGCCTCTGCCAAGGCTGGGGCCAAACCATGTCCCTCAGCACCACATCTCTGCCTCTTTGGAACACCTCCAGGGATGGGGCTTCAGCCACCTCCCTGGGGACCCTCTGCTAGGCTTTCAGAACCCTTTCAGTGGAGTTCTTCCAAAAAGGAGAGGGAGAAACTAGAGCAGGGAGAAAAGAGCTGGTTTTGCCCCACCTGCAGTGACTGAGACCATAGATGAGTGTTGTGTTTACTTTTTTAATTACCCTGATGAGATGTATAAGCTTGTTATTTGTTTTAATTAATGTGAAAGAAGCTGTCAGAGTGCCAGAAAGTGGCAAGAGAGGAGGAGCAGGGAGGGGAGAAGGGGACATGTGGAACTGAAGCATCCTATTAATATCCCCTGCTGTTGTTTGAAAGGTCATTAACCAACCAAAGAAAAATGAGTGTGGAGGGAAATGAGTGAACTGAATCCTTCTCTCTGCCTCCCATCACCCATGGTAGCAACCAGGACACCTTCCAAGCACTGCTGCACTCTTGCTGCCCCTTGTCCTGTGCCCTCCTCTGCTGCCTTTAATCTGCTGGGGGGTGGAGCCCTGTTCCCAGCAGTGCTGAATGGAGTGGGAGCATTTGGGAGAAGGTGACAGCTGGTGCCCCATTGACACTGCACCCAGCTGCTGACATCCAGAGCAATGTCTCCTGCCTTTGGTCCAAGACATCACCTGGACACAGTCTTGCACCTGCAGTGCCATGGTGAGCAGCAAGTCTTGGCCTCTGCTGCAGATCTCTGCTGAAGACACCAAAATCCCAGCCTCGAGGTGATGTTTGGCAGGGAGAAGTGCTGTAACAGGCAGTAAGACCTCCCTTGGTGCATTTTTCTCATCTTCTAGAGGTTGATGTGGCCAGTGTGTGTGTCCCCAGCCATGTACTGAGCTGTGCTTGCCCAGGAATTGATTTGCCACGCTCGAGATGGGAGAAAACAGAGATTAAATTTAAGCTATTTGTTCAGTGTCTCAGTTACGCAATTGGACATTGTAGCTTAGGGAAGGTGACCTGCTGTGGCACAGGGGGGATTTACTGACATGTGCAAGCAAACATTACACTTCCTGGGATCCAGCACGGAGCAGGATGGAGGAGAAAATGGGACCAGCCTGGCTGCACTGCCTCCCTGCATGGGTGCCTAAACCCAGAGCCACCAAGAGCCTCAGACTAGAGGGCCCAGGATCTCCAGAGCAGGGACAGCCTTGCTTCCTCCAAGAAGGAAAGGGAGAAAAGGAAAGGAAAGAAAGATGAATGGGAGGGGAAGTGGGGAATGAGCCTTTGTGGGATTCTCTGCCACCTACTCAGCACAAGCAGCCCCAGGAGAGGAAAGCTTTTTTTCTGGTCACCATCTTCCACACTGCTGGTTTCTGAGAGCTTCGTGGTATTGCTGGAGCCAAGGCTTTGGGCTCTCACTTGTTGCAGGCAGGTTCTCAGGGGCCAAAGCTAGTCTTGAGAGCTGCAGCACTGGACAGGGGCAGGCAGAGGAGAAGACACAACTCTAGAGACCACGGGAAGGTGCATTAGCTCAGGAGGCCATTAATGGATCAGCAATTTAAAATGTAAATCTGTGTGCTTTAAAAAAGAAGAGAGAAAAGCTGGGCTGGGAGCAGTGCTTGCATTGCAAACTGTCACTGCCTCTGTTTGTGAGAAGGCTTTTGACTGACAGCAGTTTGTCAGAGGCATCTGATGTCAGAGCTCTGCGCAGGAAGGTGTTGGAGTGACAGCCTGCCGACAGCGACAGCAGCAGCAGCCGCCTCTGGGTAGCTCTCCGCCTCCTCCTCCCCACCAGGGTTCCAGAGCAGACAGGCAGACTGCCCCAGCACTGACCTGCCCACCTCTGAGTGGAGGAGGAAAGGTGCAATGTGAATCCCTTGTACTTCTCCAAACCTCACCCAAGGAATTTCCCAACGTTTTTCTCTGGCTTCAGAGAATTCTTGAATGTGCTAAGTGCCAAACTGCAACACCAACCAGCTCCTGGGCCTTCATCCTCTCCTTGCTGCCTTTTGTGCCACCTTTGAGATGACCTGGGTGAAGCAAGAGCTCTGCCTGAGCAAAACAGGCAAACCAGCAGGAGACTAAAGCAGTTATTGCAGCTTTGACACTAAACAACACATTAAGTCTGGTGATGGCAAGGCCAGGGCAAAGCTGAGGACAGAGGAGGCTGGGTGAAGGCAGAATGAATGGCTCAGGTTTGCTCTCTTGATCTGAGATCTTGCAAATGGAAATGATTCACCTGGAGAGCATCTGATCCTCAGGCAGGGGCTGTACCACTGCAGGCATTCTCCAGAGCCATTGGTGGCCCTTTGTGCAAATAAATAAACAAACAAAGCAGTAAAAGCAGTGGGATTTGGCTGCCTGGGCTTGGACCACCTGAGCCATCTGATGTGATCGCCCAGCAGCTGTGGCTGGGAGGGTTTCCTGAGCCCTGAGACACCTGCTTGCTGCTGAAGTGGTTTAGTCCATCTGGTTAATGCTGTGCTACTTGGGAGATTGTTTCTCTGCTTTGGCTTTAAATGATGAATTGTTGCCTGAAAGATTATCCTTTGTTTATCTCTCTTTGTTCCAGTGATGCCCTTTGCTGCCTCTCCTCTCACCTCTGCTCGGGTGCTGTGGGAGCAGCCAGGGCAGAGGGAGCAGGAGATGTGATCACTCCCAGCCCTGAGTGTCAGACTGTTGATCTTTTCTCCAGGCTGTCTTCAGCTGAAAGCCTGCCTCTGTCCAGCTCATGGCTTCTCCAGGGCACAGGGCAGGGTCTGGCACTCCTGAGACTAGAAAGGAGCACGTGTAACACAGAATAGCTGGAATGAGAAAGGTAGGAAGGAGAAGGACCAACTTTCATGTCTCACCATCCCCTTCCTTCTTTCATCTCCTGCCTCTAAACTCATCTACTCCCATGGAAAGAGTTTGGGGCTGCTCTCTGTGCTTGCACAGGAAGGGCTGTGTGGAGGCATCTCCCTCCTGTTGAGGGCCAGAGGGACATCCTGGGATGGAGGGACACATGGATGCTCCACCCTGGCCTGGCTCAGGTGGACTCTGGTGGGAGGGGTTTTTTTGCATGCTCAGCTGTTGCTGTTGGGGCTGGACACTGGGTGAGAAGAGCTGGGCCTGGAAGCAGCTGTGAGACCCTGCATGGGTGCTCCCTGCTTCACCCTGAAAGCCCCCAGGGGGAGGCCACCTGCTCAGCTGATTTCCTCTGTTTTCCCTGGGTCCAACAGAATGGTCTAGAGGAGGAATTTGCCATCTTGGTTTGTGCTTTATGTCATTTCCCTTAGAAACCCCCTGGGCTGTAACTCTCTTAGGAGGGCCAAATATTTTCTCTCTGAAATTTGGCCCAGCTTGCTACCCTGTCCATGCAAGGAAGAAACTGATGAACACCCTAAGCCAGCTGGGTCTGCAACCCTAAATCAATAGAAGCAGTGATCCCAAGCCCCAACACCACCTCTGAGAAGCTCCCATTTCCTTTGGGTGTTTTTGAGACCCAGAGCCTGGACTCCTCTCCATTCCCTGAGGACATGGGCCAACCACTTGGGAATCAGGCAAATGGATTTGGGGGAGGAAACAGAGCTGTTACGAAACCGAATTGAATCTCGCTGAGGAAGCTTTGCATCGTGAGCCCAGCTCAGTGCAAGAGCCAGAAAGAAGCAATGAAGTGACAGGATGGATTCATCTGTAATTTGGTTAGAGCTGGGGTGGGAAATCTGCAGAAGGTCACTGTGACACTAAACAAGTGTCTGGCATCAAACCCAGCTCGAATTTTCATGTCTCAGTAAAAGAGCTGGAGCGTCTATAACTAGTAGCAGGTTATTTTTGGCATCCCAACCTATTTTGTAGCTCTCAGGAGGACTAAGCTGCTTCTCTTTGACTTTGCAAAGCCTGGATTTCTTTTTGTGTCTGCAGGATGCTGGGATCTGCATTTCAATTCTTCTGCCACTGCCTAACAGAAACTCAAGGGTCCAGGCAATGACTGCTCTTGCTTGCAAAGAGCCCACAACATGGAAGAGGATGTCCAAGCTGCTGGTCAGAATAACAGTGCTGAAAAGCCTAAACTCTTGGCAGAAGCAGTGGTCCAAGGGCAACTGTTACTCACTTCTTAAGGTCACTGGGCCATAGACATTTCCTAGAGTCATAGATTCATAGAATGGCTTGTGCTGGAAGGAAACCTTAAAGACCATCTAGTACCAACTCCCCTGCCACAGGCAGGGACACCTTCCACTAGCCCAGGTTGCTCAAGGCCTTGAACACCTCCAGGGAGGGAGCATCCACAACCTCCCTGGGCAACCTGTTCCAGTGTCTCCCCACCCTCACTGGAAATAATTTCTTCCTCATCTCCAGTCTAAACCTGCCCTCTTCCAGCTTCAATCCATTCCCTCTCATCCTGTCACAACAAAGTCCCTTCCCAGCTTTCTTGTAAGCTCCTTTCAGGCACTGGAAGGCTGCTCCAAGCTCTCCTCGGTGCATTCTTTTCTCCAGGCTGAACAGCTCCAATTGCTTGAGGTTACTTGGAGAACCAGCAGCAGAGCCAGACCATCAGTGTGGTTTCCATGGACCCATCACCAGCCAGGTTTCCATGGCTCTCCCTCTTGCCTGGCGTGTCCCTTGGCAGGCCGTGGCTGCACCCACACCCAGCTCCCACACTTCCGAGGCTGTCAGATGGGTGCCAGCTCTCCGAGGCACTGCCTGGCATCTGCTCTGCCTTCCCTCCTTGCTTCTCCCAAACGGAGGCAGCCAGAAAAAGCCTGAAGCCAGCATCCAGGGCCCTGTCAAAATCAAAGCACTTCACAAAACTGAGTCCATTTCACTGGAATTTTGTTTGGGGATGAAACGAGCGAAAGAAAAAATAAAAGAGCTGACAGCATCCAAACCTCTCCTCTCAGCGTTTTCAGGAGGAAAAAAACCTCCCTCTTCATGCTGAAAAGGTTTCCCCCCCCCCTTCTCAGATTGTTTCATAAAATAGCTAAATCAAGCAGGAAGCAAATTAAAGCATCAAAGTCTTTTGGAGATGGCTCCAGTTTCCAGAGTTTGCTCTGACTGGCAGCCAAGAGGGGCAGTGCCACCTTGGGCATCCCACCCACTACAGGGCTGGTACGGCTCCCCCCTGCATCTCTGGCTCCCTGTGTGTGCAGGGAAGGGACAGCAGAAGAGCAGGAAAGTGATCCAGGGCTAGCTCAAGGCAAAATCAAGGGAACCCTGCCATCTGTGAGGAGATGCTCCTCCTTTCATCAGAGACCAACCTCCAGAGCAAAGTTGTGCACTGATGATGGACAAAGGGGACTCACAATGTGTCTTAGAGCTCTTAGAGGTGTTCACACAACTCCTGCCTCTGTCTCCTGCATGAGGAAGAACTGACCAGATTTCTCCACTGCATCAATGTTTGTAAGACCCCCAATGTGGACCCAGGAACACTGTTTGTGCCAGGCTCCCATCCCAGCAAGCTGGGGACAATAGAACTGAATGCTGACCCCCACCTGGCTCCAAAATCCTTTCAGGGAGTTGCAGAGAGCAATGAGGTCTCCCCTCAGCCTCCTTTTCCATAGGCTGAACAACCCCAGTTCCTTCAGCTGCTCCTCCCCATCCCTGTTCTCCAGACTCTTCCCTAGCTTTGTTGCACTTCTCTGGACCTGCTCCAGCTCCTCAATGTCCTCTTGTAGTGAGAGGCCAAAACCTGAAGCCAGTACTCAAGCTGTGGCCTCACCAGTGCCAAGTACAGGGGACAATCCCTGCCCTGGTCCTGCTGGCCACACTATTGCTGTGCATAAGGTCACTCTGGCTCTTACTGTGACTTTGGTAGGGAGTAGTGGCCCTGGCACAGGGAAGCTGGGCAGATGCCAGCACAGCCATCAGCTGGAGAGTGGGGGAAGTGTGTTTGGGGGTGCAGCTCCTCCAGTCCATCCCAGGCTCCAGCACTGGGTATATTTTTCCTTGCACAGCAAAACTAATCAACTGCTTCCAAGGAGTGGTGTGCCTTGTGCAGTGAGAGCACTGTAAAAACAGTTTATTTTATTTCTTTTTTTTTACTTTTGCTGCCAGAAAAGACTCCCTCACTTGCAAGTTCAACTATGAAAGTGTTGATCATTATTGCCTGAAAACCTGCCCTTTTTTTCCCCCCCCTTCAGTTCTTAGCATTCAAGGTTTGATGTTCCCCATTTCACAGAGGAACTGTGCTCCATTTCCTTAGATCCAGTGGAAAACGTCTTTGGTTTGCTTCTGACAAAATGGAGTTGCAGCACTGGTTCAGGACTGCTGAAAAACTGCTGTAACTTGTCCTGTAAAAGAAAATATCACAGTATCACAGTACAGTAGAGGTTGGAAGGGGCCTCGAGAGATCATTGAGTCCAACCCCCCTGCCAAAGCAGGATCACTTAGGGTAATCTGCACAGGAGTGCATCCAGGTGGGTTTGGAAAGGCTCCAGAGAAGGAGACTCTCTGGGCACCCTGTTCCAGTGCTCCTTCACCCTCACTGTAAAGAAGTTTCTCCTCATGTTGAGCTGAAATCTTCTCTGTTCAAGTCTGAACCCATTGTTCCTTGGCTTATCACTGTGCACCACCCAAAAGAGCCTGGCCCCCTCCCCTTGACACCCACCCCTCAGCTATTGAGAGACATCGATCAGATCCCCTCTCAGCCTTCTCTTCTCCAGACTAAACAGCCCCAGGGCTCTCAGTCTCTCTTCACAGGGGAGATGCTCAAGTCCCCAAATCATCCTCGTGGCTCTCCCTTGGACTCTCTCCAGCAGGTCTCTGTCTCTCTTGAACTGGGGAGCCCAAAACTGGACACAGGATTGCAGGTGTGGTCTCACCAGAGCAGAGTAGAGGGGTTTGAATGCATATGAATGTATATTGCATATGGTTTGAATGCATCTTGGAGGTCAGTAAACCTGCTGCTGGCTGGCTGTAGAGAGAGCTACCTTGTCTTACAACATCCAAAAGTTGTGTTTAGTTTAGTTCAATAAAACTGGGGGGCAGGATGTAGCAATATGAGGAGTTCTTCACCATTGCTTGTGCACCAACATATATTGCTCCAGCTCTTCTTTGGCTCCTTTCTGGACTGGCAGGGCAGTGCAATCCCCATCCTGGAGGTTCAGGTTTAGGGGCTTTTAGTTTGGTAAGCACTGAGTTTCTTCCTCTCCCTCCTGCCTGGCTAAAATCCACATCAGTAAAGCAGGCAGGAATGTTGTTTGTCCAGCTGCAGCTGCCCAAGGTCGTAGTGGGCTGGTGACATGGTCCTCAGCATTTGTGCCAGCTGGCTCTGGGGATCCAGTAGCTCAAATCCCCTTTGGTTTTTGAATGAACAATGTGCCAGGTAAACTTGCAGGTGTCAATGGGATGTGCCAGCTCTGGCAGAGATGTGTCCCACACCACCCAGGAAGTCTCCTGTTCCCCAGGGCTGGTGCCCTGACTGTGCTCTGGTTCCTGTGCAGCACCCCTGTGCAGCACCCCTGTGCCACTGACTGCTCCCAGGTTTAGCTTGAGCACAGAAGGCCTTTTCCTCTCTGCATTGTTGAGTGAGTGGGGCTAATACTTTTAACAGTGGCAGCAATTTGGATGAACTTGTAGGATTCTCCTAATCAAAAAGAGTGGAACCCAGTCTGAACTGCATGAGAAATATTGGCAACAATGCCCCTGAAATGATGGAGAGAGGTCAAATGGTTTGATGACCTGGCAAAGGTAAGAGAAAGTTGAAATTAAATGTGAAGAGAGGAATAAAAAGACAAGTTGTGAGCTAAGAAATGGGGTCCTACATTTGGGTGCTTGGTGTGAGATAGTCTCCATGAACACAGGAAAGCCTTAGCTGGGTTTTACTGGTGCTAGCAGAACCAATGGATCTTTAGTGGCAGATGATAAAGAAACAGAATAGCTCTGAGACTACTCAAGGAATCAGTGTAAAAAGACATTTCCGAGGTGTGCTTGTAGTGGATTTTATCATATGCTGCTTTAAACTTTCAGATCAGACACATTCCTCCTGTGTCATATTCTTCCTTTAATATTTGGTTCAGTTTTGGGCCCCTCACTACAAGGACATTGAGGTGCTGGAACGTGTCCAAAGAAGAGAAATGAAGTTGGCATGAAAGGTCTAGGCAACAGGTTTTGTGAGGAGCAGCTGAAGGAAGTGAGGTTGTTCAACCTGGAGAAAAAGAGGCTGAGGGAGACCTTCTTGCTCTCTACAGCTCCCTGAAAGGAGATTAGAGCCAGGCTGGGGTCAGTCTCTTCTCCCAAGGAAGAAGTGATAGAACAAAATGAAATGGCCTCAAGTTATGCTTGGGGAAGTTTAGCTTGGCCATCAGGGAAAATTTCTTCCCTGAAAAGGTTGCCAAGCCCTGGCACAGGCTGCCAAGGGAAGGGGTGGAATCTGTGGGGAGGGGTTCAACAGCTGTGTGGATGTGGTGCTGAGGGACATGGTTGAGCAGCAGACTTGTCAGGATTGGCTTAATGGTTGGACTTCATGATCTTAAAGGTCCTTTACAGCCTAAATGATTCCATGACTCTATGATTCTGGTTTTCTCCTTGGAGAATTAAGAGAGGAGTTACAACACTTGAAAGAGCAGTCTGCTGGTAGCATAGAATCACAGAATTGTCAGTGTTGGAAGGGACCTCAAGGATCATCCTGCTCCAACCCCCCTGCCATGGGCAGGGACACCTCACACTACAGCAGGTTGCTCAGAGCCACGTCCAGTCTGGCCTTAAAAACCCCCAGGGATGAGGCTTGCACCACCTCCCTGGGCGACCTGTTCCAGTGAGGAGGCATTTTGAGAGGCAGAGCACATTACTTTTTGGTTTTAGGACAAGTTATGTCAGAAGACAGAAGAGTTGTGAAGCTAAATGTGAGCCTGCTGAAGACTACAGGAGGTTATTGAGAGCTCTGCTTATTTTCAGCTTGATGCAATCATTTAGGGCATTGTGATAAAAGTGGCATTACCACTTGGTTGATCATAACTGGTCTTCCCTTCAGTTTGTAGTTACACAGCTTGAGTCACAGCCTGGAATTATTTGTCTGGTATAGTCTTCTATTAACAACCTGTTAGGGGCTCCTTATGTAACAGTGTTCCTCTGGAGCTCAGCAAAAAAATGCTGCATCGTGAAAAATGTGCATAATGCACCACAAATTTAGCCCCTTTGGTAGCTGCAGACAAGTGAATCTGCCTTTGCTTTTGGAGTGTGGTTATCACAGCCTGCAGGGAGGAGGGAGGGAGGGAAGAGGCAAGGCACACACCAACAGGAAGGGTAAAAGCAGCTTTTGTGGCAGTACCACCAAAATGCAAACACGTTTTACCAAATCGTTGCTGCCTTTTG
Organism: Indicator indicator; assembly: GCF_027791375.1. Taxonomy (NCBI): domain Eukaryota; kingdom Metazoa; phylum Chordata; class Aves; order Piciformes; family Indicatoridae; genus Indicator; species Indicator indicator. The sequence continues at coordinate 3,625,774 of NC_072033.1, forward strand.
AGATGAAAGAAAAGAAATCTTTCCCTTTCTCCACTGGCTTCCAGGGGCTCGCCCTGCACTGCAGGACACAAAAGCTCTTTTTGGCAGAGATCAGCCTCAGCACTGGTGTAAGATGGCAACACATTTGGAGTCTCCTCAAAGTGCTTGCAGAGCTTTCTCACTCTCAGATGCAGTTTTGCTGTGGCAGCTCTGTGCATAGCCTCTCGTTCTATAAACCTGTCAATGTCTACCCAAGCCCAGAGCAAACCCATTCACTGCAGCTTTAACAGCTGCTAAAGCCTGGCCCTAGGAAGCCATGAACAGGGTTGTTTCTGTCCTCTTCTTATGACAGACTCAGCAGACTCTGCTCTGGTGAGACCTCATCTGCAGTAGTGTGTCCACGTCTGGAGCCCTCCATGTAGGAAGGACATGGATCTGATGGAGAGGGGCCAGAAGAGGTCATGAAAATGATCAATGGTTTGGAGCAGCTCTGCTATGAGGACAGGCTGAGGGAGCTGGGGGTGTTCAGCATGGAGAAAGCTCCAGGGAGACCTAACAGCAGCCTGCCAGTACCTGAAGGGGGCTACAGGAAGGATGGGGAGAGGTTGTTTACAAAAGGCCTGCAGTGACAGGACAAGGGGCAATGGCTTTAAGCTGGAGAAAAGCAGATTTATATTAGATATTAGGAGCAAGTTCTTTACTATGAGGGTGGTGGAACACTGGAACAGGTTGCCCAGGGAGGTGGTTGAGGTCCCTTCCCTGGAGATATTCAAGGTGAGGCTCAACGAGGCTCTGGGCAACCTGATCTAGTTGGGGATGTCCCTGCTGACTGCAGGGAGGTTGGACTGGATGAGCTTTGGAGGTCCCTTCTGGCCTGGACCATTCTCTGATTTTATGAAAGGAGATGTTTCACAGAGCCATTGCCTCCCAGGCACAGAGCATGTGTGCAAGGCAGACAGTGACTGAAGGACACTGACGTAGGCAGTACCAATGATGCCAATGTGCCACTGCTGTGAGGAGCAGAAATGCTGAGATGAGGAACATTTCCTCCACATGGCTGTGTGTTTTGGGGACTAAAGGACTCAGATGCTAACATTAAATCTAAATGAAAGCACCATTCACTGAGCTGCTGAGAGATATCTGCTCTGAGGAGGGTTTGTGCCACAGACTTGCAGCACAAAACCAGACACATAAGTGTGAGGGATATGGTTTAGCACCAGATTTGGTAGAGTTAGATAATGTATGGTCTTGATCATCTTAAAGGCCTTTTCCAACCCAAACAATTCCATGATTCTACAAAAACCCAAACAAGCTCAGCTCCCAGTTGTCTCAAGTGCCAGCAGCACCCCAATTGCTGCAGCACAGAGGTCTCATGCCTTTATTTGCTGGGTTTCTGGGCCTCTCAATGAGGGTCTGAGCTGCCCAAGCTCTGGAAAGCTGTCTTGGTGCCTTGGGACTTGCCCAGGGCATGGACTGGTGCCCACTGTGAGATGCTTCCTGGGCTGGCTGGGAAATGCTCTGCACTGAGGGCTGCAAATGCACATGGGGACAGCTCATGAACACATCCTGAGCTAAAAAGCTGGATCCATTCTTTCAAACCCAAAGCTAGTATCAGCAAGCTGTCTACCTTCTGTATTCCTTCCAGGAAATGTGCAGTCACACAGGTAGCAGAACTGCCCAGCCTGGGCACTGAATCGTGATGTTCCAACAGTGTTTAACTCTCCTCTCACAAATGCAAACATCTTCCTGTGTGTGTGCGCAGGGGAATCAGGTGCAGAGTCCTTTGGATGTCACTGAGAGAAGCAAGCCTGAGTCTTTCTAAGCACAGCCTGGGATGGGTGCCCTGCTATTGCTGTGCAATTTGGCTGGATGGTTCCTGTGTCAGTGTGAGCTTTGAACTTTGCAAAGAAAAAATTAAAGAGACAGTTTCAAACCATCACAGTTCCTGAGCCATCTTACTGCTCCAGCCATCATTTGTCTGCCTGGTTATCATTCAAACATTTCTAAATGCTAGTTTGCTTGGAGGACAGAGGTTAGAAATTTACAGCTCCAGTTTTGGCATTGGAGCTGAACTGCCCAGCAGTTGAAGCATTATTGTGTTGTACAAGGACTGACGATTAAAATTCAGAGGCACTGAATCCCACCTGTCACTCCCAGCGTCACCTCTGCTTGTGACACTGCCAAGGCCACGAGTGGGCCTGAATGGAAGGACTGAAGAAGTGGTTTGTCATTCAGCCACAATCTGCTAACCTTCCTCTCCCAAGCCCTGGGGGCATTTTCCACTCAATGGCTGCTCTAGGGGATGCTTTGTAGAATTAAGATGCTGTGGTTCAGGTTGTCAAAAGCAGTCTCTTTGTTTTCACATCTGTGAAGGACACACAGCCCCTGCCTGAGCTGCAGCCCTCCATCAGCTGTGGCAGTCAGCCTGCTGCTTTAACACACAGATATTTGTAACTGCTGACTGAGTTTCCAGTTGGGATTTTCTCTTATGAAGCTTTTCAAAAGAGCTAGATGGGCTGTTCACTTACAGGAGCTCCTAGTCAGTCTCTCAGTGTTGCTCCTGGCCATAAAATATGTCCTCTGTCCATTTCTCCAGGTCTCTTGAACTTTCCTGTGGCTGCAAAACTTCTTTTTCTGATTAAACTGCCCAGTCCCTTCCTTCTCCTTCTGTGCACCCTCTAGTTTAGGATTTTTGAGCTCCTTCTCGTTTTTGCTCTTCCATCCTCTTTTTCCCAGAACTCTCTTTTCCTCACTGTACTCAGCATTTCCCAACCTGGAGAGCTGGGGAATAACAGCTGGGCACGTGAGTTGGCATCTCTCAGCATCATCCCATAGTGCTGCAATGCCATGAGAGCAATGTGCAACCACTCTGCAGTGTTCATTCACTGGTTGTGTGTATCCATGCCCAGAATGTCTCACCTCCTCCCCTCCAGCAGGCTCAGAAGATCAGTCAGAGCCCTGGAGAGCAGGGATGATCAGCTTTGTGTTTAGGAGCCGGAGAATATCTTCTGCTACCATCTATGAACTGCCTGGCTCCAGCACCACCTCTGCCCTGGGGAAGGAAGGGGAGCAGCTCAACTCTCCTTACCCTCAGGGATGCTGCATTTACTTTGAGTAGGGTTATGTACAAGATGCATTCTCCCTAGCAGGGTTTGTTGCTCTGCTGCATTTGAACTCCCAGCATGTGGACTCTTTTTTAAGCAAGCAGTGGTCAAACAGGGCAGAGAGAGCAACACACACAAGCCAGGGAGCTTGGGGTTGTTTCCAAACAGGCACACACAGAACCAGAGGAGAGTACAAGAAGGAGAGGGCAGCATATCCAGTCACTCTAGTATGTAACAACTAACTTCCTAGGCTGACCCAGGCACCCAAGACTCAAGGCAGAAATACAAGCTACATGACTAGTGGCGAGAGAAAGAGCCAGCAGGAAAAATCTATCAAAGTTTTCCATGGTTCAATCAGTCAGAGTCTGCTTCATTGAGGAAACAATCAATTAACCACTTCCATGGGAGCAGCCACAGACCTGCTGCTCTGCAGGTGGTAAATCTTTGAGTTTATTTGTTCTTGGTTGCACTCTTGCTTATTTACAACATGACAGGAGTCTTCCTCCTTGCTTGTCCTCACCTCTCCACGTTTCTCCCAAGGACATTTCTGTCCATGATGATCAGTGAATAAGAACACCTATGGGCCAAGAGTTTGCAGTTTCACTGCAAATCCTTATTTCCCTTCAACAGGCAGCCAAAACAAACTCCTTCCTCTAGGCATCTGGAGGGCATTACACGTTCAACTGTCCATCTGATTTCCAGATGGCAATGCATTTTGTCTCACAGATGTTTTTGGTTTAGATGTTTTGGCCCTACCAGTAATCAAAGAGCCCTGCAGTACACAAATGAGGCAGATCCCTGCCCTGAGGAGCAAAATGTAGCAGGCAAATGAGGGGTAGATGACAGCAAAGCTAAAAGATGATGCTGAGAGCACTCAGCCCAAGCCCCTCAGTGGCAGAAAGGTGCAGGAAAGAACTCAAGCATGGCTGGTCCCACTGGTACGAGGGAGGTGGGAGACACCTTGGAACAAAATGCACAAAAGCAATATTGAGGAGACTTGAGCAAGTGGTGCTGAGAAGCTGTGCAGAGGCAAGGGGGGCAGTCTGCACCTGCAGAAGGAGAGAAAGAGGGCAGATGGATGGAGTGTGGTGAAAGATGCATGTGGTGATGTGGGTGACGGTGATAGTCTTCCTCAGCACCTTACAGGTAAGTCTCAAAGCACTCAAAGTCTACAGTCCTGGTGCACCACCAGTGAAAAAAGCACAGGCCAGAGAAGTACACTGGAGGGGACAGAGAGGAGCTATCCAAGCTGCAGGCCTGCACTGTCCATCAGGCACTGGCACCTCTGCCATCACTGTGCTTTCAAGATGTAGTGAGACATTTAGATTACCACATCATGAGGCTGAGATCAAATCCCTATTCCCCCATTTAAATTTCACCTCACACACTTTAAATGAATTAGAAAGCAGCTCTCAGCACTTCTAGGATGCTCCTCTGCCTGGGAACCTGGAAACACATTTTGATTCACAGATGCCTCTTGCTTCCCTGATCAAATGTGCTGCCAGGATGGGGTAGACAGGAGCTGTCTTAACATTTTTAATGCACTTGGATTTGTCCTTACAGCTGGTGCTAATGCCTTGATTGGTGCTATTGAAATCTCTTCTTAAACATATGGTAATACATTCCTCGCTGAGGTCCCTGCCTTGCAAAGCTCAGACCTGGAGTCATCATTGTCTATAATAAGTTCATTCTGTTCCTTCTGCTTTACTGCCTGCCCAGCCTGGCTTTGATGAAAGAATTCATGTAACTCACTAACTCCAGAGCTGATTTTGATTAGGTTTGGAATTAAAAAACGTATTTTCTATTGAGAAACTCTGCAAGCTCAGCTTGGCATCTGACATTCAAATGACCTCTGCTAATTTGGATGCATCACCAGTAAGGAAGATTCTGTGTGTCAGGACCAGGAGTGCACTAATTGGCCTTAATTGCCCTGAGGAGCCTCATCTGGGACTCACATTCACCCTCTCTGCCAGGAGCTCTATTTAACCTCCAGTTCTCAGGGCTTTCAGTTCTTGTCTGGGCCATGTTGTAGGTGAGGGTGTCTCAGACCTGTTCCTAATCTGCTGTTTGGTGTTCCTCAGTTGACCTTGGAGCTTGTGTGTTGATAGGACCCATTTGCCATCACCAGTCTGCTCTGCCTCCCATGGTATGGGACTGTGCCTGATGGTGGGGCTGCTCCTGGCTCTCCTTCCCTGGGAGTAGCCCTGCTCTTGCTGCTTCCTGACACTGGCAGACAAGAACACACCACAGCTCTGGAAGTGTTTCTGCTAGGTGGAAAATTCTTAGTTGACTGATTGATTTATTTATTAATTTGAGGCAACAGTGTGCCCAGGTGGCCAAGAAAGCCAATGGCATCCTGGCTTATATCAGCAATAGTGTGGCCAGCAGGAGCAGGGAAGTCATTCTGCCCCTGTACTCAGCACTAGTTAGGCCACACCTTGAGGACTGTGTCCAGTTCTCAGCCCCTCCATTTAAGAAAGATGCTGAGATGCTGGAATGTGTCCAGAGAAGGGCAACAAGGCTGGGGAGGGGTCTGGAGCACAGCCCTGTGAGGAGAGGCTGAGGGAGCTGGGGGTGTTTAGCCTGGAGAAGAGGAGGCTCAGGGGAGACCTCATTGCTCTCTACAACTACCTGAAGGGAGGTTGTAGCCAGGAGGGGGTTAGGCTCTTCTCCCAGGCAACCAGTGACAGAAGGAGAGGACACAGTCTCAAGCTGCACCAGGGGAGGTTAAGGCTGGATGTTAGGAAGAAATTCTTCCCAGAAAGAGAGATTGGCCATTGGAATGGGCTGCCCAGGGAGGGGGTGGAGTCACCATTCCTGGAAGTGTTTAAAACAGACTGGATGAGGAACTTAGTGCCATGGTTTAGTTGACTAGATGGTGTTGGGTGATAGGTTGGACTTGATCTCAAAGGTCTTTTCCATCCTGGTTAATTCTGTGATTAACAGTTTGAGAGAACAAAGAGTACAGGTAATATTATGGACTGTAATGTTCTGGATTATAATTCTTACATTGCTTACTGTGCCTGGAAATTAAACCCAAAGCAATATTTCTAAGCATGAGGTCTCTAGCTTTAATACTCAAGCAGGGTTGAGCGAAATGCTGGGAATGACCGCCCCCAGGATGCCCCCATTTGGTTCTCTGCAGCTGGGCTCCAGCACAGGAGGGGGAAAGCACTTTTCACTTCAGGCTGCTGTTCTGCAGCACTCGGCTTAGAGTAGTTTTTGCCACGCTCTTCCTTGTGGAGATGGTGGGCTCCAAGCCGTGTTCTTTGGAGTAGCACAAAGCCTGTCACTTCATGTGCCCAGTGAGATGGTGTTTGGTTATCAGGACAGGTGGACAGATGAAGAACATGAGGCATATCTTCCTTGGTAACCTAAGGAGATGGCATTCTTGTTAGGGAGGCCAAGTTGCTGTCAGCAAACCTGCACTGTCTCATTTTACACTGAATAAATGAGGAGATGCTGGTTTTCCTTCCTCACAGCAGGAAGAGGTGGAACTGTGTCTATGCCACAGACAGCAGTGGTGGACAGTTGGTACTTTTGAGCCAGTCATTCTTCAGGCTTGTCAGAAAGGGAATACAAGAAGCTAGCCTTTGGGAAGGATCTACAGTTCACTCTCTTCACAGAGCACCCCAGGTTCCTACCAGCACCTATCCAAGGGTGTGCTGCTGAACTGGTTTAAACGCAGAACCAGAACAGGCAGGTTGATTGTGATTCAGGGGCAAGAAGATTGCCCTTCTGCGGGGTGGTGATGGCAATGCCCCTGGGGATGGAGGTGAAGGAAAGGGCAGGAAGTTGTAAGCACGGAACTGACTGCTGTCATGGCTGGGCTGTCGACAGAAGGCCTTTTGATGGGGAGTAGCTGAAGCATCCCTCAGGAGCGGGAGGGCTGGACGTGCCCATTGCTGCTGGCACCACACGTGTCTGAGCCCCTCTGACCCCGTGTCCGTCTCAGGGCAGCGGCTGCCCCCGAGGCGTGCGTTTGTGGGGCTGGGGAGCCAGAAGGCTGCTTATATGACCTCAGTGCCGGTTACCTTCTCCCCGGCGCCGCCTTTTGGAATAAACCCCCCGCAAGTCTCAAGGTCATTTTTGGGGTGCACACAGGCCCGGGTGGTACAAGGCTCCCACCGCCGTGGAAAACCCGTTCCACTTCCTCGGCTCCCACCAGCGGGGGTGAGGTTCCCTTCCCACCGCCCGGCGGGGCCCGTCCCGTTTGGTCCTCGGCTGCGGGCGGCGATTGGCGGCGGCGGCGGCGCCGGGCGTGGGGCGGGGCGGGGCGTGGCGGCGCCCAGAGCGCCGGGCGGCAGCAGGTGGCTGCGCTCCGCACCGCTTGGTACCGTGCTGCGCGCTCTCTTCTCCTTGCCTTGCCTCGCCTCGTCCTCTCTCGTCCCGCCGCCTCACCGCGGCCCCCGCTGCAGCCAAAACGCCGCGGGCCGTGCTCCGAGTGAAGAATGGGGCGGCGAAGCTGGCCAAGCCGGCGGCGGCGGCGGCGGGCGAGGCCCCCGGCGGCGCCCCCGGATCCGGGCTCTTCATGGAGCGCTCGCAAAGCCGCCTAAGCCTCTCCGCCTCCTTCGAGGCCCTGGCCATCTACTTCCCCTGCATGAACAGCTTCGACGAGGAGGACGCAGGTATGGGGGGCGGCGGGTCTCGGTCACGGGTGGCGTTTGGGGGTGTGGAAGGGGAAGGCGGGGGGTTCTTGAGGTGCGGAGGAAGCCTCAGAGCAAGGGGGAGACCCAGGGGTGTCAGTGGGGCTGGGGGCAGGGTGTGGGACTGCTTCCCGGTGGGTGCGAGTCTACCCACGGGTGCTGTGGCAGCAGTCAGGGGTCCAGGCTTGGGTGGCGTGGTGGGTGTGGGCAGCAGACGGTGGGTCTGGGGTGTCGGGGATCCCACTCTGCTGCCCGCTGGGTTTCCAGTGTTGGGTTTGTGTGGGGCAGCGTGCTGCGTGCTCAAGGAAGCAGGGAAGCGAGCGTCTGCGGAGATGGAAGGGGAGAATTTATCCCTGACAACGAGCCCCGCTCCTCGTCGGTGGCAGACCCGGGCTCTTTGCTGTGGCTCACGCTCCCATCCTGCGCTGCTAACGAGCTGAGCGGGGTGGTGAAGGGCAGCACTCGGAGAAGGCGCTGGTCTGCTGAGCGTTGTGTCCTGTCTGCCGCTGGCTTATCTACGGTGAGCTCTCAGGCTGATTGTTCCGTGGGGTTGTTAGCACCATGTTGCTTTCAGACAGGGGAATAAAAGAGGTTCCATTGAGAGGAAGGTGAAGTATGGCACAAAATACACACAAAAGCTTCTCAGAATGAGTGCAGCGGTTTTTGTCCACTGCATAAAGAACTCAGAGTGGTTATAAAATAAGATGAGTGTTCAAGGAGAGGGCTACTGGCAGGGAAAAGTAGGAAAGAAATGGAGTTGAATGAGAAAGGAAAGATGCTGAGTGCTGGAGAAGGTGCTGGGATTAGAGGGCAGCACAGCAGCTGCTTGGGTAGGGAGGATGGGTGGAGGAGTGGATGGTCAGCAGGGGACAGGCACTTTGTTCCCAGCAGCTCACTCATAGATGGGAAATGTTGGTTCACAGTGCACTCTGTGCCAGAGGCTGAACCTGTAGTGAACCGCCTGAGCGGCAGAGAAGGGGAGCTGGTACCTAGGGTGCGTTTCAGCACCGGCTGTCATGGTTGCATCCTTCAAAATGCCGGCATGCTCCTTTGTCTGGCAGCTCTTCCCAAGCTGTGGAGCTGCCAGCAGGAATCCATGGGCAAATCAGCCTGCTGCTGCTGCTACACCTGTGATGTTGTTGTTTTTAAAGGCGTTGACGTAAGAATAAATTCATCATCTGTATGATTAACCGGGGATTGTCATCAGCCTTGTGCACGGGTGTCAGGCTGAAGCTTGTGTCCTCCACCATATGCATTTTTATCTCAGTGATGCTTGGTTCTCAAATGTTCGCTGATGATTTATTTGCACTTGGTGTTTGGCTGGAACACTGGGAAGCGTGCAGGGCAGCGACGGGAGCTTTGGGAAGTCTCGGCGCTGTTGCTTCAGGGATGATTGATGGTGAGACACGCCGAGTAGAGAACCCGACACAATGCCCTGAGCAGTGTTTCCTCGCCTGCTGCCCGACCCCCATTCTCTGAGCAGGGTGATTTTAAGTGAATGCTTCCTCTTGCAGCCGTTTGAAAAGTGCTTCTGCACTGAACTGGATTTATTTGCACTTCTGAATGCTCAGGCATGAATGTTAATAGGCTGCTCTTAATACGGTGCAAGCATTTGTCTCTGAATTAAATCTATAATTAAGACCTCCTTCTCCAGCAGCTTATTAGTGGATCTTGCCTGCCTGACTTACTCTCCTTAGTAAAGCTGCCTGGAGTGGCACTCAGTAGCTTGGGGATGTTGCAGTATTGCTGCTTATTCTGTGCCTAAGAGTGTGCTCAGACACGTATGAGAAAACAGCAAGAACAAATGTGTACTGCTTTGCATTTTTGTGTTGAAACTACAAGTGTGTAATTTTCTCAAGAAAATTCTTGTCATGAAAAAGAAGTAATAAAGGAAAGGCAGAAAGTGTGCTGGGCAAGACTCTGCGTTGTTCATACCCATGCATGCTCCTGAAATGGAGAGAGGCTCCGACCCGTTTGGGTTGCAGCGTGATTCCTGTTGAAAAAAATAGATCTTGATAGCTCATTCAGGGAGATGAATGCTGCACTTGGCCAAATGTTCTCCACAGGAGATTGCAGAAAGAAACCCAAAATTGATCCCAGGAGCACTGACAAAGTAAACAATCCTGTTTCAAACAGACACATCATCCATTTTGTCTGAAGCGGAGAGCCACGTCTTTAAGAGAATAGTCATCCTCTGGAGAAAAGAGAGGAGCTGAGACATGGCCAAGCTTGAAGGAAACAATGGCTTCATCTGAAAAGAAAAAAAGAGTCTCATGAGAACTCAAATCTACAGACAGGAAAGGGTCTTGAGGTTTTTCATTTAGCTTACTGCAGAGGAGTGGTAAAGGAAATTTGCAGAAGTGCCTGTGCTAAGAGCTGTGGTGATGTGGACACCCAGCTAGCCATGTTTGGCCAGTGCTGACCTCTGGCTTCCAGGATTTCCCATTTTTAGTCTTGAGAAACGCTTTTGCAAAATGCTCTTACTTACAGAATACTTCCTTTATACTTCCTTTCTTGCTATGACTCTTTTGGTTTTTGCCATCCACCTTCTGGATGTTAAGTGAGAAGGCTCTTACCTTCCACAGCTCTGCTACCTACCACACCAAGCATGTTTGAGCTGGGTTCTTGGCTGTGAAGTGGATGCAGCTGATGCTGGCTTGTATCTTGGTGTGCAGAGGCAGGAGGCTAGCGTGGGCAGGACAGCGATAGGACTTGGAGCAAGAAACTGGCTCTCTGTTGAATGTTTCTAGAATTAGTGATCCCATAATGAGGTTGACTGAGCTTCAGATGTGTTCTCTGGCAAATAAACCCACATGCCTGTCTCCAAAAAGGTGGCCGTGGACTTGCACTCCCTCCTCTGTTGCAGTGCCCTTCTCATCCCCCAGCTGTGTGTGCAGAGAGGATACTCTGAGCAAACCCCAAGCTCTGCTCCCCAGTAAGCTGTAGTGGGGCTTTGAAATTGCTGTCTGCCCTCTATGGTGTGAGCATTCTTGATCTGGGCATGATAATGTGGCTCAGTGCTTCTGTTTTTGCTCCACCGAGGTCCCCAGCCCTGTCAGTAAAGTGAAGGAGTTTTAAGCTGTGGTTATTATCATCCTAACTGGTAGTTTAGCTTATGCAAATGTCTGTCCTGAGCTCTGATAATATTTCAGTTATTGAGAAGCAGACTACAAAGAGGTGGAAGCCAGTCATGCATGTTTCTAGCAATGTGAGCCTTCAGTCAGTGCCTCTTTTGAGCAGTGAGAGCACAAATCTTTGCTGTCCCAAGGCTCTGCTATGTGCTCATCTTGGCTCCAGTCAGCCCTTTGATGTACTTGTGTTTGCCAAGGACAAGAGCACATGGGTTAATCATAGGGTGTTGAGCATCCATGGTGGCTGTGGGGATGTGCCTTGCAGGCAGCTTGTGAGTCCTGGGTGCAGTCCCCAACTAGAACTGTGGGATTGGGGGTACCTGAAATCCACCTTGGAGTAACAAGCAGCCTTGGCACAGCTTTGCCGAGTCCAGGATGAGGGACATTCATAAGGTTAAAGTGGACATGTTTGTTGGCATGGAGGAGCACCAGCTCCTTCCACATGTGAAGCCTGGGGTTTGGAGAACTGGCTAAAACAGACCAGGAGGTGAGGCTTTGGTAAGAGAGAACAGCAAATGAATTGGAGCTTTGTGTGCAAAACCCAGCAAGCTTTGGGCAAGAGAGAAGAGGTAGTTTTAGTAGCAGGGACAGTCAGTTAATGGTGGTGGGCCTGCTTGGGGTCAGGCCAGCACCAGAAGCCAGGACACCAGAAGCAGTCCTCAGCTCTGAAGAGGTAAGAGTTTCCAGATGGGGCCCCTGGGTACTACCGAGGAGAAGGGCTTGCCCTTAAAGAAACACAGGCAAGGAAATGCCAAAAATTGCTGAAGGGAGTGGGATTTCCTTAAGCCCCCTGTGCCTAAATGGTGGAATCCTGGAGCACTTCTCAGGCCTGAGTGTGTGCTCCAGCTGTCTTGTGGCTTCAGTGGGTGTGATGCAGTGATGCACCAGCTCCTTTCTGTTCATCCTGCATCCTGCTTTTCTTGGGCAGAACATTTGCACTGGCAGAGGGCATCTGGCCAGGATGCAGATTTGAATGCCTGGGAGATGATAGCCATGGGTCATTGTGGTGGGTTGAAAAATTTCCTCCCCCCCCCCCCCCATTAAATTTGCTACACCGGCTCAGTTGGAAGCAGATGAATCTATATTTACAGGCAAAACTACAATCTACAATGGGATGCAATCAATATGTACAAAAGATGCAGTATTTACAATATTTACACTTATTTACAATTAATAAACAGCACAAGGACCCCTCCTGGTCAAAGACCAGGGGAAGCTAATGGCTTCTCCCTCCCTGCCTCCCCCTTACCCACCTGTACAAAAGGGGCAAGAGAAAGAGCAGAGAGACATTTTGTTAGACTTAGCTAAAACAATGCAGCCAAGGTCAAGCAGAAGCAAGTTAGTATCTCCCAGAGTGAGGAAGTAAGAGAGAGAGATTGTTTGGGGAACTAAATCTTATGGTAGATGTCTCTCCAATGGGATTGTTTAGAATTATTGTTTTCCTTTTTACACCCAGTAGTGATTTATTTACATTTTACTGCTTTTCTGTTCAAGATCTGTGAGAAATTTTAAAAGCATAGCCTAAAACTACCGCAGTCATATTGCAAAGGCAGCTGCCCTGAAGTCCAGGTACATCTTGAGCATGTGTCTCTCAGGAATCCCATACCCATGCAAGTGTGGAGAGCAGGGATGCTTTGATCAGGAAGCAGGAGAAGGTACAGAGTAGTTGAGGGACATGCAAGGGCCCAGTGGGTCAGAAAACCAGCACAGGTGCTGTCCAGCTTGACAGACCTCTGCCCTGGCTACAAGACAGCAGAATCAAATCGTGTCTCAGCCAGCTGGAAGCAAGTGTCTGGCAGAGAGAAAATGGTTTCCAAAGTCAAAATGTCTCCTGGATACTGACAGTCAGCCTTCCTCGTGTCAGCAGCTCATTCAGAAAAAGAGTTGAGTTAGAGATAAAATCCAGCCTGGGCTGCTGCTTTCCCACTCACTGAGTGCTGGCAGATGCACTGTGTGATGATGGTCAGTTGCTTAGAGAAGCTGAGTGAAATATAAATTTAAATGTTTCTATCACTGCATTAAAACCTGGGGTGGAAGAACGTGCTGTGGACAAGGGGTTTAGTTTGGAAAACTCTTGTCTGGGCTTTATCTTTTTTCTACTTCTCTAATTTTAAACATTAAACTTCTCTGTCATTTTAACCATTAAGGCATCACCAAATTAGGCAGCCCCTCTGTTTGTGTTCATGCTTCTGTGGATATTTCTCAGTTGCAGCTCTGTACTGGGTTGGGGTGCAAAGGAATTTTGAAGAAAACAATGATTCAAATCTTTTAACTTGTCCTTCTGTATCGTTTTTAAATGTATATGTATCAAGCATGTTAAATCCTTTGGTGTCTAGTCTGGTTTTGCTTCATCCAGTGTTCCCTTGGAAGGTTTTTTTAAAGGCTTTGGCCAGCTCTGTTAGCTGTTTCTTGGGTAGGTAACTGTGCTCAGGGGGCACACAGAGGACAAGGGAAATGATTTGTGCATCTAGAAGGTGAATTATTTTTGTTATTAGTCTTTTTCAAATGAAATGATAGTGCATCCCTGTAACCCTGCAGAGAGGGAGAGACACTCTAGGGCTCATCTGGCAATGTGTTACCCTAGGGATGCTGCAGGACAAATCTGAATCTGGCTTGGCATGTACATGCACATAGAGAGTTTGCCTATGGCCTGATCCCTGCTGAGCTCCCTGCCAGCTCTCTTGGCTGCTGCAGGAGGCAGTGACAGCCATGGCTTTGGTGCCTCCTTGCACAGGAAGAGGTGCATCCTTGGCTGTAGGTAATCCTAGTGATTGTAAGAAATCTTTCTCTTTCCTGCTGGGCATGTTCTAGTTCCAGGTAAGTCAGCGTTTGGTTCATGAAGGGATTAAAATGACATAACCAATGAGAACAGTTTTGGAAGGGCTGCTCTCAGCACAGTGTTTCATCAGAGGGAAGTGTATGAAACAGACCAATAGCTAGACCAAGGTGCCTTGGGTGAGACCTGCGGAGGCTGGTGATCTCCCAGTCAGGAGTTAATCCAGACCATAAAGGTCTGACTTTAACACAGTGGATGCAGGGCAGAGCTGAACAAGCTGTGCTGTTCCTTGCATCCCCTGTGCACTGAAGGCAGCTTTCTGCTCTCTGGATCTGTTGCCTGCATATGGGATAAACAGACTTGCAGTTACAGAGGACAGATTTTGCCTTCTCCTGTGGCTGTGTGAGAGCAGAGCAGAGCAGGAGCCCTCTGAATGAGTCAGCACCAGGAACAAGGGATTTCAAACCTCATCCTCCCTCGTGCTGCTTTTGGTGTTGCAGCCGCATGTGAGAGCTGTGGTCCTTGGCCAGGTTCCTGCTGTGCCTGTGGAAATGCAAAGGGGAATGGCAGTCTCTGTCCCAAGGAGCTTGCAGTCCGTGGCAAAAGCTGGCAGATGGGTAGGGTTGGACAGGTGGGAGAGTGCAGGGAAGGCTGACGTGGTATCGGTCAGCGCTCAGCATGGCGCTCAGCCTTCCTGGGGCACCAGCTGCCACTCCTGTCTCCCATGGGGCACCCTGGCAATCATCCAGCACGTCCCAGCCTGGAGCATCCACCTGTGCCTTGTGCTGGTGCTGGCTGTAGGCTGAGGAATTGATTTAAATGGTATAGGATGGGGTAGAACAGAGGTAGCAGCCAGCCCTGGGGTCTCAAGTGCTGTGCTATGGATGTGCTGTGTAGACATTTCCTTGGTGATCATCTGGGTGTGGATTTACAGGGGAGAGGTCATGGGTGTCCCCATGGCACAGTGCTGTGCCCCCAGCACTGCTTATTGCAGCACATGCTCAGAGTTATGGCAAAGCACAATATTGGCTCCTTCCCTCAAAGGTGACTGCATCTGGCCTGGTTGTAGGTGTTCAGAGGATGATGTTTTGTGCCAGCCATGCGTGCAGGAGTTGCAGAGGGCTGGCTAGATGTGACCCCTGCCAGCCACAGGGCAGGGATTCTCTTCTTTTGCTGTCAACTGACTTCACATAAAAGAGTCTGTCCCTGGAAAGCTTTCTGTTGAGGAGAGGCTGCATCTATTTCATGTGAAGTTAATTCTAATGCAAGATTTATTAATTCAAAAGTACTCTGCTCTCCAGGCTAAAAAATAAATAAATAAATAATCTTTACTCTGTCAGATTCCTGCATCAGGAGAAGTTGTGAAGTGCTGTAACTACTTTGCTTTAGCATTTCTGTTTGACAGAACATGTGTATCTGCTTTGTGGAGGGAAGAATTAACTTTGATTGGAGTAGTGTTTTTGAAGAATAATTTATCTGTGCCATTATCTTCTGCAGCACTCTCTGCCCGCATCTGAGTGCCTCTGGTTAGATGAGAAATGTGTTTCAATTTAGGAAGTGGTCTGCACATTGCTGATGTGCTTTCATGGGGCAGCAAAGCCTGGCTCATGCAGGCTTCTCAGCTCTGCCATCTCCTCTTCCCCACAGACAGCTGTCGTGAAGTGCTGTTAATATCTTTGAATAAAGGTTTCTGGACTTCTGCAGAACTGCTCAACACTATTTGAATATCACAGAATCACAAAATTAACCAGGTTGGAAAACACCTTTGAGATCATCAAGTCCAACCTTTTGAGCATTTGGCTCAACCCTACTTGAATATTAAAGCTGTGGTAGAGCTAGAGACCTTATGCTTAGAAATATTGCTTTGGGTTTAATTTCCATGCACAGTAAGCAGTGTAAGAATTATAGTCCATAATATTACAGTCCATAATATTACCTGTACTCTTTGTTCTTTCAAATTGTCAATCACAGAATTAATCAGGTTGGAAAAGACCTTTGAGATCATCAAGTCCAACCTATCACCCAACACCATCTAATCAACTAACCCATGGCACTAAGTTCCTCATCCAGTATGTTTTTTAAACACTTCCAGGAATGGTGACTCCACCACCTCCCTGGGCAGCCCATTCCAATGGCCAATCTCTCTTTCTGGGAAGAATTTCTTCCTAGCATCCAACCAAAACCTCCCCTGACACAGCTTGAGACTGTGTCCTCTTGTTCTGTCACTGGTTGCCTGGGAGAAGAGCCCAACCCCCACCTGGCTACAATCTCCCTTCAGGTAGTTGTAGAGAGCAATGAGGTCTCCCCTGAGCCTCCTCTTCTCCAGGCTAAACACCCCCAGCTCCCTCAGCCTCTCCTCACAGGGCTGTGCTCCAGACCCCTCCCCAGCCTTGTTGCCCTTCTCTGGACACATTCCAGCATCTCAGCATCTTTCTTAAATGGAGGGGCCCAGAACTGGACCAAATGATATTCCTGGGAGATTTGATTTTTATTTTCTGGGAGAGGATGTGAAAATGATGCTGCCTTGCATGGGAATGTGTGGCATGGCAGGGAACCTGCAGGGCACAAGATGCCTCAGTAGGTGCCATTGCTTGAATCAGCTGCTGCTGCCGTGCAGGGCGTGGGCACGCTTGGCTTTCGCTGTCGAAGGCTGCTGGCCTTGGAAGCTGCATTTCACTTATGTCTTTGATTTCACTTGTCCAAAACATCATAGATGTAAAGGCTGGGAAGCTCTGACACCACTGTGAGGGTGGTAAGACACTGGAACAGGTTGCCCAGGGAGGTGGTAGAAGCCTCATCCATGGAAGTTTTTAAGGCCAGGCTGGATGTGGCTCTGGGCAACCTGATGTAGTGTGGGGTGTCCCTGCCCATGGTACAGGGGTTGGAAGTGGATGATCATTGAGGTCTCTTCCAGCCCTGACAATTCTCTATGATACAAGCAAACTTCATTCAGGAACACAGCAAAGCTCAGCAGCCCAGTCCTTTAGGCTCATCCAGCTGCAGTTAAATCCCTGTATTTCAGCCTTGTGCCATTAGTGTTCCTCACCTCTGTCCAATCCACAGAACTCATACAGTGTTGCAGAAGCCAGGCTGAGATGTTTGAGTGCTCAGCAGTTTGGACAGTACAGCATGGACAGAGGTAACTGTCATGATCTTCTCCAAACTGTTCTGTGTCCCAGAGAAAGTCATGCTGGTGTCTGTGAGTCCATATTCTGACGAATGCAGAGGGAGAAGTGGTCCTGGGGAATCACTTGTGCCTGGTCTCTAAGTAATGAACCTGTTCCTGGTTAGAAGGAGAGTTTACCATAAAATTTAGTTTAAATCTGCATAGAAATTAAGCAGATTACTATTGTCTTGCTCCAAGCAATGTGGGGAAACAAGTGATGGCTGCTCTCTTCAAGGCAGCTCTTCCCATCACAGAACTGCTCTTCCCTATGCTGATAATCCCAATCCAGGAAACAGCTGGAATCACAACATCCCTCTCTCTCCTTTTCTTTTCTGGACCTAAGAAGCCTGACTGCATGTTTTGCATAGAGCAGTTTTCCAGACACCATGATGGCCTAGTTTCTGGCCTGAGGATCTTGCAGGAGGAGTGGTGTGAACGGTGCTGTGGCTGCTGTCTGCTGTATTGCTGTACCTAAGGACAGCTCCTTGCAAGAGTGTCCCCACTCCTGGCTGGCGTTCAGGGTATGATCTGTGCCACCTTCCAGATCGTTCTTTACTGCCTGGCTACTCATTCTCTTTCTGGCATTTGTGCATGGAATGTATTCAGCACTCTGCAGTTCCCGTTTTTCACACGTGCCTTTATTGAATTTCCCCGTATTGATCTGCAGGGAGGAGCTATTTTATCCCATTGCTATCAGTCTCAGTTCTGCTGTTTAGCAAGACCTGTGCTGCTGGGATGTTTGTGGGACTGGGAATTTGGGCTGAATGACTGTGGTGAGGTGCTTCGTCCTTTGGCCTCCAGGAATACTGCAGTGTTTTGGGGATGAATTTGGCAGCAGGAGGTCCTCTGTAACCAAGGGTGCAAGGGTGAAGTGCAGTGTCCTTGAAAATCTTTGCTTCCAGTGCAACTGCAGTGACCTGTTTTTTTTTTTTTTTTTTTTTTTTTTTTCTCCAGGCAGCTTCTCATTGCCTCATTTTGCAATGCTCAATTCAAGGGACTGTTGAGGTGTCAGTCACAGTTAGTAGCCAGAATAAAGATAATTGTGGTTAATGATACTGCGCATAGGTGACAGACCAAGTTTAGCAGGCTTCAGTCTCCCTCCCCAAGGAACACATGATTATGGCCCTCTCTGGAGCTGACCATCCTCTTGGGTCCAACAGCTGAGCTCATGGTGGGGTCAGGCCTGCCTGGGCAAGGAAGCAGCAGTGTCACCAGCAGCCAGGAGCGTGTGGGCACAGCCTGCACCTCGCACGGCGCCAGAAGCACCTTAGACGAGGCTGACGTTTCCCAGTGGTGTGGGACTCGTGCCAGCTGCCCACCAGCACTCTGTATATTTACATTTAGCAAGGAATGTATCCTGCCACAGGGATGGAAAACATGTTAACTGTGCTGCAGCCAAGATGTCTAAGAAGATTTCTTTTTTTTTTTTTTTTTTTTTGTGGAAATCCAGCTCCTCATTTAGCACTTCTCAGCATCCTGGAAAGATTGTGTGGGTGGGTGGTTTTTTCGTTTCTTTCTCACTATTTACCTTTCCTTTCTTGTATTGGCTGTGTGACATCACAGCCCTAGTGGAGTTAGCAAAACTCCATTCAAGATTTTAAGTTTGCTACTTTCTGTCTGTATTTGGAGTTTAATCAGATTGTCAGGAAAAAACAAACAAGAAGGATTTTCCTCTTTCTGATGCCTGTTAGACTTCAGCTGTTGTAGTCGGGTCGTTTTTGGGTGGTGGTGTCGTCATGGTAGATCAGACCCAGCAGCTTCCTTTGTCTCGTAGGTTCAGTTCCTGGTGCCACCCCTCTGGCTGAAGCCGTGCTACCTGCTGTGGAACCTCACTGGTGGCCTATGGCATTGGAGCAGTTGCTCTGCAGTAGTTCTGCAGAGCCCTTTCTAGTAGTTTAAATTTATGGTAAAGGTAAATGGTGGTTCAGACAACTTCCGAGACTTTTCAGTCCTCCTCTTGCCCCATTTTCCCCCAAACCAGGAGGAATGGCAGGAATGGCTGTCACAACTCAGAGCCACAGAAACATTCAGGTTGGAAAAGACCCTCAGGATCACCAAATCCAACCCATAGCCTTACTCTACAAGGTTCACCCCTAAACCATATCCCCATGTACCACATCCTAAAGACCTTTAAACACATCCAGGGCTGGTGACTCAACCACCTCCCTGGGCAGCACATTCCAATGCCTGACCACTCATGCTGTGAAATAGTTTTTCCTAATGTTCAGTCCATGCACATTTCAGTGGTGATTTTGGTCCATCTGTCCAAACCTCACACCCCTTAGTGTGGCTTGGTCCCTGTACATCTGCCTTTGTGGATCATGTGGTCCATAGTCAGATCCCCTCCAGATTTGGGACTTTTGTTTCAGTGTGAGAAAATGGGAACAGGTTAGATGGTAATCCTTGATGTGCCTTGAGGTAAAAACAAGCTTTCTGCAAGGAACATGGTTTTGACGGGAGTCTGTGCATGTTCTGAGTATTAGATATGCAAAGTTGGGCATTTTTTAAATGCTTGTGAGTTTTAGTCTCTTTTGTTTGAAAGTGACTGGGATTGGGGGCCATACCTGCCTTCAGCAGTTCAGAACATTGCACTGCAGATGTGGTGCTGAGACTCTGCTGTGCAGGTCAGGCAGAGCCAGCTGGAGCAGAGGAGCAGACTGGCCCTTGGGTTCTGTAGTTCAGGTAACCCAGGCTGGGGTTGTTTAGCCTGGAGGAGGCTCAGGGGAGACCTTATTGCTGTCTACAACTACCTGAAGGGAGGTTGTAGCCAGGGGAGGATTGGTCTCTTCTCCCAGGCAACCAGCAACAGAACAAGAGGACACAGCCTCAAGCTGTGTAGGGGGAAGCTTAGGCTTGATCTTAGAAAGAAGTTCTTCGCAGAAAGAGAGAGTGACCATTGGAATGGGCTGCCCAGGGTCACCGTCCCTGGAGGTGTTTAAGAAGAGCCTGGGTGAGGCACTTGGTGCCATGGTCTGGTTGATTAGTTAGGGTTGGGTGATCAGTTGGACTTGATGATCTTGGAGGTCTCTTCCAACCTGGCTGATTCTGTGAATGAGCATTGCAAACTGTGCTCTGGAAAGCAGAGCAAGCAGTGCTGAAAGCAGGCAGGCAGGCCAGCGCTCAGCCTGGCAGACAGCACGTGCTCAGTCAGGGTGATTTGTGGAACCCTGTCTGAACCTCATGCACTTCAGCAAGGGGAGCTGGCAGGCTGGGCAGGATCTAGTACCCAGGCAGCCTGAACTGGCCATGGCTGCAGCAGGAGCCATGGCCAAAGGCTCGCTGCCGCTCAGAGAACGGTGTCAGAGTGTTGGGGGGTGTGAGGACATCGCCATGGCAACGTCAGCATCCCATGGCACCCTTCTTGAGCTGCGGTGTCACTGCGTGCTGTCAGCAGTGTGCTTCCTCCATCTGGGCCTTGGAATGCCGTGGTGCTGATCCGTATGGATCTCTTCCCTGACAGCACCTAGATGCAAGGCTGAGGGTGGGAGGGATGCTCTGGGCTTTTTTGGATGCCTTAAATAAGGCCAAGTGTTCCTTCTCTTAGCACAGCAGCTCTCACAGTCCAGCCCCAGAGCACCTGGGTTTGCTTTGTGCTGCGCTGCAGAGGCAGCTTTCCCTCCGAGCTGGGTCAGCTCACTGCCATGGCTGCTCCGTGCTGCCTGGCAGAGCCACCTGCACTTCACCACACAGTTCTTTGCCAGGTGTCTCTCTGATGGCTCAGCTCATGGAGACACTCCAGTCTTGTTTTGGGTCCCATCCTTTCAGCCTGAAGAAAGCTCATTGCTGATGTCTACCTGCAGCTTGGCAGTGATCTGCTTCCTCCTCCCTGTCCTCTGCAGGAGTCATTGGCTGCTCCGGATACTGCTGAGCTTGGGGCTGGTTTGGGACAGCAGTCTGAGGTCTTTGGGTAGAGTTTCACCCACAGCTAACTCCTGGTTTAATTTTTGTCTCCATCAATGGTTTTGGCCTGCCTGTAAATATTTCAGCTTCTGCTGTCATCTCTGCAGTAACAAAGTCTCACTAGGATTTTCAGTATTCTCCCTGTGATGTGTGGGGTTTTTTTTCCCCCTTCTCTTTCTTTATTTCTGTATTTCTACCAGGTGACATACTCCAAAATTAGCATCAGGGTTTTTTTTTCCCCAGTGTGTACAGCCAACACATGTTTATTGACTCCTTTCCCTTGGCATGAAAAAGCTGTTCTCAATATTTTATTGGTAAACTAGAGCTTTGACAGGAAATAATGAAGATGTTTTCAGTACAGCAGCCCACGGCCCTTCCACCAGTGCACATTTTTCACTTCTGCTTGGTGCTTTGTAAGAGCAGCAGAGAGATCCTGGTTTAGTTATCATATGTGAGTAGGTTCTGAGAACTGCATGGTAGAGGGACAGCCACTTAACTAGGGGTTTGCCTACCCAATGTGCACAAGCTATGGGTGTGCAGTCCAGGTATGTGTGTGCAGCAGTGCTGTAGTGGAAGGGGATCATGGTGATAAACCTTGGTGCTTGTGCTTTTCAACATCTGGCCTAAAGCATTCCCCTTGAAGGGACTGAGAGGCTAAATGTGAGTCTTGAGAAAATGCAGACTGAGGCTAGGGGAAGGAGTAGAGCTTGACTTTTGGTTGTATCTGCTCCTCAGGATCTACTTCTGGACTGTTTCACAACAGTAATTTTCAGCTTTCTCCTGTTTTGCCCAGGGCTCTGCTTTGAATCATGGCAGAGTTATCTTTCAATAAACCTGGATTTCATCTGTTTCTGCTGAATTCCTGACTTATGCCTAGTAACAGAAGCAGGTCTGTTCCTCTGACCTGTCTACCCTGTCTCTGCAGAAACACTTTTACTGCTCCTGGACAGGAGGCAGCTACTTCATCCTAAACTCAGTTTTTCCCCAGACTCAACCCAAGCCAAGTGCCTCTAAACCTGGCGTTGTGTCAGCCCTGTGTCAATGTTTTTCTGTTCCTGTCTCAGCACTGCCTGGATTCCTGCTAGAGAGCTCTAAGGAATGGTCAGCTGAGGCAAAATTTGGCTTGCTGCTCCAGGAATAATACCAGGCAAATTCTCCACAGTCCATTCTAGTTGGTGAATTTGACTCTGCTTGTACAGTCTGTTCACTGCAGCCATCTGCTGCAGAGCGACAGCGAGCTCGTAGGACGGATTGACTGTGAACATCAGGAAGTCTTATTTCAGGCCCATACATTTTGTTTCATTTCCTGAAATCCAGTAAACTGTTTATTTCCTAACCCACCTTTCCTCCTAGAGCCTGAAGTCTGGCTTTTCAAAGATCACCTGTAAAGGGGAGTAGTCACATGAGATATGTTTTGGGTGGGGGAAGTGAATTGTGAAACAGTGACACCAGACATGTTCAAAATACTCATTAATAATGCTGAAAACATTCACTGATCTTTCCCCAGGCTTCTGGCAGTTTTATAAAGAATGTGCTTTTATGTAGGAGCTGCCCAATACAAAAGTGCTCTGCAGGTGTCAGTAACACAGATTAAAGCAACATTTGGCCTCTGATACTTAGTAAATGGGTTGGAAATGGAGTTCCTCCTGCTCTGATGCTAAACTGTTCAGTCAGGAAAGCTTCTCAGCCTTTTCACAGAATCATTCGGGTTGGAAAAGACCCTCAGGATCACAAGTCCAACCCAGAACCCAACTCTACAAGGTTCAGTCCTAAAGCCTATCCCCAAGCACCACATCCAAACCACCCTGAAACACATCCAGGGCTGGTGACTCAACCACCTCCCTGAGCAGCACGTTCCAATGCCTGACCACTCTTGCCATGAAATTTTTTTCCCTAATGTCCAGTTTTATTTCAGTTTATAAAGGAGGCGGAAAAAAGCTCCACATCTCAATATGAGCACATCTTACAAGATTTAGAGGTTGTAAAAGATTTAGTGACCTGCTGTGATGGGTTGAAATTACCCCCCAGCTATTTTGGAGAAAAAAAAAATACCCCCAAAATAAAATTACCAGACCAGCTCAGTTGGATGGAAACAAATGAAACTCTATTTACAAGCCAAACTGCAATCTAGAAATATGAAATGCAATGGATATGTACAAAATATACAATATTTACATACATTTAGAATTTATAAACAGCACAAGAACCCCTCCTGGACAAATCCAGAGGGGCTACCGATAGCTTCCCCCTCTCTGCCCCCCCTGTACAAGGGAAAAGAGAAGGAGAAAAGCAGAGAGTAGCTTCTTAGTACTTAGCCACAACAGGAATGCAGCCAAGGTCAGCAACAGCCAAGCAAAAGCTATTAGGTAGTATAAGCTAGAGTAAGGAAGTGAGAAAGAGAAGTTAGTTTATACAACTACCTTTGTGTTAGTAAGCCACAACAAGAATGCAGCCAAGGTCAGCAACAGCCAAGCAAAAGCTACCAGGTAGTATCAGCTAGAGTGAGGAAGTGAGAAAGAAAAGTTAGTTCATACAAGTAACTTTGTGTTAGTTATCAGACCAATGGGATTAGTTAGACCTTATCATTATCTTCCCTTTCCATCCAATGGTAATTTATTTACATTCTACCACTTTAACTCAAGATCTGTGGAAAATTTCCTAGGCATCAGCCTGAAACTGCCACACCTGCTCTTTTAAGCTCTTGCAGTCGTCAGATTGGAGAGGAAATTGCAGTCCGAAGCGAACCTTTTCGAGCTGACCAGTCTAAGTGGTCTGATAGCCAGCCGGTTCTCCCCAGGATGTCCTTGTCTGAAGGTATTTCTCCAGACCTGCAGGTGTTCAGTCCACTAAGGCTGCAGTGCAGAAAGGGGGAAAGAGCTGGCAAAACTAGGGCAGACTTGGCTTATATTTAACTACATTCTATTTTGACTTGACAAGCAAGCTATCGAACACCTACAAGTTTGCAACTGTGATTCACTCGGAAGCTCGCATGGCTGATGTCACAGGGTATTAATAGCTGCAGGATTGTAGCTGATTTTAGCAGGGGGGGGTTCATTAGCAGCCTCTACAGACACACTGCCAAGTGCTTGGAAACCTGAAAAGCTGAGGTGTGTGTATAACAATGGGGTTGTGTGTGGAGGAACCTCCCCCTGCTGCCAAATGTGTTTGCAGCCAGTCCTCGTGGGTGCAATGTATAAAGATTCACAGAATGTGAGGGGCTGGAAGGGATCTTGAAAACTCATCCAGTCCAACCCCCCTGCCAGAGCAGGAGCAGCTAGAGCAGGTCACACAGGAACACACCCAGGTGGGTTTTGAATATCTCCAGAGGAGACTCCACAGCCTGCCCCAGGCAGCCTGTTCCAGTGTTCTGTCAGCCTCACAGGGACAAAATTTTCTTCCAGGTTCTGTGGAATTTTCTATGCCTCAACTTCCACTACTGCTCCTTGTGCTGTCATTGGGCATCACCCAGCAGAGCCTGCCTCCATCCTCTCAGCACTCACCCTTTACATCTTTATCAACATAAATGAGGTCACCCCCTCAGGCTCCTCTTCTCCAAGCTACAGAGCCCTCAGCTCCCTCAGGCTCTCCTCATAAGGAAGATGTTCCACTCCCCTAATCATTTTTGTGGCTCTGTGCTGGACTCTTTCAAGCAGTTTCCTGAGGGTCCCAGAACCAGACACAATATTCCAGATGTGGCCTCACCAGGGCACAGTAGAGGGGGAGAAGAACCTCTCTTAACCTACTAACCACAGCCCTTTTAGTCCACTCCAGGATGCCATTGGCCTTCTTGGCCACAAGAGCAGATACCTGCTCATTGCTTTCACTATGTCTTGCTGATAGCATTGATCCACACTCCAAGTTAATTATGAGCTACAGTTCTAATGGGGTGTTACAGTTTTAAGACTGACATCTTAATTGTAAATACAGTTTTCCAAAGGATTCAAGTCTAGAGATGGACAGCCTTAGGGGCTGGATGCAGAATAAAACAAGATAAATTTCTCTCATCCCATTGGGCTGCTGACTATCTTATATTTTGCAGCACAAGCTGCTTTGCACTCTCTCTGGGGCTGCTGCTTGGCTTCTTGCTTTCCTGTTCTGCATCTGACCTTGCATGCTGCCTGACTAATCTTCTTGTTTGGGCTAAGGTACAGCAGGGTAGAGATAGCTGGCTGGCTAAACACAGTCCTCTGGACCCTTTGTGTCCAGAGTGGGGTGAGAGAGCTGATTTATTTTACAAGGGGTTGGTGCTACACTGTAAATTTGTGTGACTGTATTTTTGTATGTGTTTATTGCCTTTTACTACTTTCATATTTAGTCTACTTTTGTAAACAGAATTTCATTTTACTTCCCAAATTCTGAGTGTGGTAAATTTGCTCCTTGGGGTAAGTTTCCAAATTGTTGGGGGAGGTGAGGGAGGGGTCCAATCCTAACCCATAACATGGGATTGCATGACACAAGTGTGTTTGGGAGTCACTGTGGCCACAGCAGTTTTCTTGGTAAGGAGAAGCTGCCCAACCAATTCCTGCCTAGTGCTGATGCTGTTCGAGGAGGTCTTTGGGCTTTTGTTTTAGTTGAACATTTTGGCTTCTCAGGCTTGTTGTGACAAGCCATGCTGGGATGGTACTTTCTGACCTGCACTAAGTGCATGAAGGTCAGCTCCCCTT
The DNA here is from genome assembly GCF_027791375.1 of Indicator indicator. Lineage (NCBI taxonomy): Eukaryota > Metazoa > Chordata > Aves > Piciformes > Indicatoridae > Indicator > Indicator indicator. The sequence goes on from NC_072033.1 coordinate 3,651,140, forward strand.
TGAGCCTTGCACTCTTTCCTCAGGGTGGGCTGGTAGTCAGTGCCAAGGAGGTTGGCGTGGATGAGGTGGAAGTGAGTTGTGTAGTTGGACTTGTGGCTGGGGTTAAATCTGTGGATGTGTACATTTGGGTTGAGGTTTCTAATGCTCTAGGTACTTCTGGGTGTTCATCCATCTCTGCTTACAGCAGCCAGTCATCCACTTCCCTCAGGTCCTGTTTTCCCTTCTTTCTCTCATATGCATCAGTGCCTCTTCTCTGCCTTTGGGCCATGAATAATGTAACTGTGTTTAAGTTTTCAGGTGGTGTCTGCCCTGCCTTACTCATTTATCACCCATTTTTGGTGCCTGCCATTTGGATGTGATGTTGCTTATGCTAACCTGTGACTCTTAGGCTGGCCTCATGTGCTGACTTCTGGAGACAGAAAGTCTCCTGGGTCCAGCAGGAGTGGCTGGCTCAGGATGCACCAACCCTGCAAATAACAGTCCTTTGTAAACAGCCCTGCCCAGCAGGGCAGCAGGATTCCTGCTTCTGAGAAGGTGGCAATCCCAGGCAGTTTCCCCATTCTCATTGCTCTCTTTTAGAAGGGCAGACATTGTTTTGAGGTACACTATGAAATGGTTTTCACCCTTCCTCCCCTAAGGTTATAAGTAGCTGCCCAGATATTGAAGTGCAGTTGATCATCTTCCAGGAACAGTGTTTGTACTTTAATTGTTGCAATAGCAAAGGACTCATTGGGCACATCACACACCCCTGGCTCAGGACCCCTGTGGTGGGACAGCCCCTGGCAGTGGAGGAGTGCAAGGAGCAGGAGAGTGGGGTTGAAAAAAGATGTGAAGGTAAGTGGAAGGATTTGAAAAGGATTAGGAGAGGAAATTATGAAGTGGTAGTTAAATGGTGCATGATTAATGAGTGCAGGAGGAAAAGGTTGACTAAATGTCCTGACTGTGCTGGCTGCCCAGCAGTACTAGAAAAGGTCTGCCAGGAGGCTCCAGAAGGGGCCTGACATCAGCACTGCCGCTGGCAGGTTTGGGTGTCTTCCTTAGGCTTGGCTTAGAGCAAGGTGAGCATCCCCAGAGTTGCATTCCTGGTTGATTTGATGACCTGAGATTGATCTTCCTCCATCTTTAATATTAGTGATCAGCATCAAAATATTGGTCACCCCACTGAAAAGCTGTGAGAGGATGTGTTCCTCTTCTGAACCTTGGTGCAGATGGGAGTGTCACAGCTGTCTGAAGTTACACTGGCAGTTCATGGCTCTTTGGTGCTGAAGGAAATGGTATCTGTACAAGCACTGTTTCTCTTACTGCTCTGAAAGTGGCTGGTGTATGCAAAAAGAGTCTGAAGAAGCTGCACCTTCCACAGTGCTTAGAGGAGCAAGTAGGAGCTGCTCTTGGTAACAGCAAATTGTTCTCTGTCACTCTGGCTTAATACCAACTTTGTCCTGTATTTCATTTAATCTGGGATGTATTTTTTTCCCCTCCCTTTCTTTGTTTTGTTTTTCTTTTGTCATTGCATCTTAAAATCCTAATTTTCAAAAAGGTCCTGAATTCCTCCTTGTGTTTAGCATATCTGCTGTTGAGGGCTTGGAGCAAATGCTGAGTTTTCTGTGTCTGTAGTATCTGTGTCTCTGCCTTAGGATCAGTGTTTGCATCATTCCAAGCCATGCTTTGCCTTTGGTCTGGGTCTACAGCCATTCTCAGACCTGCTTTCCTGTGTCTTGGAGGAAACAAAATGGTATGTTGTGTTTTAAAGTTCAAGGTTTAAAAATGTCATCAGTATGAAACATTCTGTCACTGTGGGGCAAATCATAGAATCATAGAATTGTCAGGGTTGGAAGGGATCTCAGGGATCATCCAGTTCCAACCCCACTGCCATGGGCAGGGACACCTCACACCACAGCAGGTTGCTCACAGCCACATCCAGCCTGGCCTTAACCTCCAGGGATGAGGCTTCCACCACCTCCCTGGGCAACCTGTTCCAGTGTCTCACCACCCTCATGGGGAAGAATTTCTTCCTAACATCCAATCTGAATCTACCCATTTCTAGTTTTGTTCCATTTCCCCCAGTCCTATCACTACCCTAAAAATTCCCTCCCCAACTTTCTTGTAGCCCCCTTCAGATACTGGAAGGCCACAATAAGGTCTCCTGGAAGCCTTCTCTTCTCCAGACTGAACAACCCCAGCTCTCTCAGCCTGTCTCCATAGGAGAGGAGCTCCAGCCCTCTGATCATCCTCGTGGCCCTGAGAAGTGGATTTATGTTGTACACTGCTTTATTACTGGGATATTTGCATGTAGTTCTGTGTTTGCTGGCCTCAGATGTAGAAAGAAAAAAAGACTTTAATGCAGGTGCTGTTTTATTTGTAATACATTCAATATGAAAATCTTTCCCCTGTAGAATAACAGTCTGGGCAGGATGCATTGGGTTTTCAGCAGGTTGGATTTGGAAGAATTCAATTCTCCCCTGGATAGATTTGCCCAGGCTGAACTGAAATGGGTGTTAATGGGAACAGCCAGCTGTGAAAGGAGAACAATAGGTCCCAAGGACTAGCTCATGTGCAGGACATTTCAGTTGACTCATATGCAGGGCTTGTCACATAAATTGAGTCTGGATGGAAAAGAGATCAGTGAGTGGGTTACTGTCATTCACTGGGCATCAGGAGTTGATCAGCAAGTGATCTCCAGAAGACCAGTGAGAGTTCTCCAGTGGGACTTGTGAATTATTGCTAGTTGCCTACAGAGGGGGTGACACAGTGTTAATAGGTTTTTAATCCCCATTTTGAGAACATTTACTGCTGATCTGGGATGTTCTAGGAAAAGGACAGCATAAAGCAGAGATGAGCAGATAGGACCACAATCTACCATCCTCAGGAGGAGGAGCTCCAACATCCTGGGCTGAAGTTGGGTGTTAAGTAGAGAAATGCCCCAACTGCCCTGCTGGGGCTGGGTGCTGGGTCAGTGGCAGCACTACCTTGGCAAGGACAGGGTGATGCAGCTCTGCAGCCCCCTAACTCTAGCCCAGTGTGGGCAGCTGCTTAGTAACTCCAGTGGGTGGAGATGAGGAATTGATTGTACAGAACTATCAAAATGATTGCAGAAGGACAGCACTTCATTGAGAAGATTGCTGCCACTGCTTGTGTGTTTTGATGAGGAGATGAGGTGGTGCTTCCTCTTCCAGGCTTCCACTGGCCTGACAGTGAAAGTGCCACGAGGGGAATTGGGCTCCGTGTTCGGTAGCTCCTGGCTTACAGAATTTAGTTTCTCTGAGCACTCAATTGCTTTGAGTTCAATAATTCATCTCCCTCCAACTGCTTTATTGTCATTTGATTTGTTAATGAATTGGCTTGGACAGCTGTCCTGATGCTGCACCACAGCAAAGAGACTGCAGGGCTGGTGTGAGCACAACCTGCACAGGCTGGCACACGGTGTGAGTGGTGTCCCTGTGGCTGGCCCGGGGGGACAGCGTGCTGAGCAGATGGGGTGTGCCAGAACTGCAGCTCCTGAACTCCAGCCTTGGTCTGGATGTCACTATCCCTTTCAAACACTCATCTTGTGTCTCTCTTGCTGGAGAAGAACTTCAAATGATGGTTTCTTCCTGTCAGAAGTGGGCTGTGATGGTCCTGCATCTGGGTCGGGGCAATCCCAAGCACTGATACAGGCTGGGCAGTGAATGCCTTGAGAGCAGCCCTGAAGAAAAGGCCTTGAGGGTGCTGGTGGATGAGAAACTCAACAGGAGCCAACAGTGTGCGCTTGCAGCCCAGAAAGCCAGCCAGATCCTGGGCTGCAGCAAGAGAAGTGTGGCCAGCAGGTCAAGGGAGGGGATTCTCCCCCTCTGCTCAGCTCTGGTGAGACCCCACCTGGAGTACTGCATCCAGTTCTGGAGCCTCTATTACAAGAGGGATCTGGAGGTGCTAGAACATGTCCAGAGAAGGGCCACAAGGATGATCAGAGGAGCTCCTCTGCTATGTAGACTGAGAGAGTTGGGGCTATTCAGTCTGCAGAAGAGAAAGCTCCAAGGAGACCTTATTGTGGCCTTCCAGTATCTGAAGGGGGCTACAAGAAAGCTGGGGAGGGAATTTTTAGGGTTTCAGGTAATGATAAGAAAGGGGGGAATGGGACAGAAGTAGAAATGGCTGGATTCAAATTGGATGTTAGGAAGAAGTTCTTCCCCCTGAGGGTGGTGAGGCACTGGCAGAGGTTGTCCAGGGAGGTGATGGAAGCCTCATCCCTGGAGGTTTTTGCAGCGAGGCTGGATGTGGCTGTGAGCAACCTGCTGTGGTGTGAGGTGTCCCTGCCCATGGCAGTGGGGTTGGAACTGGATGATCCCTGAGTTTCCTTCCAACACTAACAATTCTATGGTTATATGAATTAGATAATGTTTGCAGAACAGCATGCCAAGGGTTACTGTCCTCACTGGTATTATTAGAGCTGGAGGAAGACTACCAGAAGGTATTGATTACTTGGTGAAAATAAACCCTTCCAGCTTCTTTGGTCCTTATTCATTATTGCTTTTTATCTCTGCATCCTGCAAACATTTCAGAGGGTGGATTTGTTTGCTGAAAGATCAAAACAAAATGTTGACAGCTATTGGTGCCAATTTGTAGCCTCCTGTGTGGGTGATATCAGAGGAGTTTGTGCAGCACTCTGGAAAGTCTTTCCAGGCTTTAAATCCACTTGGAGCCTGGAACTGTTGTGTGAGTAAAGCATGCAAGTTACCAGGTAGGGATAGCATCAAAAATGTGGGGAGAATTTCTTTGGGGCTTGTGTAATCCTAGGGTGGTTTGGGTTGGAAGGGACCTCAAAGGTCATCCAGTTCCAACCCCCTGCTGTGGGTAAGGACACCTCACGCTAGACCAGGCTGCTCAATGCCACATCCAGCCTGGCTTTGAACACCTCCAGTATTGGAGTTTCATTTCCAGAAGCTTTTATAATACTTCCTAAAGTTGTCTTTTAGATCTGTTTAGTGAAGTTTGAGTTGAGTACAAGCAGAGTCTTGCAGGGTGTGGTGGCTGCTGTTGAGAACTGTGGCTGGCTGGTGGGAAGGGCTTGCTGCCCTTTCTAGTTCATCTCACAGTGATAGTTTACAGCTTCTGTTATACCTCACTGTGGAAAACAAATTGTCACACTTTGAATTCATTAAGTGTCTGTGCAAAGGAGGGGGTGCTGCTGAGAGGGAAAGCTGTGTTATGCAGCAAAAAATACAGGAGGAAAAGTCACTTAGCTGTCACAGAAAATACACAGAGACAACTGTGGTGTAATGTTGAGAAGGCCCAAGTCTAGCTTGGTAAAGTGACATTTCTGAGGAGAAGAGATGCAGCAGGAGGACACTTAAGAGGTAGTGTGGCTTACAGGAGAGCAGAATGAGGGACTAATCATTTGTGGATCCAGGGGACAAAAGTTTAGCAGTGACTTCCAGATCAAGTGTGGCCCTATGGTTCACTCTGATTGAGATGGGCAGTCCTAGCAGAAGCAAAAGATGCCATCTCATCTTTCTCTAAATTAGGCCAAGGACAAGGCACAGACCTCCAAACATCTGCAGATGTGACTTGGAAACTGCTCCAGCAGAGGGACTATAGCCAGGTGTGGTGGGATTGCTGAGTGCTTTATCTGTGTGGGTGTCAGGCTCGGAAATGGATTCACTTTGATTGTCACAAGTCCCCTTCCTCTTCCTTTCCAACCATGAGGTTTCCCTGAATAAGGATTTGGGTAAATGGGGAATTTTGAAGCAAATGCTGGTGACTGCACATGGAATTCTGTGGTGGTGTGGGGACTGGCATGTCATGGAGTGAAGGGCACATCTTGTCAAAGCTGTGCAGCAGTGCCTAAGTACCAACCTGCTGGCTCAGGGCCAGGGCACCTTCTGGGTGTGCTGGGCAGTATTAGTCCTTGGTCATCCTGAGCAGGGACCAGCTTCTTTTCTTCCAAAACCTGGGACAATGCATGAGCAAAGGAAGAACAAGAACTATCAGCAGATACTATAAACTCATTTCCTGGTGCTAGTTGCTTAGGTTTCTTCTAGAAGTAACTAAGGTGTGAGCAAGACTTCCTGCTGCCTGCTGCAGAAAGTGTGGGAGAAGCAGGTTAAAAAGAGAAAAGCAAATGATGGAATTTGTGTACAGCTGCCTGGGCATGTTCCTAGCAAAAGGGGAAAATGATGCCTGAAGTGGCAAAGAGGTCTCTTTTATTATTCAAGCATATTATGGAGATGGAAGAACTGTGGGACATGAGACAGTAAAGCCCTGACAGTACAGTTTTAGTGTTCTTCCCATGGAGCAACTGTTGGTTGCTCTTTCTGCTTTGTATTGGTTTTAATGCTGCTGCTGCTAGGTAAGCTCTGGTATAGGCATTGCAGCATCATCTCTAATGGCCCAGGCATGTGTGGAGGTAGGAGCATGTTGAGCAAGAGGAGAGGAGTGGATGCTCTATGGGTGGGAAAGGGACTGCTGTGATGGTCTTGGCACATGGGAAGCAGGGACATCCATCCCTGTGGGACATCCATTAAACATATTGCACAAGCTATGGAGGGTGGAAATTTGGAAGCAGCTTAGGAAGTGAATGGAAGGAAGTGAAGGAAGGCTACTGCAGTCTGAGGGCTGTGACCTCACTTCTCTGTGTCATGGGAGGAGTGAGAGGTTTTCATCTCTGCTAGACATCTAGAGAAGGTCAGGGAGATGGTGAAAGATTTGGCACCATGGAGGAAACCCATGAGGGAGGTGAGTGCTGGGGCAAGGCATCAGGCTGACCTCCTAGTCTCCAGCAGTGTGCATTTGCCACCATGGCTGTGTTCTGAGACAGCTGAACGGGAGATGGTGGAAGCTGCAAGCAGGAGCATGGCTGCTTCCCAGAGAGCCCCACTTCCACCACTGGCAGTCTGGCCTCTTTCATTGGTGCCTTCCTCATAACCCAGCCAGTGGCTGCTGCCTACATTTATTGCAATGCTTCTTCAGGATTCTGGCCCAGCCTCCACTGACTCGTGGCTTAGGGGCTTTCCATGCTCCTGACTTTGTTTTTCATCATTAGTTTTTTCGTCCAGTTGCTTTTTGAACCCTTGTCAATGTCCAGCAGCACCAGAGAGTCCTTCAGTGAGGAGATACTTGCTCCTTGGCAGGCAGCAGTGGCCCCTGCTCCTCTCACCTCATTAAGGTCCCTTCTAAATTGCTGGCATGATGAGGTTTTGGCTGTGGGTTGCCAGAGAGCTGTGATGGGGCAGACCCTAATTTTAGCACATTACGCTGGTTTAATGACTGTAATAGAAAGTCAATTTATAGCCAAGAACAAATTGCCTTTTTACATGAGAAGGAGGATAATTCCTCCCATGTGTTACATTATTAAATTTGTAATCTTCATTTTTTAATGCTTCTCAAAAGTGATTATTAACAGAATCTAAAATACAGATCTTAAATTTATGAGCTTCAATTGGTTTTTCCCACCCCCCTCAGATTCCTCAAGTTTTGTAATTTAAAGGTGAACTTCAGCAAGGTGCCTTTTTTTTTTGGTTGGTGGTTTCTTTGTGTTTGTTTGTTTGGACTTAATAAATTCAAATCCCTTACTCAGTACCTGTCTCTGGGCAAGCTTCAAGGCTCCAAAGATACTTACATTTTAAATAGCAGTAATGGGTATCTATTTCCATCTTTGCTGAGTGGTGAGTTCTGAGTTCAGGCTTATTCCCTAGTGATAAAGACACCAAAGAGGAAAAAAAAAAGTGACACATTTTTGCATGCCATTTGCTAGGAAGGAGGCTGTTGTGATGCTCTCTTTTGTTGCCAAGGAAACAGCGCCCTGGGCAGGAGGAGGAGGAAAGGAAGGATGGTGCTTCACTCCTGAGCTCACTTTCTAGTTCTGACTCATGACTGGGAATGGTGAGTGGGTCGGGACTTGAGGGTCTGTCTCTGAAGTTGACTTTCAGGATTGTATGTCCTGCCTCCTTAGCTTTGTTTCTGTGTTAGTCCAAGCAAATGTGAAGGCTGCAGCTCGGTAGCACAGCTCCACCCTGGGACTGCTGAGGTGAGGCTGGTGGCTGTAGAGGTCACTACCACAGGTACTGTACCCAGTGGAGTGAAACAGAGCACTCAGGGAGGGGATTCCACTGCTCCAGCCTTGCCAGTGCCACCTTCAGAAACCCTAAGGCCTCCTGTCAGCCCCAGGGTAAGTCTGAGGTCAGAACTGCACAAGTTAAGTGCAGGTGTGAGAAGGAAGCAAGTTCAGCAAACACTTCAAAACCAAACTTAGTGCATGGTGTCCTCTGCTGACCTTGTTCCATCACTGCTGATCAGTCATGGCTTGCACACCTTGTAAAGAAGTTCCCATCCCAGACTTTTTGTGTCAGTGCTGTTAAAAATATTTTTTCACTCCTCAGTAAAGATGCATGCTGCTCTGCGGTGCACATTTGATCCTCCTGCATGGGCAGTGTTGTCTGCAGGCCTGACATAGGCTGCATCAGCAGTCCCTTCTTTTCATCCTTCATCTGTTCTCTTTTCTGCTCCCATAGTAGAGAGAAATCAGCAAGGTGCTCTAAAGCCTTTTCACAGAATCACAGAAACATTCAGGTTGGAAAAGAGCCTCAGGATCACCAAGTCCAACCCAGAACCCTACTCTACAAGGTTCACCCCTAAACCCTGTCCCCAAGCACCACATCCAAACCACCTTTAAACACATCCAGGGTTGGTGACTCCACCACCTCCCTGGGCAGCACATTCCAGTGCCTGACCACTCTTTCAGTAAAAAAATGTTTCCTAATGTCCAGTCTAAACCTCCCCAGTGGCAGCTTGGGGCCATTCCCTCTAATTACCTGTGAGAAGAGATCAGCACCAGCCTCTCTACAACCTTCTTTCAGGTAGTTGTAGACAGCAATGAAGTCTCCCTTGTTCCTTCTACAAAATGTATTTGGGCACAAATCATGGGATTTTGGTGAACTTGCTGCTGTGCTACAAATGGCCACTCACGTCCTGTGCAACTGCTGGTGCCTTGCACTGTGATTAACACACATTTCCTTCAGAGCAGTATTTAGAATCAGAGAATGGTCCAGGCCAAAAGGGACTTCCAAAGCTCATCCAGTCAACCTCCCTGCAGTCAGCAGGGACAGCCCCAACTAGATCAGGCTGCCCAGAGCCTCGTTGAGCCTCACCTTGAATATCTGCAGGGAAGGAACCTCAACCACCTTCCTGGGCAACCTGTTCCAGTGTTCCACCATCCTCATAGTGAAGAACTTCTTCCTGATATCCAATCTAAATCTGACTTTCTCTAGTTTGAAGCCATTGTCCCTTGTCCTGTCCCTGCAGGCCTTTGCAAACAGTCTCTCTCCATCCTTCTTGTAGCCCCCTTCAGGTACTGGCAGGCTGCTATTAGGTCTCCCTGGAGCCTTCTCTTCTCCAGGCTGAACACCCCCAGCTCCCTCAGCCTGTCCTCATAGCAGAGCTGCTCCAACCCCCTGATCATTTTCATGGCCCTCCTCTGGACCCTTTCCATCAGGTCCATGTCCTTCCTACATTGAGGGCTCTAGACATCACTGTGTGTCTCTTCCTCACAAAGGACTGGTACTTCCTGCTGGGAATTGAGAAGATTGGAGCTTGGTATCATCCCTAAAACACAATCATCTGCTGCACTGGTGGCTTTTTCCTCTGATCATCAGGCAGCCATAAGGTTTGGGTTAGTTTCCCACATTCTCCAGTTTCTCTCAGCAGCAATGAAGACATGATGGCTATTTCCCAGCTCTGGCCAAAAGATTTTTTTTCCCCACTACTGGTAGCTCGAGATTCTGCTCAGACAAACTGTTACACTGAATTTGCCAATGGACTTGGATTAATTTAGAGTGGATTTATACTTGAGCACTGCTTTTATGCATGCAGAAAACAAGTGTGGGAGGCAGTTCTGTGTCTGCCATGGTGGTCTGTGGGAGTCTGTCACTCGGATGTGAGTCTGCATGCAGCTCTTCAGGGCTTGGGCTGGGGGCAGTTTGCCTGAATGTTTCTTTCTTAGGAGACTGCAAGTTGAATTTCAGTGCCTCTGGTTGTGGTATTGAGTGGTGGTTTCCATGTTCAAGAGCTTGACTTGTCACTGGTTGAAGGTGCTTATGATATGTGATTGGCAGAGCTGCTTGCTTTGAGATGAAACCCAGTGGTTAGAACACTTACGTTTCTTAGTCACCATGAATCACTTCACTGCTGCTCCTGTCCTGCTTCAGGGTATCACAACCTGACCCTGTCTTCCAGCTGATCAGAGATGTCTGCAGCCAAATTACCAGGACCACAAAAGGCAGGGTGCTTTCCTTTCTCTCTATTCATGCAGAACCAGATGCTTGGACTGTATGAAAGTGATCCTGGACCCTGCAAAGGGACCTGTGTGAGGGAACCAGTGTGAGTGCAGCAGATCCATTTGCAAGAGCAGAGCAGTTCACAGAATCACAGAATTGTCAGGGTTGGAAAGGGACCTCAAGGATCATCCAGTTCCAAACCCCCTGCCATGGGCAGGGACACCTCATACTAGGTCAGGTTGCTCAGAGCCACATCCAGCCTGGCCTTAAACACCTCCATGGATGAGGCTTTCACCACCTCCCTGGGCAACCTGTTCCAGTGTCTCACCACCTTCATGGGGAAGAACTTCTTCCTGACATCCAATCTGAATCTACCCACATCTAGTTTTGCTCCTTTCTCCCTAGTCCTATCACTACCTGACACCCTAAGAAGTCCCTCCCCAGCTTTCTTGTAGCCCCCTTCAGATACTGGAAAGCCACAAGAAGGTCTCCTCAGAGCCTTCTCTTCTCCAGACTGAACAGCCCCAACTCTTTCAGTCTGTCTTGGGTTGGAGGAGCTGGTGAGCAATTTGGGCTGCTGCTGTGCTCAAACCTCTCTCCACCTGCCAGGAAGCTCTGGGCTCTTCCTCAGGTACCCTCTGTGCTCATTGCTTCTGCAATGACATTCAGGAGAAGACTGGATGAGGCACCTAGTACCATTGTCTAGTTGACTGCTTAGGGCTGGGTGATCAGTTGGACTGGATGATCTTGGAGGTCTCTTCCAACCTGTTGATTCTGTGATTCTATTCTTTGAAAGCATGCCATGGATGCTGCAAGTGGAGGGCATTGCAGTGTTCTCTGCACTGCCTGGGAGGCTCCAGTCAGTGCACCTCTGGTGGGACGTGGTGGTGGCCCAGCACTGCACGGCCTTGGGTCTGTCACAGGATGTCTCTGTGTGAGTTGAAGCAGTGTGTAGAATTGGGGGGGAAATGTAGTGGCTTGGGTGCTTCCTTCAGCACTTGCAGCAGGTGTTGCCTGTAAGCACCTCTGGTGCAGCCTGACATGGACAGTTGTGTCCTCTGGGGAAGCTGCCTGGAATTAGAAGCCAGATACCTGGACTTGTTTGTCTTGTCTGAAACCAGACTATCGTCTCTCCTTCTCTGCTTCCACAGTGGACCAAATAATTGCTTCCAAATGGACACAAATTATTAAGCAGTGTGTATAATTAAAGTCAACTCCTTGTGAATTTGATCATTCATTTCCTTAAGGAAAATATGATGAAGTAATTACAACCCAAGCTAAACACAAATCAAACTCCATTCTAAGCGTGACTCTGCACCGTGATTCTGGTTTATGAATGACTCCAGGGTGCTGTGGCTTCATGGCTGTTAAAGAACTGTGGCTGTGTTCTTAATTGTGTTTATAACAAATGAACAAAAGGTTGCATGAGTCATTCCCTGTGCCGAGGGTGGCTCGCTCTGTGGTCGCACACACGCGGTCTTGCCAAAGCCACTCGCTCCTAAAAGAGCATCAGTGGGGCTGAAGAAGAGGGGAAAAATCCTGTTACCAAATCTGGCCCTGTCAGCTCTTTCCCTCTGAATTTTACCTGCACCAAAACTCAACTTTGCCTGCCCTAGCTGTGGATTTGAGAGAGGTAATGATTTCTTCAGTACTTAATCCAGAGCCCTGTCCTCACCCCTCTTCCCGCTCTCCCTCGCTCCAGTGTAGCAGTTTTAGCCAAATTTGATAGAGAAGTGGAAGATCTGCCAAGTCTACAACTACTGTGAGAAAGTGGCTCTGGGTAGAGAGAAAGATCCCAACTAGTGCCCCCAGAAGAAAAGGTCTGCTGTGTCACCTCAGTTTACAAGGAACATCCTGAGTGAAAGCAAAACACTGGAGCTGAGCATTAGAAATGCCCTGGATGGAAAGGTATCAGCTCCTCAGAAAAGCTTGGGTGGCCTCTTTAAATGGTGAGGATCAAGAAGAAGTTCAGGAGGAGTTGGTTTGATGTGCTGTATGGATCTGGGCACAGGTGTGGTGAGGAAAGGCAGGGCTGAATGTGAGGGAAAGCTTTTTTTTGTGGCCCAGGAGCAGTGGGACGTGTTGATAACTATGCTCTGGGTGGGAGTTCAAAGGAGGTGTCTCCAGAGGCTGCTCTGAGCTGGGCTCTGTGGCTGTCACAGCAATACAAGTGGTTGCCAATTTTACTGTTTTCTGGCTCACACAAGAAGAGTTGGCTGACTTTTTCCAACCCTGTGGATGTACTTCATCTGCACAGAATTAACATTTTGAAATAGAATTTTTTAATTTTTTTTTTTTTTGGTTCATCCCACACACTATTTGCTGCTTCATTTGGCAAAGAATGGTGCAATTTTATTAGTGTCTGAAGCTAGGACGAGGGGAGCAAAGCAAACAGCCTGATTAGTGCCCCTGCTTACACCCAGCCATCTCCTGTCATTTCTGGTGGATTCTCAGGCTGTGCTGGGAGCCTGGCACGTTCTGGAGCACGGCACAAAGGGCCTCTCCTGAGGTGCTCATAATTCACACTCCATTAGGATGTCGATGTAGGGAATACTTGGCAGGATGTCAGGGCTTGCCAGGCATGAGGAGACTGAGTTCATCTTGTTAAACAGCTGAAGTGACAAGCCAGGAGTTGTTTATACATTTATTTATTTCCTCAGCAGTAGCATCCCCTTAGGACAGCAGCATGGCTTGTTCCCAACACAGATAGGGATGCAGAAGGGCCCTCGATGCCCACCCCAGCAACCACTTCACACAGCAAGTGCCAGGCTGGCACAGGTGCTGGATATTCATGCAGGGCTGTGGGCAGACTTTGCTTTTTTTTCTTCCCCTTTGAAGCCAAACAATGAGATGCAGGATTGATTCGTGGCATAGAAGTGTTAGTGCATGTCTGCAAGGATTCAGCATCTGACTAAACAGAAAACAATCTTTTATTTTTAAAACCCATTAGGAACAGCACCACAATGACAGAGCTGGGAGCAGAGGAGCTGATGCCTTGGCCCTTTTCTCAGAATAGCTGAAAATAAGAAGTAGGTAAAATGGTCTGGCAGGGTGTTGAGCTGAGACCTTCCACTACTGCTTTTTGCCCAACTGAAGATCACTTAGTTGTTGGACTTGGGGACCTTCTTCTTCGTCTCAGCAGATGAGAATGTCCAGATGAGTGCTTGATGGTTTTCCCTTTTTCATTTTGAGCCCTAAACTGATGTTTATCATCTTTTCTCTGGGGCAGATCTTCATGGAGAAGAAAGAAAGAATCCTCTCTGGTTTTGACCTTGAGAGTGGAGTGTTTGGCTGTGGGAAATGAAAGGGCTTGCAAGACTATGTCTGAGCCAAGGACAGAGCAGGCAGATTTGGCATCAGCTGCTGCAAGGCTCAGGGCACATCTCCTTTGCAGACACTCAGGTCCTGTCCCATCCATCCACAAACCCTGCTCCCCCTGCATACTGTCTGCAGGTGCACTCTGCTGTCACAGCCATTCGTCACCCTCGTCTCTGCTTACATGTGGTCTGCAGTGTGCTCCAAATGGAACTTTGACTCTGTCAGATGGCTTTCTCTCTGTTTCCCTGCTGGGGTTGTCAGCTCTCTATGCTTCCTAAGTGTGGGTTTGTACCTGGGGCTCATTTTGAAGCAAAGCAGATAATTCAGTTGCTGAGGAAGCCAGGTGTGAAGCCAGAGAGCAGTGCATCCTCAGGTCGATACCCTGCAGCGTGGATGGCTGGGTGCAAATTGATGCTTGCTGCTTGGCTTGGATGAGAACAGCAGTGGAAATGCAGCCTTTCTGCTCAGGCTTGGACTTATTTTGCCTGGAAAATACAGAATGTTATTTTGTCCAAAGCTCTGCAGCAAGAACAAACAAGCCCTGAAAGCAGCCATTCAACTGATCACAGAATGTTAAGGGCTGGAAGGGACCTCAAAAGCTCATCCAGTCCAACCCCCCTGCCAGAGCAGGGTCACCTAGAGCAGATCACACAGGAACACATCCAGGCAGGTCTTGAATATCTCCAAAGAGGAAGACTCCACAGCTCCCCTGGGCAGCCTGTTCCAGTGTTCTGTCACCCTCACAGTGAAAAAACATTTCCTCCTGTTTCCATGGAACTTCCTCTGCCTCAGCTTCCACCGTTGCCCCTTGTGCTCTTCATTGTGCATCACTGAGCAGAGCCTGGCTCCAGCCTCTGGGCACTCACCCTTGACATCTTCATAAACATGAATGAGGTCACCCTTAGTCTCCTCTGCTCCAAGTGACAGAGCCCGCAGCTCCCTCGGGCTCTCCTTGTAAGGAAGATATTCCACTCCATCATTTTTGTGGCTCTGTGCTGGACTCTGAGGTCCTTCTTGAACTGAGGGTCCCAGAACTGGACACAATAGTCCAGATGCAGCCTCACCAGGACAGAGTAGAGGGGGAGGAGAACCTCTCTCATCCTACTAACCACATCCCTCCTAATCCACCCTGGAATGCTGTTAGCTTTCTTGGCCACAAGAGCACATTGCTGGCTTATGGTCAACCTTCCATCCACTGGGACCCCCAGGTCCTTTTCTCCATCAGGTCAGTCCCCAACCTACCCTGCTCCATGGGGTTGTTCTTTCCCATGTGCAAGACTCTGCACTTGCCCTCGTTGAATTTCGTTCAGTTTCTCTTTGCTCAACTCTCCAGCCTTTATCCCTGAATGGCAGCACAACCTTCTGGCCCTTCCTTTCCAGCCTGCAGTCCAAGGTAAAGTCTGGAAAAGAAGGAAGCTAGGCAGATAGTTTTGCTGGACCTTTGGTGCATATTGGGTGGCCTGTGTTGGTGATGCCTGGCTATGTGCTTTGGCTACCATTGTGGTCTGTGTTTGGAAGCAGTTGGTTCATTTAGGAGCAGAGCTGATTGAGTTGAAATTCAATCAATTCCTAATCCCAAGTTTAAATCAATATCAATTAATTCTAAAGCGTGGGAGGGTCCATAGCACATGCGTTATGCTGGCTTCTTTCTATGTTGGGATCACTCAGTAAACTGAGCAATCACGGAGGAGAAAATTGAAAACAAAAAGAGAAAGGAAGGTACCAGGTACCTGGGTGGAGGAAAAGGAAGCAACAGGAGAGGAGGTAGTTTAAGGGTAACTGTGGAAGGGACATGCTGTGTCCCATCTGTTGTAGAGTAATTCTGTGACCTTGAGATGATCTATTGCAAAACTCACAGAGACTTTTCAAGACTTGATGGCCTCTGAGCATGGAGGAACCTAGCAGCAGCAGAGAGGAAGGGCTTTGAAGAGTCTTGCACTAGACTGACGTAGAAGAGGACATGAGAAATGGTGATTCCTTCCTTGAAGGATTGAAGGGAACAATACCACTCTTATTATTCCCAGCCCTAGGGTTTAAGGCAAATACAGTTCTTGGTGGCAGCCAGCTCTGCCACAGGAGTGACCTCATCCTGGAAGAGAGCTGCCTCTGGATGTGACTGACAGCTGAAAACAGATTCAGGGAAGGGAACCTACCAAAGGATGCTCTGCAGGGCACCTGCACAGTTACTCTACTCCTCTCCATGCATTACTGGAGTGTCTGGATGGAATTTTTGGTTAGTTGGTCTCATGTCAATCACAGGCAGAATTAAGTGAGACGTGATAAAGAGAGGCAATTAACAAAGAACAAAATGATGGAATATAATTAATACTAGTCAAGAAGGATTTAGGGAAAATGGGTCTTGTTAAGACTTCTTTTTTTCCCCCTCTGAGCTTTAGTAGAAGAAATTATCTGGGTAAGTGTGATGAGGGTTTTGTCCTAGAACAACATGACCCTAAAAATGTGATAAATAGATTAGCATCTTACATCACATTTCAAAAGCCAGTGGTCAAAGAAAAGCCTCAAAGGCAAGAGGCTCTTTTGAAGGCCTGGTGCTCTTCAGTGTTTTCATTTGGTTTGGAGCAAGTCTGAGTTTAACCCTCACTAAATTCACAGGTGATGTGCACAATAGAAGGACAGTAAATAATACTGAACCTGGGAGCTGGCTTCACTTCTTGCCCTCTCCTTTCTTCAAATAAAATGTGTTTTCTTACATATTTCTTAATATAATGTTCTACAAGGTCGTGCTGGCAGCATCCAGGTGGGGTGTGATGCTATACAAAGAGCTTCCTGTGATCTTGGGAGATGCAAGCAAGAAGCAGTGGAGATGGGAGTACAAGCTGCTTTTTGCCTTTGTAGACATTTCTGCAACTAGAAGATGAGCTGCAGTTTTGCTGTGTGTGTTCTCAAAAGGGTAGGAAAAAACCTGGGGAGGTCAGGAAAAAGAATCAAGGGCAGGGGAAAAAAACCTAAAAATGCCAGAGCATGAGAAACACAAAGAGCTCGGTCTGTTGAACTTGTCAGTAAAGATGGAGAGATGACTTGATTACACTGCAGAAAAATCTTTATAGCAAGGACACAAAGCAGCCCTCACAGCAGAGGAGGGCATAAAAACCCTGATGGGTGAAGGCTGAAAGCAGGCAAACTGAAGTCAGGGCTCAGAATGTCAGGTAGTAAACTAAACTGCACGGACAAACGGCAGATTCCTCATCTCAGTATCTTCCAATCCAGAGTGGACAGCTTTTCAGAAGATAATCTTTAGCCAAACATAAATTGTTTGGCTGAGCAGAGCAAAATCTGAGGGCCTGTCAGCACAGAACTTGGCAAAGTGCCTGCTGGTCCCTTCTGGCTCTTGGCGCAGCGAGGTGCCGTGTGTCTGCATCCTGCATATCGGAGGAAAAAAGTTCCTCTTCCCAAGGTCATTCTGAAGCAGATTCTGCTCCTCAGCTGCATGTAGTGCTGCAGCTTTGACTGGCTGCTTAACCTTTGTTGTTTGCTGCTTAATTGGAAACGGTGCACAGAATAAATCTGGTGGTGCTGCAGAGAACATCGATACCGCTCTGACTTGAGCCAGAGACTGCTAACGGTTAGGTGAGGATAAATGGTTTGCCAGGCAGCACCCACACAGACATGGAGCTTTTGCCTTGGCTTGCAAAGGTGGTGAAGCACCTTCAGGTAAGGGAAGAGGCACAGCCCCTCTGCAGGGCTCCACGCTGGGCTGCTAGGTATTGCTTTGGAATGGTTTTGGCTCTTGGAGGAGCTTTGTGCATCTCTGTTTCCTTTCTGCACTGACTCTTTCCAGGAGTGCTGCTCCTGACCTGCCCTTCTCTTCTCAACAGACAGGGTTAAAACACCACATTTTTGTTACATGCTGACTGCAGGTAAAGCTTGTCTGAAAGGCTGTGTGGGTAGCTTAGGGTCCTGTATCCTGTTTCTGACCTAAAAGATGTTGAAGGATGAGTTTGGAGAGTGAACTGGTGAGGGAGGGATGGGCATGGATGGATGTAGAGGGTGAAAAGGTCATGGAAGTGAGAGAGAGACAAATTAAATGGACCATCAAGTCTGCCCACAAGGCTGTGGGATGAAAGGAACCTAAAACCCCATCAGAAGATCCAGCCAGCTGTACAAGGCTGGAGGAAGGTGCATCAAAGGGAACTGTTGTGCAGTGGTCAGGGAAGTTAGGCAAGGCTGTTTCATGAGGCTTTGCTTTTGTTGCTGCCTCTATTGTTATTCTTGCCTGAAGGTTTGGATTTTGAAAGCACATTAAAAATATGTTTTATGTTTGTCTAACTTCCTGATTTTTTCAGCGTGCTTCACACATTGCTCTAGGCACACAAACAATACAGACTGCAGCTAATGGTAACCCAGAACATGCATATTCCATTCCCTCAGCCCACAGGGACACACATGCACATGCTGCACCATATGTGGGCACAGCAGCTGGTGCAGAGCCCTGGGGCTAACACAATTACCCACTTGGAAAACTTCATGATACCAGAGGAAAAGGGACTAGAGCACTGCCTGATGAGGAAAGGCTGAGAGCCCTGGGGCTTTTCGGTCTGGAGGGGAGAAGACTGAGAGGGGATTTAATAAATGTTTATAAGTATCTGAGGGCTGGGAAGGAAGGGACTGCCTCTGCTCACTTGTGCCCTGTGATAGGACAAAGGGCAATGGATGGAAACTTCCACCTCAACATGAGGAAGAAATTCTTTACTGTAAGGGTCACAGAGCACTGGAGCAGGCTGCCCAGAGAGGTTGTGGAGTCTCCTTCTCTGGAGACGTTCGAGACCCATCTGGATGTGCGATCCTGTGCTAGATGATATGGTCCTGCTTTGGCAGGGCTGTTGGTCTCTAAGATCTCCAGAGGTCCCTTCCAACCCCTAACATCCTGAGATCCTGTGAAAAGGGACTTTGTAGCTATATTTATAGGAGAATTTTTGTCTTTGCATTTCAGCATAGCTATAACATAAGAAGTAGTATAGGGAGGATTCCTGATACCTTGCTGGTGCTTCTATTTTAAACATACTTGTTCACACCAAGATCTAAAGAAAAGTGTTTTAGGTCAAGCAGCTTGCTGCACAAATAACCACCTTCTGGGTGTTTCAGATGCGTTCTTGCAGATATCCTCAAGTTTCTAAGGCAGCTAGGAAAGGTTTATTTTCTTTAATATTTGGGAATCATGAGTTCTGTAGACCTGATAACTAGGTCATTCCTTCTGCAGGGTGGTACTCACAAACAGCTGATGGGTTTCTGAGAGCCCCATGGCTCAGGGATTTGTTACCTGGTCGAGGTTTACAGGTGGGCATCTTTATAGGATGTAGTTAATTCTGCTTTGTTCAGAAGACTTGCAGCAGATGTGTTTCAGAATGAGTGCTGTATGTGGTATGGAATCTGGAGCTCCCTAACACCAGCTAAAGCAATTAATAGTAATGGTGTTCATTACATATTCATTACATAATGTGGTTTGTTCTGAGAAGCAGACTGCTGGAGATGGAGGATGAAAATAGCAGCTGTTAATTTCAGAGGGCTGAGCCTCTGAAGACTGCACCCAGGAGGATCCAGAACCTACTTAATTCCCATTGTGCTGTGGCCGAGGGCGTGTACGAAGGGGAATAGTCCTCTCCAGGGTTTTCCACTGCTGGTGCCATTCCAGGTGCCACCAGGGAAAATTTTGGCTGTGCCCAACTATTCCTGTGGCTGGTCTGGGAGAGCTCCTAACTTCACAGCACCTCTGCTACTGCTTGGCCTTTTCTTCCTGTCTTCTCCCTTGATGCTCACCAGGAGCTGTGTCTCTTTGCTGCTGCACTCAAGCTGAGGCAGCAGCATGGGATTTAGGAGATGCTTGGAGGCAGGGTCAGGCTGTACAGCTCAGCTCTGCCTGTGGCTGCTGCTGCTGTGCTCCCAAAGAGGGCAGCCCCACGTATAGCCAGCCTGTGCCAGCCCATGCTGGGAGCATGACTAATGGGTGCAAATGGCTGGAGCAGGGAGGGTGCTGGGTATGGTTCTGGACCCTGGCTTGCTGGAGCACTGGGCTCATTCCAGATGATTAGGAGCTGCTGCTGAAGTAGGCTGAGTATTGAAATGCTGTCTGAGACCAAAGTACTGCCTGGCTGCCAGATACCAGGCAGATCTTCTGAAAGGCCACCTCTGCTTCTCCTCACCTCTGTCATTGGGGAAGGCTCTGGAAACAGAGGCTGACTGCCTGTCACCCCTTCTGTTCCTAGATGGGGACGGTCGGAGACTGAAAGGAGCCATCCAGAGGAGCACAGAAACCGGGCTGGCTGTGGAGATGCCCAGCAGGACTGTCCGGCAGGCCAGCCACGAGTCCATTGAGGACAGCATGAACAGCTACGGATCGGAGGGCAAGTAAGTCACTCAGGGGGAGCTAGGCACTCACCTGGGGCATGCACTGTCCTCAGACCTATTCATTTCTCTCCAGCATGGCAGATGCTGTGTTTTTCTGACTTGCCTGTGCTGCAGGTGTCCTGCCTGTTCCATCAGAGCAGAGCAGATCTCTGTGCCTGTGTAGCTGGCACCCACTGGAGCTGCTGATTGGCTTTGTTTAGTGCCCTCGTTACTCTGCCTGAAGCAGATACCCCTTACTTTTAACCACTTTATCCTCAGAAGATTAATTGCTGAGAGTCCTTACTGGTCATAAATCAGAAGCTGTTAGTTTTTCATGTTGCACAATAGTTGTTTATCCCCCCTGTTCCAAATAGCCTTTTGGTTTGGAGGGTGTGTGGCAAAGGGCCAGGGTGGTGAAAAGGATGCAGGAAGCAAAATAATCATTCTGATACCAAAACCACATCTTGACAAGTGTGTATATTTTTGGTACAAAACCATTTTGGATTTCTTTCATCTCAGTTACAGTCTTGTAAAAGAGTGTGTTTTAGAAAGGGTTTGGACCTCATGGGCAGTTCTGGTTTTATGCTGGAATGCAAAGCAGGAGATCCTTAGGCCACATCTTTGGGTGCTGACTTGTCTCCAGTTCTGGGGTTTTGTATTTCCATTATTTGAAGCCATATATGGAGATGATTATAATTTCTTAAGGTGACCATTCATGGGAATCTTTGAAGGCAAAACCCCTCCAGTCTTTACAGAAGGAGGCAATATGTGCCATCAGATTTCGTGCTTCGAGGTGTGAGGCCAGAACGTTTGTATACCTAAAATGTGCTCTGTTTAAGCCAAGTACCAGACTTGGCACCACTGTGCACTCTCTCCAGTCCTACGTGATATTCCAAGTGCACTGTACTGCTAAAATGCTGGGATGGTCCAAAGGCACACTCAATTAATGTGGTTCTGGTGTTAAATAAGTAACAGGCTGTAAATTAAGGGAGGCTTTCTTTAGCTTTAGAAGTAGGCTAATCCTGGAAAGGCATCATAGATCTGTGCTGAGGGTTGGAAATAGTAATGAGGCACAGGCTGTGATAGCAATCTTGTCACTCCAAAGCTGTGATGTACTTTCTCTCTTCTCTGAGCTGCTGTCTCCAGGGAAATATTCCTGCTACATGAGCACAGTCCTGTGGCTTGGAGTTCTGCCTCTGCCGCGACATGCAGGGGATTAGCGATTAAGTGCAGTCCCTTGGCAGTGTGGGGCAGGACTCTGCTTTCATGCAGAGCAGAATTCTTTCTTTTTTTTGTATTTGCATAGCTTACCCTCCTGGGTGGGGGTACAATCCTCTGAAGGGTCTGTGTCCTATCGTTCCACGCACTGACTGCTTTGATTTGGCTTTCCTGGAGAGAGAATGTTTCTGCCAACAAAATCTTGCACCCACAGCAGTGCTGCTTTGCCCTGCAGGCAGGCAGCAAACCCAAACCATCCTGCCAGCCAGCTGCCTTTATTAGAACATGCCTGACATTCAGTGCTCCAACCTCAAACCCTGCCAGAACATCCTCACTAGCCCCTCTGCCAGGGTCTGGATGGTTTCTCCTCTGAACAGGGTGATGCAAGTGGTTCCTGGATGCTTTGTTCCTAGATGGGATAATTGATGTCCTCTGGAAAGCCAGTGGGAATTGCAGCTATCTGTCTGAGTGATAAGCAAACAGGGCTGAGAGCACAAAGAGCTGAAAGGGCTCTATTCTCTTGAAACATGGTGGAAGGGGAGTTCCTCTGCTTTCTTTTCCTGTAGCAAAGAAAGGAAATGTTTGGGCAATAGCTTTGAGGGGCAGGAATGTATTCTCCTAAACCAGTTTTCTCCTGACCATCCACATTTCTTGTGGCTGTGTTCCCGTGGAGGCAGAATGGAAGATTCCTAAGACTGTGTTAGCTGTAGCAAGTTCATTTTCTGTTTAATGCTGGGCTTCTGTCTGATGCAGACGCTCCTGGGCCAGAGACAGTGTTCAACAGTGACTCTCAAAAACCCAGTTTGCAGCAGGACCAGGCTGCCCCAGTTCTTCCTGCCTGTGCTTCTCTTTGGTGTCTTTGCACAGCGGAAAATGGATTCCAAGCCTCAGCTTCCAAGAGGGGCTGTTTCTCAGCTGCCAGGTGTTTTTATAATCTTTTCAGTTTAAGAACTGAAAAGACAGCCTCCAAAGGTGGGACTCGGAACTGGTCACAGATTTGGTGACAGCTCTGCAGAAGGCCTAGACAGCTCTTCCCAGTCATCCAAACCTTCCCAAAGTGGTGCTGTTGGGCTGCTTTCCTGTTTCTGCTGGTGACCTGGTGGCTCCTGGCTACAGCTACTCTGTGCCAGTGCAGAGTATCACAGTCAAAGAACTTTCTATAGTCTGTGATTTTTTTTTTTTTTTGAGCAGTGTTGCTCTTCGTGTGAGCACCAGAGTGTGCATGGAAGCCAGTTGGGTTTTCAGTGGGAGAGGTCATAGAATGGTCTGGGTTGGAAGGGACCTCCAAAGGTCATCCAGTCCAACCCCCTCTGAGTCAGCAGGAACATCCTCAACTAGATCAGGTTGCCCAGAGCCCTGTCCAGCCTCACCTTGAATATCTCCAGGGATGGAGCCTCAACCACCTCCCTGGGCAACCTGTTCCAGTGTTCCACTACACTTGTGGTGCATAACTTGTTCCTCACATCCAATCTAAATCTGCCCTTCTCTAGTTTGAAGCCATTGTTCCCTGCCCTGTCCCTGCAGGCCTTTGCAGTCTCTCTCCATCCTTCTTGTAGCCCCCTTCAAGTACTGGCAGGCTGCTATTAGGTCTCCCCAGAGCTTTCTCTTCTCCATGCTGAACACCCCCAGCTCCCTCAGCCTGTCCTCATAGCAGAGGTGCTCCAACCCCCTGATTATTTTTGTGGCCCTCCTCTGGATCCCCTCTACCAGGTCCATGTCCTTTCTGTACTGAGGGCTCTAGACTTGGATGCAGTACTCCAGGTGAGGTCTCAGCAGAGCAGAGCAAAGTGGCAGAATCACCTCTCTGGATCTGTTGGCCACACATCTTTTGATGCAGCCCAGGAGGCTTTGCCTCAAAAGATGTGTGGCCAGCAGATCCAGGCCAGCATGAGCAGGCAGTGTGAGCTTGAAGCCCGGGAGGCTATTTGCCTCCCGGGCTTCAAGCTCACACTGCCTGCTCATGTGCAGCTTCTCATCCATCAGCACCCCCAAGTATGTAGGGCCACACTGTCCCTCAGGTATGTGTCAGACCTTCCTTCAGCAGAATATTTAGGGCTTTACCTGGAGATGAAGTGCAGTGAAGATGAGCTGCTCTGAAAGGTGCATCTCCTGGAATTCCAGCCCACACAGCCTGCCAGTAGGCGCCGACAGCGGCAGCTCGCTTTGTGCCATAGGGAAGGTCCTACAGCCACATTACCCAGCTGTTTGTGCACCAGGGTAGGAAATTAATACAACAAAACTCCCTGTGAGGCTTTCTAGAAGGGGAAGGTGATATTTGTTCTGACAGACCCATTTTCACTCGTTCACACTTGGAGGTTTCACTCCTGCTCTCACTGCCCCGTGCAGGCGCCAAGCCTCCTGCAAGCAGGTGCAGTAGCCAGGCCTGGTTGTGTGCTGCAGGGGGGACCAAGGACACCATCTGTCAGGCCCTGGCTATGTCTTCTGAGTTGTTCTTCACTACAGACTGTTTCTTGGACTGCTTCTTACACTTTCTAGGACTTGCCTGTAATTGTGGAGTGATCTTCCACGTTTCGGGCTTGTTCCCTTCAACCTCCCTAAGTCTTTAAGCTGTGCTGCTACTTTTTTGTTGTCTGGGGAATATTTATTTTGTTTGCCTGGGGAATATTTATGGCTACAGTCTGCCTCCAGGCAGGCTATGGAAGTGAGATGTTCTCTAACCTTGTTGCCCTCACGTCACCAGAGGAGAGGTCTGCTGCTGACAGGTTGGTTGTGCTTTTTCAGTCATTTCCATTCATAATTCATTCAGACCAGCCTTAGCATGGGTTACAGATCTCTGCAGCACTGAGTATTTTCTTCTGTGTACTGAAACACCTGCAGGAGAGGACAGTTGTCCACTGTAGTAAGTGCCTTCCAGGTAGTCTCAGGACACCAACATTACTGCAAGGATAAAATTCTAAATATGGAAATAACTCTCAAAGAAAGCCCTGCAATTCAACAGAGACCTGCAGCTCCATCCTGGCTCTTCCACAACCTACATCTTGTTTTGGCTGGGGTTTGGCTGCATGAGACCATGTACAACATGCAGAAAGCAATAGATTCTGGACTTGAGTGTGATTTATTCCTGCCAACCACTTTTCTTTCTCAAAATGGAGCAGAAAGACAGAAATGGACCTTGAACAAAGGACTGCTGGCTGCCATAGTCCCTAGGAAGTGCTGCTTAATGTTTTATTTTTTTTGTTCTTGCCTGGCTACTGCCAAGAGGATCAATTTCTGGAGAGCTGAAGATGATTTTTACCTTAGAAAAGCATAGGGGGTGATAACTAGCAAAGACTTAGAGGATTGTTCTTGTGTTGTCTGAGATGAGTCTGCCCCTCCATCAAGGAAACATCTTGTTAGCCACACAATTTCTTTTCTCATCATTAAGGGAGCAGCAGCTTGAGCTCTGCCTGAAGCCACTGTTGCGATGAGGGCAGGATGCAGACTGGCTCGTGTGCTGCTGGCAGGGCATCCTGCACCTCTCACCTCTGTTCTCTCTCATGCTGTTTCTGCAAGCTCCAGTCTGTACCAGTTTTCTTATCTGTGTGTCTAGGGCTGATGTGAACCCATACTGGGACTTAGGATGGGAGAGCTGCCTGCCCTTCTCTGCTTCCTTATGGAGCAAGAGCTAAAGAGTGGCTGGAGGAAATACTGACCTGGCCTGGGCAAATTCACTTCCCTTCACCAAGAATTATTCATCATCATCTGAGAACTGCCAAAAGACTTGATTGCTAAACACACCCTTCAGGAGCTTGGGTCACAGCCATGCACTGAATGTCTTTGGTTCAGTGTCCAAAGCCAGGGGCTCTCCTCTCATCCAAGTCCATTAACAAAACACAGTGAGGTATGTTGTTACTCAGTTCAAGCTGGAAGAAATGCAAGCCTTTCAAGAAGGAAAGTGGGAAAGGCATGGAGATTGTGATCCTGCTTTGTCAAGGAGCTTGGATCTCCAGAGATCCCTTCCACCTCCTACCACTCTATGATTGTTTCTGTCATGCACCAAGAAATGAGTCAGCCTGTTCAGCCACAGCACATCCTTTTGTCCTGTTAAGTGTGACCAAGCACAGCTCAAAAGGATGCCAGCTTGAGGGCTGTAAACACAGAGAATCCCACCCTCACTTGGGAGCAGGTGGAATTGCTCTGCAGAGGCTTTCATTGGATGTGTCTGAGATGGCTAAAGATGGAGGAAGGTGGGGAGGGGAATGGGAGAGGTCTTTGCACATAATTCACTGCCCAGGCTGGTAGCAGTGTTTGGGTGGCAGAAGTGGTACAGCAGAAGGCAGTGAGGCATGAGCAGAGCACAGTGTGCTGCAGCACATCAGCAGCATGTCACAGGGCTGAAAATGGTCCAGAGGGGGCACTGGCCAGGAGAGAAGCAGAGCTTGTTGAGAGGCAGGGATGGGGATAGCTCCTGGCAGAGGTGGGGTTGGGTTTGGGTCCTGCAGGGTTGGATGCTCTTAGAAGGCCTCTCCATCCAAAGTGAAGGCTCCTGCAGCATCCACATCAGCTTTTTCAGTGTCAGGGGCTGTCCCCAATGTCCTGGCAATGCAGGCAGATGTTTATTGCATTAATGATTCTTCATGTACACCATAAATATTTGAAAGATGGAGCAGTGGACATTAAATTAGCAAGTTCTGCCTTCCTCCTTAGCTGATGGATATCTACTTGGCTTCTGCCTGTAAGATGTGATTTAAAAGACCTTAACATGCAATATGGATGAGTGTGATTGTTACACAGTATGTTACTGCTTCCTGAAATTGGAGTTCTGATGGTTTTTTTTTTAATGCTCAAATGAAATAACCATCAAACATCTTATCAGACTCAAAGGAGACTTCCCCCTCCTCTGTTCTTTCAGATGGAGGAAGTATGTGTTGCTCTCTCTGGTTTTTAAAGCAGAGCTGGAGAACTGAGCTATGCCTCAGGTCACAGGATCTCAGGAGGTATGGGGATGGAAGGGGCCTCTGGAGATCATCAAGTCCAACCCCCCTGCCAGAGCAGGACCATAGAATCCAGCACAGGTCACACAGGAACACATCCAGATAGGTCTTGAAGGTCTCCAGAGAAGGAGACTCCACAACCTCTCTGGGGAGCCTGTTCCAGGGCTCTGTGACCCTTACAGTAAAGAAGTTCTTCCTCATGTTGAGGTGGAACCTCCTGTACTGGAGTTTCCATCCATTGCCCCTTGTCCTGTCATGGGGCACAAGTGAGTAGAAGCTGTCCCTTCCTTCTTGGCCCCCCCAGCCCTCAGATATTTATAGGCATTGATTAGATTCCCTCTCAGTCTTCTCCAGACTAAACAGCCCCAGGTCTCTCAGCCTTTCTTCATAAGACTGCTCCAGTCCCTTCATCATCGTGGTGGTCCTCTGTGTCCCCATGCAGCAGGTTTGTCAGTTCAGCTGTGCAAAGCAGCATGGCTGTGTTTAGGTAGCTTGCTAATTAATGGCAACTTTGTGCTCTATGAAGACCAAAAAAACCCAGGTGTTTTCAGAAGTATTTATGAGAGCAGAATAATATTTTCTGAACCCTGGGCCCAAACACACCTCCATGCACATGCTGGACACAGAGGAGCATCTCTCTAAGAGTGTGTCCTTTCTAAAGAATCACAGAATTGTCAGTGTTGGAAGGGACCTCAATGATCATCCGCTTCCAAAACCCCCTGCCATGGGCAGGGACACCTCACACTAGAGCAGGTTGCTCACAGCCACATCCAGCCTGGCCTTAAAAACTTCCAGGGATGAGGCTACTACCACTTCCTCAGGGAACCTGTTCCAGTCTCTCACCACCCTCATGGGGAACAACTTCTTCCTAATGTCTAATCTAAATCTCCCCTCTTCTAGCTTGGATCCATTCTCCCTGGTCCTATCATTACTCCACACCCTAAAAAGTCCCTCCCCAGCTTTCTTGTAGCCCCCTTCAGATACTGGAAGGCCACAAGAAGGTCTCCTCAGAGCCTTCTCTTCTCCAGACTGAACAGCCCCAACTCTCTCAGTCTGTCCATAGGAGAGGTGCTCCAGCCCTCTGCTCATCCTGGTGAGCCCCTTAAGATACTGGAGGTCAGTGAGACACTGGAACAGGTTGCCCAGGGAGGTGGTGGAAGCCTCATCCCTGGAAGTTCTTAAGGCCAGGCGGGATGTGGCTCTGAGCAACCTAATCTAATGTGAGGTGTCCCTGCCCATGGCAGGGGGGTTGGAACTGGATGATCCCTGAGGTCCCTTCCAAACCCTAACAATTCTATGACTGATGTGCAAAAGGATGGACTGAGAAAAGATTTGGAAGGAAAAGCAAAGTAAAGCAATAAATTCTCTCAGGAGAGATTTTGAGAAGAGGTTAGACAAGCAGCTGTCAGCAATGATGTGTAAGACTGCTTTGACCTTGGGAGCTGGGTGTGGATTGGGTGACCTGTGGAGATGCCTCCTCACCAGATTTCCTGTTGAGTTTTGCAAGGTTTTGACAAGCTGATTCTGCAGATGCTTGCAGCAGCATAATGGTACACCTGGCATACAGAGTCCCAAAGGCAATTTAAAAAGAGATTTAGAAAAGAGGTCAGACAAACTCTGCATGGACAGGAAAAGAAATTACTGATACATTGTCCCTAACTGTGTCTGTGCTGTTGCACACTCTGCATGCTAATGTGCAGGGAACAAGGGCTGAGGG
Organism: Indicator indicator; assembly: GCF_027791375.1. NCBI lineage: Eukaryota > Metazoa > Chordata > Aves > Piciformes > Indicatoridae > Indicator > Indicator indicator. Next base: position 3,678,913 of record NC_072033.1, read on the forward strand.
TGTGGAGGAGGCTGAGCAGAGCCACAGAAGTGCTCTGGGAGGGATCATACTGAAATCAATATTGACCAGCTAGGCATTTAAATCCTGGTCAGTTTGCAAGCTGGCTTTGAAAAACCAGTTCTGCATCCAAATACCTGTGAAGAGCAGCAGCCTTGACATGAGGGAACCAACTGCATGTGGGGAGGAAGGACACAGATCTTTACAGTGGGTAGGGCAGGAAATGCTGCTGCCTTGAGAGAGCAGAGAAGCAGGCAGCTGGCAAAGAGCCTTTAAGCCACTCTTAAAGTCTACTCCAGAGGCAGCCCAGGAGCCCAGTCTTCAGAGACTGCTGCAGAGATTTCCTAAATAATCAGGATTATGAACCCTGTGTTTAAAACTGGAGCATGCAGGCAATCTCAGCCCCAGTTTGAGCACATGGTGGCCAGGACTGAGTTCTGTTCTGCACAGAAAGGTGTCACAGGATGCAGCAATAGTTTGTGCAGTCACCCTTCTCATAGAGTCAAGAACAGCAATGGGGTTGTGCATGGGGGATGTGTGTGGGCATTGCCTGGAGCTGGGCTCTGGGCTCTGCCTGCCACCGCAGCCTCACCAGCCCCTGTCTGTGTGGGCTTGTCTCCCTCTCGTGGGTGTCCACACGACTGCATGGACAGCAGCCGTCCCCTGCTGTCCCCGAGGTGTGGCCACGCTGCCGTGCCCTCAGCCTGGCTTGGAGGCACTGTGCAGCTTCTGCTCAGAAGGGACTCTTGCATCTGAAAGGGTCCGGAGCAGGTTTGCAGCCGGCACTGAGCCTCGGCGTGGAGCTGCTGCTTGTGCAAGGAAAAGGAATGTTCATGTAGGCTGCTGCTGTTGCTTCATCTTGGTGGGCTCAGAGACCCCAGGCTCAGTAGCCTCCAGACTACCTTCCTGCTGCTGCCCCTGCTCTGCCTCCTTACCTGCAGCTGGGAGCCATGTTCTGTGGGTGCTCCAGCAGAATGTCCTTTATTTGTCCTTGGCACCTGGAGGTGTTGTTGACCTCCCTGTGCCCTCCCTGTGCATTCAGGTCAGTTACAGAATCACCTCCCGTTTACAAGCAATTCCACAGCAAGTAGTAATCTTTAGCTTCATTAAAACCCTTCACATTTCAGCTGTGGCAAAGCAGAGCCTGTGAATCATGATCAGTGAAATCAGAGGCCAGAGGAGAGGGAATTAATTTCTCTTCCCCACTCAGAGGGCTGGGCTGCCCTCACTCAGTGGAGGATTTGTGCCTGGTAGGCTTTAAAGGGTGACAAGTGTCACCTGTTAATCTTCTCTGTGTGTGGCTCTTTGTCAGCACTGGGTGGTCCTACCACAGCCCTGGTCCCCAGGGACCTCCTGGTTATGACAGTTGCTATTTGCAAGTCAGCTGCAGAACACCCTCCTCCCCTCTTTATTCCTCCAGCTATTTTTAGCTCTTCTTTTCAGAGGGAAATAAAACCAAGACATCTCTCCTTAGTTAGCAGCAGGTGGTAGTGATTTGTCCCCTTAAGGGAGAAGCATGTTTGGTGATGGGGTGGGAAGAGCTTTCCAGGTTTGCTCCCATGCCTGTGAAACTCATCTGCTGGCTGCCACCCAAGGCAGAGCCACGGCTGTCACCTGCAGCAGGTCCCCTCGGGAGCACATCCAGGGTGTGATTGCTCAGCTGGAGAGCTGGCTGCTGAATTGAGGGCAGGTGAGACACAGTTTGGTTTCTTCAGAAGTCAAGCAGCAGAATGGCAGGGCAAAGCTTCTTGGGAGCAGCAGGGCTGTCGTGGTGGACCCTGGAGCTCTTCTCCTGCAGGAAAAGCAAGTGAGTGAATGGGGAGGGTCTGTCCTGCTGACCTCACAGTCACACTGTATGCAGCCCCCCTCCCCTCTCCATCCCAGCTGTTCTGAGCACTTGACAGAGCTCACTGAGCTGCATTTGAGCATCCTCATTGTAGCCAAGGCAGCTCCTCTCAAGGGAGAAGCAGTGACTTTCTTGGAGGTAGCTTATGATTTTTCCAGATGGAAATTGTGTTCCATTCCAGTGTTATTGGCAATACCCAAATACATGTCCAGGAACCAGTGGAAGCCAAGCAGCCTGCTTTTAAAGCTTCTGCTTCTAATGTCCAATAAAGCAAAAGGTCAGCCTCTGTGCAAAGTAGCAGCTTAACCTGTTAAAGAATGAATTCCCTACATCGTCCCTTCCCAGTCAGATAAAACAACAGGGAACATCACTGCCTGACCTAACAGTGAGTCTCACACTGGGCTAGTAAACCTTGACTGAGGCTCTTACCCAAACTGTCTTGACCTTGCCTTGTGCTTTTAAGTGGGCTTTTGCCATTCCTCTGGAGATCAGCCTCAGTGCTATAAAGCAGCAGCTTGCCTGCTCTCCTTGTGAGGGTCCTTACCTATGGCACAGCCCTGCTGTCCCTGTAGCACTGTCCTGTCCTCCCACTGTGACTTGCACAGAGGAGCATTCATTGTTTGGAGGTCGCCCTGAGTCTTCTGACTTCCTAATCTGTGTGCAAATAACAGCAACATTTGCTTTGTTGTAAACACTTCCAGGTGCTGTTGGTTCACCTTTAGCCCAACAGCTCTTCTTCTTGTGCTTTTTAACACTGTTCTTCCTGCTCTCCAGCTGGTTTTGACATATGGAATGTCATTGATTCAGGCTGCAGCACTGGCTGCTCAGTTAGCAGGTGTTTGCATTTGCTCCTGAGCTGCCCCAGCTGCTGGGCAGAGCCTTCAGGAGGACCAGTGCTGCCCAAAGGAGGAGTGAGCTGGGTGAGAGAGCACAAGTGGTTTCCCTCCAGACACACATCAAGCCAGAAAAGGTCTGATATCAGCCTTCAACATGCTTCTCCTCCCAGCAGGTAAAGGGAAGTGGTCTTCTGTGGCAGCTTTCCTGACTCATGTTGAGCATTCAAGAGCCAGAAGGGTCTCCTCTCTTTGCTGTCACCCAGTGAGTGGTGTTTCTAGGGATTGTCTGTTCCTAGGTTTCTGTCCCCCACTGCAGTAACATGGCCAGCCTTTACCTACGAGAGGGATCTCTCTCAAGCTCAGTCACAGCACTGGGCTTTGGTCAGCCCTGGGCTTTCCCTTTGCTGCCCTGGTCCTCAGCATCTTGTTAATGAGTCCAAGCATCTGCTCTGAGCTTGCACTGCACATTTTCCTGAAGGACTATGATTTGTCTTGCCAGCTTGTGATTTACATGCTGGTTTGGGTCACGTACTCCCAGGGTAGGAGTGAGACCCAGGCTTGGCTCATTCATCTTCCATAAGTTGAGGAGAATAAAGAAAACATTTACTTTCTGGCTAATGGTCCATTCATCTCCTGCTGAGCCTTATGTCTTCCTTTGTCAGGCCTCCTTTTTCTTGCACTATTTTGGGTTCTCTAAGCACTAGTTTTCATCCTTTTTTGACTCTCTGTGTGCAGCTCAGAAAGCCTGAGCCAGCAAGCTCAAGGAGTCTCACTGGACCCCATGTGCACCAGGACTCGCTTCTTCCTCCTTGTATGGGCAAATCTTGAGCCTGATAAAGCCTGCTGGCTCCAGGCTTCCTTTTCCCCTTTCCCCATCACATGTCCCTATCCCTGCAGATTTACTGACCCTGGGGATGGCTCTGTGCACAGTCTGTCCTCAGGAGCCTGGCTGCAAATCCAGCATCTCTGCCCTGGTCCTGTGCTCAGGACACTGCTCTCTGGAGGGGGCAGCCCCAGTGGGGCTGGCAGAGGCTGGCTGGGTGTTGGGGCAGGAGTTGTGTACCCACAGGGAGCTGAGCACAGGCCCATGTCACCTCTACCCCTGGGAAGGATGATAGCCCTGGGAATGTGCCTTGAGCCTCTGAGGAGCTGGTGACACTGAAAAATGAGAAGAATCTGAAAACTTCTCCTCAACAGACGGCAATTATCGGTCCTGCTGCTTCTGCTGTATCTCAACACAGGTGAAAAAAACACCAGACCAGGGGAAACCCACCCCGTGCAGAGCCCCTCCCAAGCCTGTCTTCCAAGGTGTCAGGGCACCCTCCTCCCTTTTCACAAAGGTGACATCTGTGAAGAGCTCAAGGGCAGGTTCTTGTGTTCTGATGGCTCAGCAGCTCCCTGCTAGCAGTGATAAGCAGCTTTCTCAAAGAGCCAGGTCAGCCAGGAGGGGAGGTGCAGTGCTCCCTGGAAAGGCCTGCCTGTTCAATTCAGTGCCCTCATCACAGTGAGCTGAACCTGTCATGAGGCTACATGCTGGTGATATGTCCTCTTTGAGGCCTGTGTGTGTGAGATGCTGAGCTGTGTGTGCTGGCTTCCTCCTCTGAATGAATAAATGTTTCTGTGGTCTGACACCAGGCCTGCAAATAGGCTAAGAAAAGCTGAAATCCCAATCTGAAATTAAACTCTTCTGGCTGAATGGAGTTTAGAAAAAATATCCTTTTTTGAAATCTCTTTTAAATGTAACTGGCTTGCAGGGGGGAGCTGATGAATCTTTGTGGCTGAGTCAGGCTCCAGCAGAGCCAGTAGGAAGTCCCCAGCCCACCCTGCAGGCAGGGTTCCTCTCCTTCTTCATGTGTACTGAACATGCAGCCTCCCCATGGCATCCTTCCTCAGAAATGAATTTGGGGAGGCAGAGAGCTGTGTCATGAGGTTGGTAATTGTCCCCCACCAAGGACTTTTGGCAAAGTGCAGGAGGGTCATAGTTGTGCCTGGCTTGGGTGTGCATCAGCTTTCCTGGAGGCAGAGCGCGGATCCCGGCGTGGGAGCCCTGGCACAAAGCTCCTGACACAGCTGTGTCATGGTTTGGCAGATGCCTGCAGGACAAATGTAGGTGTCAAATGCTGGCCCTCAGCCTCCTCCTTACCATTCACAGCAAGTTGTCTCACAGCCTCTGAGGCAGCTGCCTAAATCGGGGTGCAGCTGGGTATTTGTACCACAGGGTTTGACCCCTTCTGCCTTGCTTCACCCATGTCCAGTGCAGTGACCAGCACCTGTAACTATACTGTAGACCAGCCTCAGGTGCCTGGTGCCTGGGTTTGGAGGCTCTGTCCCCCCTAGCTGTTTTCACAGTATCACAGTATATCAGAGGCTGGAAGGGACCTCAAGAGATCTTTGGGTCCAACCCCCCTGCCAGAGCAGGATCACATAGGGTAGTCTGCTCAGGAATGCATCCAGGTGGGTTTGGAAAGTCTCCAGAGAAGGAGACTCCACAACCCCCCTGGGCAGCCTGTTCCAGTGCTCCTTCAGCCTCACTGTAAAGAAGTTTCTCCTCATGTTGAGCTGAAATCTTCTATGTTCAAGTTGTTCCTTATCACTGTGAACCATCCAAAAGAGCCTGGCCCCCTCCACTTGACACCCACCCCTGAGATATTGATAGACATTGATCAGATCCCCTCTCAGTCTTCTCTTCTCCAGACTAAACAGCCCCAGGGCTCTCAGTCTCTCTTCACAGGGGAGATGCTCAAGTCCCCTAATCATCCTCGTGGCTCTCGGATTCTCTCCAGCAGTTCTCTGTCTCTCTTGAATTGGGGAGCCCAAAACTGGGCACGGTATTCCAGGTGTGGTCTCACCAGGGCAGAGTAGAGAGGTAGAAGTTGTTTTGCTTTGGAAGCATTGCTGGTGTTTGAGGGTGTTGGCCCCTTAACCTTGCACCACCTTGCAGGTTCTCCTTGCAATCATTTCAGGCCTGGTCACAGAAGCATGTTTGAAAACCACACAGTGAATGTGATGGTTGATTCTGGTGTGGAGCAGCAGGAAATGGGTCCTCTGGTCAAGGAGATGCATTGTGCTGTGAGTGATAAATAAACATGGAACTGAGTCCCAATGGGATTCATGCCAGCACCCTCATCCCACTTCTAACTACTGCTCTAGATGTTTTATTTCTGACCCAGAAATGAGGACTAGTGAGGGACAGCTACCAAGAGATCCTATGAGCAGTGCTAGGAAGCCACGTAGATCCTAGTGCTGCCTGGAAGAGGTAACAGGCTGCACATGAGCCTGAGGTGACAGGAATTTGCCTTACAGAGAGTTAGGGCTAACCAGGCATTAACCAACTGGGGACTGCAGCCATTACTGGGGTTTGTACAAGGAAAGGGTTTTTAAATGGATTCCATGTGACTAAGTTGTCTGGAAATCAGGGAGTTTTACAGGGGAAAAAGGCTTGGAATCAGAGAATTGTTTTGGTTGCAAAAGAGCTTTAAGCTCATCGAGTCCAACTGTTCTCTAACTGCTGTAGCCTGGTGCTAAGCCACATCCCTCAGCACCACCTCTGTGCTCCTGTGGCTGTCATTCCTTTCACAGACATATTAAATCTGCTCCTTCAGTTACTGGATTGCTTTAAAATGCAAATTAACCACTTGACAAAACCCATTTCTTTTTCAGCTTGAATTTCAGTGGAGTCCATCTGGCATCTGCTGGGCAGTTCAGTGACTTCCTGGGGAGCATGGGCCCTGCACAATTTGTTGGGCGTCAGACCTTGGCCACCACCTCGATGGGTAAGGAACACAAAGATGTTAGGCAGCTTTAATTTAATCTTGAACAGACTGCCCCTGCAAGCCACCTAATAATGTGTCCAGCAGCTGCTGATTTACCACTCTCCTGCTCTGTTAAATCGAGTAAGCTTAGCTGAAAGGTTTTGCTGATTTGCTGCAAATGAGGAATTAAGCAGCAGAGCCCCAGCTTTGTGCCTTCCTCCCTCAAATCTGAAAGGCACAGGGACATAAAACGTAGCTGAAGTCCTGAAAATGCATCCTGTGCATCTTCATCTTTTCTTGCTGTCTGAGCAAGCTCTGTAAAGATTTTTCTTATGGTCCACCATAATTGTGTTTTCCAAAGCAGCCTGCAGCTCCAGGCACCCCAGTTTGGGAGGGCTGGCTGCCTGCCCTGAGCAGGGTGAGGCTGAGTCACCAAAGGCAGGGTAGAGGCTGACAGGTGGCTTTGGGAAATGTGAGCTTGAGTCACTCCAGAGCTGCTGCAGGAGGAGACCTTGAGCGAGACCTGCACTCAGGGCCTACTGCTCCTACAGCTCGTAGCAGGTGGGACGTGAAGATTGTTGGGGTTTACACATTTTAGTAACCCACAGGTGCATTTTTTTTTTTCAAGTCTTGTCTGTTGTGACATTTTGGTTTAGGGGATGTGGAAATTGGCTTGCAAGAGCGAAATGGGCAGCTAGAAGTGGACATCATTCAGGCTCGAGGACTGACACCGAAACCCGGCTCCAAAACACTGCCAGGTAATAAGCTTTGACCTCCTGAAGTGATGTGGTGAGCCCCAGTAATGCTTGTCAGAGAATTAATTAGGGAAAGAATTAACTAGGAAAAGAATTAATTCTGCTTGGCTTCTGCAGGAGCAAGCAGCCTGCATGTGGTGCTGAAAATAAGCCTGGCTGAGCAAATCTTTGCAGTGCTGTAGATGCTTTCTTCAGAAATACCCAAGACATGGCACTCTGCCTTTCCTGAGACAAGCATGGAGACTTTTCTGTACCTTTGCTCCATATTTCTTCTTTTCCAGCTGCTTACATCAAAGCTTACCTGCTGGAGAACGGTGTCTGCATTGCCAAGAAGAAGACAAAAGTGGCTCGCAAGTCCCTGGACCCTTTGTACAATCAGGTGTTGCTGTTTGCTGAGAGCCCCCAGGGCAAAGTATTACAGGTAAGAGAGGAAGTCCCAAGCCTGCCCATCTCTCTTTTCCATCTCTGCTGGAAGCCCTTGAGTCTGGCCAAGGGTCTGGATAATCAACACAGATGAGAACAAGGCAATGTTTTCATTGACCCCAATGCACTCAATCTGAGTGCAACACATGGAAAGGAAAACCTCTGTGTCATACTCATACTGATGACTGTTTGGCACCCTCAGGTAACACGAGTGCCTGCCAGGAAAAGGTTGAAAAGGTTGATTTTTTGTTGTTTTTTTTTTTTTTAAGTTCATTTCTTCCCACCCAGTCATGAGCCAGATAGCATCTAGAGGTGCTAAGCAATCTCACAGCATAGTTGTCTTCTGTGTTTGTGTGTGTGTTCAGAGCACTCTGCTTTGGCCATCACCTGGTCACAGATCCTACCTTTGTCTGCCTCTTTACTGCCACACATTCTCTGTTTTCCACTCTGCACCTGTGTTTCCAGAGCAAGGAGCGATGTGCATTGTTAATTCCTACCAAAAGCATCTCCATCAGTAAGGCCTGGCTAAAATCCACTCCAACACTGATGTCATTAATCCCTGAGTTTCTGTTGTTCCCTTCCACTGCCATATGGATTGCCAGCTGACCTGCTGGATTGGAATGAGATGAGGGAGCTCTTCCTCATCTACCTTGACTGGGAAAGTTTTCCCCTCTTGCCAAGGAGATTGCACATTTTTGACTGAAATGGGGTGGGACCTGGCTGGCTCTGCACTTGCCTTGTAGGACTTCCCTTGCCTTGCTGTAAGGAAGGGCTCTTACTCCAGGACCACAAAGTGAGCAGCTTGGCTCTCTGCCAGCAGCCATGCCACCAAGCCACCTTTCTACAGTGGCCTGCTCCATCTCATACTGACCTAGAGCATTAACTTTTGCCTTCTAATTGATGTTCATTGTCTCTCCTACCTAATTTTACAGACGATTGTAACGTTGTGGTTGTTGGAGCCTAGGGAAAGAGGCTGTCAGGATTAGCCAGAGGTCACCATCATCCTCACCCATCATCCTCATCCTCTCTCCAGAACACGGACTCGCTCTGGAGTCAGTCATCACCTTGTCTTGAGCCACACAGGGTCACTTGGTCACCAGCATGCCAAAGCCCATGACCCCTCACTGCACCTGTTGTTCTCCATCATGTCGTAAGTGTGATTCAGCCTTCCCTGCTTGCCTGCCAGCCCTCCTCCATCAGCCCTCGCTCTGTGCCCACAAGCCTTTCTCAGCAGCCTGTTCTCCTTCCCCTCTGTGCCACCCCCTGCGTGCCCCTTGCATCACCAGCCCCGCTCGCCAGTGCTGGGTTCCTGTCCTTTCTCCAGGTGGGCAGCTGTGCCTGGTCTCCATCTGCCCTGTGTCCCAAGTTGAGACATGCTCTTTTCCTCAGACTCTTTGGCTTCTGACTCACAGAATCAACCAGGTTGGAAAAGACCTCAGAGACCATCAAGTCCAACCTATTACCCAATATCTAACACCTGACAACTAAACCATGGCTCCAAGTGCCACATCCAATATTTTTTTTTAACACCTCCAGGGATGGTGACTCTACCACCTCCCTGGGCAGCATATTTCGCTGGCCAATTACTCTTTCTGTAAAGAACTTGCTCCTCTCCTTGAGCCTAAACTTCCTCTCAAGCTACTGCTCAGCTTTTTATGTTGGTTTATTTCACCAGGTTGGGAGCAATTCCTGCCCATTTCCCCTGGGTCCCCTTTTTGTTGTCTCCAAGACCTGTTACTGTGCCAGGACCAGGTTTAGCTGCAGGTGTTGGAGCTGCAGCTCTGGGGGTATTCTGTGCATGTGTGGTCCCTGCTCAGCAGGTAGAGCAGCAGAATGGTGTCACGTTCACCTCTTCTTCCACAGGGGAAAAAGCAGTCTGATAACATTAGGATTTGCAAACCTGTGCTTGAAAGAAAAGAAGTGAAATGGTCAGCCAGAGCTTCCCATCACCTGCTGCTGGTGTGAACCTTTCTGGGAAGCTGGCTAAGTAGGAAGAGGGATTGGTCAGCCTGGTGCTTCCCAAGCGAGTGTGGAAGGTGTGGGATTAATGTGCTCCCTCCTCTTGTCCCTAAGGTGATAGTCTGGGGCAACTACGGACGCATGGAGCGCAAGCACTTCATGGGAGTCGCCAGGGTCCTCCTGGAAGAACTGGATCTGTCAACTTTAGCAATTGGCTGGTACAAGCTCTTCCCAACCTCCTCTATGGTAGATCCCACTACGGGCCCGCTCCTGCGCCAGTCCTCACAGCTTTCCCTGGAGAGCACAGTGGGACCCTGCTGTGACAGGTCTTAGTGAGTAAGGAAGGGGGAACTGCTTTTGTTTTTTAAACATGCTGTCAAGGTTTTGTTTGCTGGAACTCTGACCTCAAGTGCAATGCATGTTCAGTCAGTTCTTGTGGAGCTGGAAGAGGAGGATAAACCAGTGACCTTAGACAGAAGATGAGGGGGAGGGCGCTGTGCCCTCTCCACCCGAGGAGGAGGTGCCGTGGGGCATGAGTCCTAGTTGTCACGTTAGACATACACCTCTTGTTTCACTTCTCTCACTGTCATTCTTGGACTCTTGTTTCAGACCAGTATTAACCCTGGAAAGTTGCAGCCTTTGGAAGAATTTGGGGGAAGGAGTTTTCCTTAACTGCCTGTCTTTAGAAATTTCTAATACAGATTCTGTCAGGAGAAGGTACCTGAAAAATTCAGAGGCCGATTGTCTGACCTGAAGTGAGCAGGAGCAGAAAGGTTAAGAGGGTGTTGTTTTTCTGGGTTTTAATGTTTTTTTAATGAGATGTTTCTTCTTGAAAGGAAGACAAAGAAAGAGACCTGCAACTCTTTCTTTAGAGTCAGTTCCCTGCCACTGAGTCACGTTCCCTGTACTGCTGGCGTCGCTGTTTCCAGACTGTGCCAAATTACCAGCAAGTGTCTTGTCTGACCCTGCTGCTGGAGCAAACAGCACCTGCTTAGACCAGGCAGTTCCAACAGAGTTTGACTTGAGCAGGCTAATTAACTGCAATTTTGCTCAAAAAAAAAAAAAAAAAACAACAAAAAACCAACCAACCAACCCTAGAAGTGGGAGCTGAACATCAGACTTGCAGCTTGAGATATGTTTTGTATTGTCAGCTACACAACGTTCTGCAGTTTGCTGACTCCCTTACTGTTGCTGTGCGTCCTGCAGTCTCCCTGTCTTCTATCTCCTGCTTTTCTTCCGTCTCCTTTGTACTGGTACATATCTGCTGGAGATGCTGCCCTTCCTGTTGTGCTGTGGACTGACCTGAAACAGGACTGGTTTGTTCTGCCACGGGAGAGGAGAGTGAGGTTTCTGGGGGTGCAGAAGAAAGAAACCTCAGTTTGTCACCTGGTAAGAAGGTTCTGGAGAGAGTGTAAGCTTCCCTGTGCAGAGAGGAGTGCTTTAGGCAGTCTCGGTAGTACACGCCTTGTCAAGTGGTCCTGCAAGAGGAGATGCAAACCCCAAAGCATGGAGAGGTTGTGGACTGAGGAACCTGAAGACACAGTGGTCCCAGCCTGGTGTGTTTCATTAATTAAAGCGCAACACTTAGTGTAGATGAAGCCAGAGAAGCACAGCAGCTGCTGGCAGCAGAGTCACCTGCTGGAGTCTGTGCTAGGTCCTTCAGACAATTACCAACTTAGTATCCAAAATCACAGAGAATCTCCAAAGATTTCCTATGGATAGACCTGTTTTGGCTAGGCTCTCTCTTAGTTTCTAAGGAGGATTTGGTGCCTGTTGTCTCAGATCAGCTTTTGGAGATGTTTTACTCTGTGATTTAAAAGCAAAGGTCCCATGTCACTTTTAGGAAGGAGCAGGTTCCTGACCTGCCTGAACATTTATTTCTGCATGTGGACCACAGCTTTGTTAGAGTAAAAGCATGAGTGTTGAGTGGGTGGTGAAAGCTTTTGGTCCTAGCTTGTCTATGGCATTTGAAATGACATGGAGGTAAATTACAGGATATAAAATGGGCCTTACACTAATCTGTGTCCAAACAGTGTAAAGGAGAGGGAAGGAGGATAAGGGACACAGAACGAACAAGTTTTGTCAGTCTTCAGGGGCAAAAGCTTCAACATTTCAGATCAATCTCTTACTCTCCTTGATCAAATGTCTCTGGCCTCTCACTGATGATTTTTTTCTGATCGTATTAGACAATTTCTCTATACTAGCTGAGGAAAGTTTGTTGCATGCTGGTCAAACTCTGTTGTGGCTCTCTTCAGTTTTTGTTTTTGAGAAAAGCACATTTACTGTAATTCCAGTCAGCATCTTTTCCTCTTGGTATGTAGTGAGCACTAGGCAATATTGTACAATACGTGTATGAACTAGACTAGATTAGGTAAATTTAGTGGTTTGTAGCACTGGATCTTTAAATAACTCTGTCTTTAAATGGACTGTGGGGAGCTCTGGGTGCCCGCCAGGCAGCTGTGAGCGACAGGGCTTCTCCTGTAGGTAATGCTGAAGGCTTTACATGGGTACCTGGTTTGGACATTGTCTACAGTAATAGCTAGTTAATCGTGGGTTTCCTGTGTCCAACGAGATGAATGCAACGTTTGTGCAGTCTTTAGGGGGAGTAGGAGTCTGTACACACCAAAAATATTCCCCCAGAAAACTTTGTCTGATGGCTGTCTCTTGCACAGCTCAGTTCCTGTAGTCCTGTCTCTTATAAGCCCACCCCTCGGAAAGCTCTGCAGGCTCGGTGATGATCAGTCTGATTTACCATGGGACTGTGAACACTGAGGACTATCTTCCATATGTTTTTAATCATGCTAAAAGGTCACTGTCAGGTGTTATTTCTGTAACATCTCTGATTCTGACATTTGGAGGCAGTTTTCAGTCTGCTCCCTCCTGTTGTCCTCTGCCTTTCCCTCGTGGTTGATCCTTGTCCAGTGGCTCTCGCTTTTGTTTCTGCTCCCTTCCAAGTCCTGTTTCTCCCTGGGAAGCGAACGTTGCAAGCCCTGGCTGCCATGGGCAGCAAAGTCACACAGTCTGGCAGGTGCAGGTCATCTTCCTTCGTAAAGCAGACTCACAGGAGCCCCTTTGAGAGTGCCCAAGGTGGGCCAAGTGAGGCCAGGAGGGTTGCACAGTGCCCTAGTCTAAATCCTGCCTGCACTCATGCCCAGGATTCCTGCCCATGGTGTATTATAGCTAAAAAGAAGTCCTCTAGTTGTCCATCAATTTAAAGACTCCCAGTGTAGCATCCAAGGCAAGTCTCAGGCTTGGAAGAGCTTATTTTTATAAAGCCTAACCTTTTTTACCCTCCAAATTTGACTTGCCAGTTTCTGTCTGAGGTAATGTGATGTGACAGTTGGGGTTCCCAGTGTGATCGTGTGAAAAGCAGCAGTTTGCTGGAGTGATGAGTGGCTCAAAACTAAACTTTGGTCCCTTTTGCAAGTCCTGACTGAGTTTTTCCTGTGCCTGAGTCTGGCTGTTAGTTCTAGTCAGGGAGGGAAGAGAGAGGAAGAGCAGAAGCCTTACAAAACAACATTGTAGTATTTTTGTCTGTGAGCAGCACTGAGGGGCCAGGCTGAGGAGAGGTCAGTTCCTGTCCAGCTCAGGGCTGATTCCCTGTTCTTTGTGCATGAAACACAACATTTTAATAGTAATGGGAGGATTAAAAAATGGAGATCCAGTCCCAAAATGGTCCCTGCATTGCTATTACCATGGAAACCAGGGATCTTGGTGCTAAGAGCATCCCTGAGAGCAGAGTGGTCTCTCCCCAGGGGGCATCACCTCGCACAGGGGAGCAGCCTTGCACGTGGCTCTGAGCTAAAAGGGGCCTTGGCCACACTTAGTCCTGGTTTGTTCAGGCAACAATTGTGGTATTTTCCCAGTCTCCTGGTGTTGCTTTCCCTTTGCCCCAGCACAACTGGGATGCTATAGAGCCAACACAAGGTCCTCACTCTTCACTTCGGTCCAGGGGTCCTCAACCCTGCAGCCACAGCCAGGCTGGAGCATCCTTTGCCCCCAGGCAGGTTAAGGGCCAGATGACTTTATTTGTTTAGCCAAGTGCATCCCCCACTTCTTGGCCATGGATTGTTTCAAAGGACATTGCAGAACTGTTTGCTTTGAATGAAGAAGAGATATTTATTGTTTCTAGCTACCAGATCCTTCATCAATGTACTGTCCTAAATTGGCAGGTCTTCTGGAGTGGGAATGTCACACGTTCCTGCAAAGGAGCTGTTTTTAAGGTGTTGAGGCAGTTAACAGAATCTCAACCTAAGCATGTTTAGGAACAGTTAGACAGCAAGACAACTTTTTTATGAAGCTCATTTTAAGTTAGTTTATTAACATGCTGTTGGTAATATTTTAAAACAGGGAGAAAAAAAATAATATTTTTCTTTAAAGACAAAAGGATGTATGTTTTTTAACAGAGAACATGGTTCAGTGTTTTCCAAAGCCTTTTACCGTTCTTGCTATGAGGTTTATTCATCCTTTTGGTTTCTGTGTCCCTTTGTTATGTACTTTTATCAGCTTTCCTCCAAAAGAAGAGGCATAATGTAAATATACACCAGAAAAGAATCCTGTCAGGGACTCTGTTCAAATGGGCCATAAAATGATTGATAAATCTTTGTTGTAGTTGATTAACTCTTCAGCTGCTCTTCAAGCCTTTGCTGAAAGAATCAATGTTGTATTTTCAAGATGAGAACTCCTTAGCTAGTTTTGTCATAATCCTGTTCTCTGTATAAAGCTCTTTTTATAAAGAAAGTCTAATAGGCTAACAAGCAATAATCTACTCCCTTTGGTGTGCACAGGTGGTGACTGGCAGGCTGGAGTGCATATTGTTGATACAGTTCCTAATTGTCTTCAATCTCAGTGACATCACTTTTGGGGGGAAAAAAAAAAAAAAGAAAAAAAGTCCACATTAACTTTGACTGTAACAGAAAGGAAGGGCAGGGCTGTTGCTGCTGCCCTGTGTGCTGCAGTCATGCTACAGACTTCTCTGTGTGTGTGCCCATCCAGGTGAAACCCCTAGGCGAAGAACGAAACAGCTCTAAGTGACTTCATACTACAGAGGTAGTAAACAGTAGTTTCAGTATAAGCTTTATGACTGTTTTTCTTAGGCTCTCTAGTATTTGTAACTCAATGAGAATGGTTCCCACTGCCACTGTAGCCCTGATGAAAGCAAAAAAACCCTTTGCACCCTGGGGCCACACGAGCTCTGCCTGACAGCTGCCTGTTTTCCTCCAGATACCAGAGGCAAGCCAAAGGGAGAAGGGTTTGTTTTTTTTCAGAGCAGCAGATTGAGCTGCTCCTCTGTAAAGGCTTTGTGGGTTATTCTGTCCATTTCACTGGTGGTATTTGTCCATTTCATTAGAGAATTCCACCCAAGGCAGACTGGACCTTTGCAGAGCTCATGGGGACTGCCCTGTCAAACAGCACCAGGCTCTTCTGGGCTGTTCCTCAGAAGTCAGCTCTAACGCTGGGCCCAGCTAAAGATTTTTCCAAAGTGGCAGGATCAGGATATTGGATTTTAAGTCCTCTCTATTGTTGATGCAGTGCATAAACCAAACCGGCTTCCAAACAGCATCCAGCCCATTGCCTGTGGATTTCTGGCACCATTTCCCATAGGAAAAACCTTGTTCTCAGGATGGACGGTGCTGTGGCCAGTACCTGGTGATGATGGGAGCCCCATGAACAGAAAAATAACTCTTGGGGTTTTGTGAAATGCTCTGAGAGGGACAAGAGCTGTGTAAATGCAAAGTGTTGTCAGCAGAGAAGTCCAGGGCATATTGAAACCTGGAGTGAGCATCTAAAATGAAATTGCAGCTACCAGATGTGAGCCAAACACCTAGAGAAGAGGCTGATCAGTGAAAGCCTTTCCACATCCACCCCAGCACACCCTGCCAAGGCCTGGCTGTCCAGAGGGATGTGTCTGTGTGAATGTATACAGGCACAGAGCAGAGCACCACCTTGGAAAGTGTCAGGTTCCCTTAGGGAGGCTGAATCCCTTGGCAGGGGCTGGCTGGTTGTGCAGTCAGTGTCTCATTCACCTGTGTGAACCCTTTGCCCACACCAGACTCAGCATCTGAGTCCCTGGGACACTGAGGAAATTCAGCATGGCAGAGCCCCAGGCTCCTGCTGTGTCTGACAGCCCACCTGGCTCCAGCATGTCTGTGAAGGTGGCAGTTGCCTGGGCACTTTGCAAGTGATTAGGTGTTGCCAAAATGTGGCTGAGTCTTAAACCCACACTGCCAGGCTCCTCTCTGCTCGTTGGCCAGTGTCCCAATGGCCATGCAGCCCTAGTCCCAGCTGCTCACCCACCACAGCAGACTTCCCCTGGGGACCCTCAAGCTCCTCCCGTGGTGTAGACACCCTTCTGCCCACCCTTCCCTGTGGTAGCTGCTCTCATCTCGGTGCAGGAGAGGAACTGGGGAGAGTTTCTTGTAGCATTTGCTTCTTTACACTTTAGTGGCTGAAACCAAGAGAGAGCCAGCAGCAGCCCTTGCAGAGCACCAGCAGAGGCTGCTGCCCAGCCATGCTCCCTTCGAGACTTCCAGTAGCTGAAATGGTAACCAAAGCTGTGTGGTTGAACCCTGCTCTGCCAGGTCAGTAGGCAGCCTTTGCATTTACACTGCACAACTGGGCACCTCGTGTGGGCTGGAGATGCCAGCAGAGAGGTCTTGTGGGCACAGGCAGCACCTGGGCACAGTGAGCAATGTGTGCTATGTGGGGATGGAGCAGAAGCAACCTGAGGAAGAATTGAGGCACAGCTCCTGCTGAAGCCATGCCCACAAGATTTCCAGGAGCTAGGTTTTTGTACTTGCTTGGGCACCATGGATTGGGATAGCTGCCCACTGGGGCTCCAGATCCCCCTAAACACCAGCCTGGAACTTTAAATCCTGCAGCAGTTTTTGTTTCGGGGCTGTTCCTCTTTAGTCAGTGCTGCTCATTGGCCTCCAGTGATTCCATCTTCTCGACCTGGAGCTGGTTTTGGCTTTCTTTGGAGCAAGGAAGAGTGAGGCTTGGAGAGCAAGTCCAAAGGCACATTCCCCCAGCCTCACCATGCTGGGCTTGCCTTCCCTCCAGTGAGCTGCAGACTGCTCCCTGTGCTAGGTGGAAAGGGCATCCCGGGGCCGCAGTGCCTCACCTGAGACCCCCACACAGCACTGCCATGGCCTGCCACCCGCCTGGGGTGCCAGTGTGCTGCCCATCTTTTGTGGCAGTCCTGAGTTCAGACCACAGGGGGTCCTTCCTTTCCTGTCCTTGGTAGGAGCTAGAGGTTTTCTGCAGAGGCTCCGGAGGTGTGATGGGCCCTGCTGACAGCCAGGAGAAGGCAGGACAGGGAAGGAACTGCCTCTGTGCTGGCCGGGGAGAAGGGGAGCTCCCAGTGAGCTTCCCTCCTGGTTCCCTTTGCTGTCCCCTTTGCCTGCTGCTCCTGCATGGGTTCTCCCTTCCCTCTCCACACGAGGCCTTATTCCAGCCCGAGGGGACTGAGGCTGCCCACAGCATCTCTTTGCACTGAAGCATCCATCCCACGCTGCCCGGGGAGCCCCAGGGCAGTGCTGCAGAGCTGGTCTCTGCTCAGGGATGGAGCCACCACCCCACCATCCATGCTGTCCCTCCCCAGTGCCCGGTGCTCTGCCTTGTTCCCCACTGCCAGGGGCCTGATCACGGTAGGGAAACCTGCAACCTTTCCGCTTCATTAACTGCTCCACGAAGACCAAAAGCTTTGCAGGGGCACCACACAGCTGCTGCCCCTCCTCTTGCCTTTCTGTAGGAGCTGGGGCAGCCAATCTGCTCTTTTTGGCCTCTCTAACCCTCTCCAAAGCTGTCTGGAGGTTTTTAACATCAGCTGGTGAGATGCAGTCTCCTTGGAGCCAGTGGGAGCACAGGCAATGGAGCCAGGCAGCCTGCTGGGGAGCGGCTTGCGAGGTCTCGGGCTGCCTTGGGTGGAAGGTGGGACACGGTCCCAGCAGCTGGCCTGGAGTCAGGAGAGGACTCTGCTAGACTTTTTTTCCTGTCTGTAGGTTTTATTCAGACAATATGTATTGATTGAGTGATTTACAATTCAGTGTTAATCTAATGACAACGTTGATAATGGTGATAATAAAACCTTTTTTTTTCCTACGGTGTGTTGGAGGTGTTCTTTGTGGGAATGTCTCTGCCCTCTCTGTTGTCACCATTATCTTCAGCCTGAGATTTCAGCTGGCCTGTCCCTTCTCCTTGTGGCTGTAGGCAATGAGAGCAGCTCAGTTTGGCATATCCCAGTGCGGCCCATGGAAGGGCCCTCTCTGAATCAGCCCCAGCTTTACACCTGCATTTCCCTGGGCCATTCCCAGATGTAATTTGGCCATGGGCATCTCCAGGTATAGAGCTAAGCTGGCTCCCAGCCTGTACTCTGCTTGCTGCCTCAACCAGAAGCCTTCTGTTCCCTCTGTTCTCTTCCCAAGACCCTTTGTGCTCTGCACTGGCTATTCAAGGTTGACTTTGAGACCTTGGGGGTGAAAATACTGCTGGCAGAAAATCCTACCCCTGCCCAGGCTGTTGGGAATACCGAGAGGCAGTGTTGGGTGCAGAGGCATCTGGGGAATCCTTGGGAAGGAGACCTGAGGGTGTCCCTGGGTGTGCAGCTGCTGCCTAGCCCTCCATGGCCTTGACCTGCAAGCTGCTGAGTGGGAAGTGTCTGGGGGCTCTAGTGTGGCTCCTGCTGTGGGGACGAGATGGTGAGGACAGGCAGTGTTCCCCAGGGACCTGCTCCTTTTCCCATGGGAATTGTGAAGGATTGCAAAGTCCCAGTTCACTGAGAATTCCTTCAATTTTTCTCATGCCTTCAAGTCCCTCTGCAGGTCATCGGGGCAGCTCCCCACCCTGCCACCACCTGTGCCTGCTACAACCCCTGGGGAAGCAGTGGCAGAGGAAGGAGGAGAAGGAAGATTTCTCCACCAGTACAAGTGTCTGGGAGGTCAGGGCAGCCCAGCATGGCAGCTGGAGAAGAACAGCGTCTGCCACCCTGGACCATCACCAGCTTCCAAAAGCAGGACAGGCCTCAGACAGACGCTAAGCCTGAGCTCCCCAGCAGCAGTGGCTGTCCACTTGTCTATTGCTGCACAAAAGCAGCAATAGACCCAGGCAGGTTCCTCTGCCCCAGCAGGCCCTGTGGTGCAGATGTCTCACCACCAGCCCTGGTGCCTCTGCCAGCTTTGCATCCTGGCATAGCAGGTCTGTGGCATGGGCAGAAAGCCACTGAGCACTGGCAGGGCTGAATCCAGGTGGATGGTGCAAGGATGGCTAAGCCTCCAGATTGGGCTGCTTCTCCTGCTCCCAGCTCCAGAAGAGGTGGTTTACAGCAGGGCCATGGCATGTGGGCTCTGACTTGTGCAGGAACTGAAGAGCTGCAGATGGAGGGTGAGAGGTGCTGGCTCCATCCTGGCTCCTCAGAGGGTGTTCCAGGTGCATCATGGAAAGGGAAGGGGATCTCCATCTGTTGCACAGGTCTGGTGGCAAGGGCTGACAGCCCTGGTGAGGCTGGGCAGGGGGAGATGCGACATGGCAGCCAAGGGGCTGAGCTGGTGGGATCAGCATGAAATCACGAGGGAGGAGCTGAGGCAGCACTGACAGGCAGATTGTGAAGCTCACAGCTTGCTTTCTCCCCCGCTTCCTCCCCCTGTGCTATTTCAACCAGGGCTCACACAGCTGCTCCAGATCTGAGCTCACTGGTCCTGATTTGGGGACATGGGTGCAAAGTGATGCAGCTGCTGAGCAGGGTGGGGAACTGCATCCAGGGCATTTTGGGGGTGGGAGGCTCTGCACCCCCTGCCCTCGTGCCTGTGAGCTGCCACACACCTCAAGGGGCCTGTGGGAGCATGCAGGTGAACGTCTTTCAAACCAGCCCTCATGCCAGCCCAGCAGTGCCTGCACCACCCTCCCTGCCTGTGTGCTCCAGGCTGTGCAGCCCAGGGCCGTGCTCCTGGCTCCATCACTGTCCCTTCCCTGCCCACACATGGGACAAAGGGACAGGCTGAGGCCAGAAGGGGCTGAGAATCTTGCATGAGGGTCCTGCTGTCCATGAGCAGGAAGGATGGAGCTGCTGTGACCCAAGAATGGATGTGAAGTCCTATCTCTGCCTCCAGTGTGGTGTAGAACTTGGCAGGGAGCTGGCTGCCATGCCAGAGAGAATGCCCCAAACAGAGGCACCAGGTGAGGAACCCTCTCACCCACCCAGCAGCCCTGCCTTGCCCAGCACTGCTCTGCTGCCAGCCAGCCCCAGCAGCGAGGCTGCTGCTCAGCCCTGGCCTTGCCTGCTTGGCCATCACCTGTCTCAAAGCCCAGATCCCTGACACTTTAAGACTGGAACAAGACAGCCTCAGTCAGAACAAGCCTGTGCAGATGTGGGGTGACATCAAAACCCAAAGCTGCCTCCAGCCAAGCCTGAGCACCAAGAAAGGTTGTGAAGGTCATTGGCCAGGGAGGGTGAAGGAGCCCAGGGCATCCCCATGCTGGATGGGCAAAGCCCACAGTGTGCACCAAGACCCAGCTGCTTCCCAGCACTGGGACAGCCACTCCACCCCCCCTCCTCCTTCTAATGCCCAGACAGCCCAGCAAACATCCACAGGAATAATAGCCCTGGGCATAAACACTGCCCACACCCTGTGGAAGGGAACCAGCCCTGGCATACCCCTGCAGTGGGCAGGGCTGGGGCACATCCCTCTGCTCCCCCTCATGGCAAAGAACCAACCAGCAGCACTGGATTCACCTTTTATTAAACTGCCAAGAACGAACAGAGGAGAGAGCAAAGCCTGCCCTGGGGCCTTCCCAATGCTGGTGCTCCACATGCCTTCCCCACCAGGAAAAGGGGAAAAGCCCCTTATAGGGTATTTGGGATGGAACCAAGAGTGAAAATGTCTGTTATTGGGGGTGGGGAGGGGAAGTGAAGTGGAGTTCCTAATGATGTCAGAACATCCTACTGATGTTCTGTGTTCTTGGAGACAATGCAGGATGGACATGGGTCATGCTGGGGAGCACAGGTGAAAGAGTCTCCCAGGTGGGGCTGTCTGGGTCCCACATCCCAGCCAGGAATGCACACCAAGATGGGATCACCTGCCTCTTATCACTCCAGCAGCCAGGAGCACAAGCCCATGGGTTCCTGGGGACTGGAAAGAGGTGAGGAGCAGGCATGCTTGCTGGGTGGCCAGAAGGAGGAAAGGTGGTGACGGAAAGGGTGGTTTTAGGTAATGACCATCAGGGCCAAGCTTCTTCAGGTGGCTCTCCCTGGAGCTGTGCTCTTGGCACAGTCTAGGCTCAGCAAAGAGCAGGGTTGTGGTGGAGCTGGAGGAGTTCAGCTTTCCCTGTGAATAGGACAGCATCCCACCAGCCAGCTCAGCCTGGAGAAGCTACCAGTAGTGAGGTAAGGTGTGCAGGTGGGTAAGGGGGTGAGCACCTCCAGCTTCCAGAACTACTGCACCAGCCACAAACCTGAGCTTAGACCTGGAGAGCTGGCCATGGGAGGTGCAGTGGCATGAAGCTGTCCCCATATCGAGGGCCTCAGCCTCTCCCCTCCTGCCCACCCACCAGCTGCAAACCTGCTGTGTGGCACTGACTTACTTGCACACAGTGTCAGGGGACAACTTAAAGCTCCCCAACAACCCTGCTGGGCTCGCTAACATGGGCTTTGCTTCTGATGCCCTCTCAGCAAGTGCAGTACAGCCTGTGCTTCAAGGAGCAAACACAACCAAGGCTGGGCAGAGTGGGAGGACAGCAATGTCTTCATTTGGGGAAAAGGAAGGTGAGAAAGCAAACCTAGAGGCTGCTGGACTTCACACTGGGGAACCTCTTGCCAGACCCAAATGCTTGAACCTGCATGGGAGGAAAAAGCAAACAGAAACTGAAGATGCCATTCGGTGCGGCAGAAAGGAGTGAAGGTCTCTCGGTCTCTCAGCAGGGTTTAAATGCTCCTGCTGGACCCTGCATGGGGCTGGCTGCCAGCTGAGAGGGGGAGAAGGACAGGGGAAAAAATGGGAGCAGTAAGAAGGAGCTGACATTATGCTGTTCATTTCTCATCTTGGTTAAGATTTGAGCATCCTCCTAGATGGATTTCCTGCGCAGCCGGGCGTGGTGCCGGCAGCGGGGGCTGCTGGAGGACAAAGTGCTCCCCGGGGAGGAGCCGGTCGGCCCCCGTGTGCTCAGGGACACCTCGTCGATTTTGTAGGAAATGGAGTTGTAGTACACGGGGTTGGTGTGGCAGCTGAGGGTCTCGGGGTGGGAGGGCACGGGGCTGCCGCAGAGCTGCGGTCTGTAGCACAGGCACGTGCAGAAGGAGGGCACCGTGGCCGCCGCATGGGCCGACTGGCGCCGCTGCCGCTCCTCCAGGATCAGAGGGATGAGGTTCATCTGGCTGGTCCTGTCCTCGGTGGGCAGGAAAATGGCGTTGGCGGTCCGGCCGTCCCCGGCGGGCCGGGGGTGGAGGTTGCCGCGGGCTCTCCTCAGCGACGCTCGCTCCTCGGCGTCCCGCCGCTCGTCCTCCGAGTTCATCGTCAGGAACCGCAGCACCACCAGGTTGAGGAAGGCGCCGATGACCGTCAGCCCCACCAGGATGTACATGAAGCTGAAGGCCACGTACGGGGGCTTCTTCTGCAGCGCCTCGTTCTTCTGCAGAGCCACGAAGTCTCCGAAGCCGATGGTGGTCAAGGTGATGAAGCAGTAGTAATAGGCGTGGAAGAAAGTCCAGCCCTCAAAATAAGAGAAGGCTGCGGCGCCGATGCACAAGGTCCCCATGCAGGACAGAAAGCCGACCAGCACCATGTTTTCCATGGAGACATTGGTTGTCCTCATGCCCAGACACTTCTTGATCTTCTGGAGCAGCAGCCTCACAACGGTGTTCATGCGCTCCCCCAGGCTCTGGAACATGACCAGCGTCAGGGGGATGCCCAGGATGGCATAGAACATGCAGAAAACTTTGCCGGCATCTGTGCCTGGAGCAGCGTGTCCATAGCCTGCCAAGGGAAGAGGACAGGCAGGTGTCAGGGTCTCACTGGGCTGACCTGGGATCAAGAGGAGCAGTGGAATAAGGGGAAAATGGGGAATGAATTGGTTACAGATCTGCAGGCAATGATAACAGGGCACAGGGTAACACATCCTTTGGGATGATGGCACATTGCACATGGGCAGAACCTCATTTGGTCTTTAAAGAGAGGAGGTCCCCTCCTGACAGCCCTAGGGCTGGACTGAGTGATCCCCACAGCAAGGGAGGATAGGGGGTCCACGGCACACCCAAACCAGCAGTGACAAGCCACCCCGTGGGAAGTGATGCACCCAGCTACTCCTAACCAAAACTGCCTTTGCATCACCTCCCCCTGGCACCCATTCTGGTCCCTCCAGCCCAAGCCCTCCGGCGCTACATGCACCTTTGGGCTGTATGATCACTTGTTGCCTGGACTGTTGGGCAGGAGCTATAGGGCCCCTGTGCTATAGGGCGAGTTCCTACAGGAGCAGCTAAGCCTGGGAGGACTTCTGCAGAGCAAATTCAGCTTTGCTCCAGTGTTACTCAGACCATGAAGCAGTGCTGGACCACTGGGGAAAAAGGTCTGTGCTGTTTTAGATGCAGGGAATTACTTACAGCAGTACAGCCCTGTCAGCCCTCGTCCCAGGGACAAGGAGCTCAGGGAGGACATGGTTCTTCTTGAATGCCTTCTGTGATTTAATTTCCCCACCTTGCCCCACATTTCAGAGCTGTGACTCAGGGACATACACAATTACTCCATGAGTGGGGATGAGGTGTTCTCCAGGACCTGCCAGGCTTCCGCAGTGACTCTGCGCCCACCTCACTTCATTACAGATACCGAACAGACACTGGTGGCCTCTGACCCAAGTGGATGAGTAAGGAACTGGGTGCCAGGGAGGCAGGCAGCATGGGGAGTAACAGCATCCAAGGGCATCCAGGCCTTGCTTTTCAATGTCTGTGAGAAACTTCCTGTCTGAAGCTGGCTGCAGAATTGTGCCCTTGCGTGGCCTGTGGCAAACACCTATTTGTCTGTTCCCTTTTTCCAGGTAACCCTGTGGATTTTTCACAAAGAAATGGGGTGAAACCCCCTTTTTAATTATTTTTCTTTTTAATTTATTTCCCAGTCTTGTACACAGCTGTGACTTGGCTTCCATCTGTCTCTGCTGCCAGTGGATTTGCAGGACTTTGTAGGGAAGCTGTTAGTACCCAGCAGCGGGAAGCCCAGAGGATGATAACCACGTTGTCACAGGCTCCTGCTCCAGGAAACTCCTGCAATGGGACATGGCTGGGAGGCTGAGGACAGTGCTGCACTCAACCATGCCGTGCTCCAAAGTGCAATCGGGCAGGAAGGGACCAGTTTCTAATTGCTCTGTTTCTAAAGCCACACAATCAAAAGCTGCTAAACTTCAAGCCTACAATGACACATTTCACAGAACACAGCAGGTGTGCAGTGGCCATAAAAACCCCCATTCAGGTCCAAGCTTAACAACCCAGTGCAATTATCAAGTGCTGGGCTGCCAGATAATCCAGTGATAGCAGTGAGGAGGTAAATACAATGATCCACAAGAGCAGTAAGCTGAAAAACAGTAGTTGTACCCGGAGAGACTGCTGAAAGAGCCTTTGAGTGATGCTTTGGAAATGACAAAGGGAATTAGAAAGAGTAAACGCAGCCACATTAACCTTAGAACAGATCTGGAGCAGGGCCTGACAGAAAGAGACCTGAGGTGCCAGCTTTTGGGAAATATGGCCCCTGGGCTGAAATTCTTTATAGCAGGGGCTGTGATAAGAGCAGCAATTGTTTGTCCCTGTCACCAGAACAATGATGGAAATGAAGCTGCAGATTGTCAGGAGATGATTGAGATTCTCCCTGAAACCATCCATCCTACCCTCCTCCTGGGGCCCATCACTAACCTTGTGCTGAGCCCTTCGCTGTTTGCTGGCCATGTGATCTTGCCAGCTGCACAAACCCAACCTCAAATCTTGTGGGGACACACAGAGCCCCCCAGGGCAGGGCCTGTGGGGTAACTCTCCCTCTGCCACCTCTCAACCCCTGGGAGTGCAGCACAGCTGATCCCACCAGCCCTTCTCCTGAGGGATAATGCTTTCAGCTACCAGCTGTGTCTCATCCATCCCAAGGCCCTTGGTAAGGCTGAGCCCTGTTCCATGGATGAGGGGGGAGCTGTTGGCTGGGGAAGGGCAAGTTCAGCCTTAGGGTTCCTGCCTCCAAACCATGTCTGCAGACTGAAATCCCAGCACCAGCAACGATCTGAGCCCAGGATCCTTGCCTGTCTGCTCCCACAGGATGCTCAGGGTGCATGGATTAATAGAAGTGCATTAATTAAACAATGCTCAACTCCCATGTGGCCAAGCTCACCTAGCACTAAAGCAATCCTCACTTGATTTGCTTTCATTCTCTTGCAGAACTGAAGTGGGCAGACCAAGGCACAGGGCTCTGGTTTGGGTAACTGTGTCTACATGGGGGTTTAATGCCACTCATTTCCGCCAGGCCAGCTGACCCCCATGTCTCTGCAGGTTCCCCTGCAGGCTGGGCCAGGTTGGGCCAGATTCAGTGCCTGGTGGCTGTCCTGGCTCCCTAATGCCAGGTCTCGAGCAGCCAAACAAGCAAGAGTTCTGAGCTGGCAAAGAAGCCAACAGTTCTTGCCCAGCTCATCAGCATGGCTTGCTGGCTACATCACTGCACAGAGAGCAGGCAGGGCTCCCACCTCTGTCCTCCTGCACTCCCATCAACTTCTGCCACAAAGATGCCTGCAAGAAGCTCCATGTCCTGCCGTCTCTGGGACAATGTGCATGGGCCATCACAGCACCCCTGGTGTTCCCCAGCCTGCCCAGGGATTACCTCTCGACTGCTGGGCACTGGGGGTCCCACAGAGTCAGCTCCGGGGAACGGCCTGAAGGGAAATCCCAGCCTTGCAAGGGTGAAATCTGCCTCTCCTTATGCAGGCAGCACCCCCTCCACCCTCTCCCCAGGGCTGTGTTAGAGCACCCAGAGGTGGTGGAGGTGTGGAAGGGTTTGGAGGTGCAGAGGTATGGGGATGGCGGGAAGTTGAGATGAAGAGGTGTGGAGATGGAGAAGTGCTGGATAGAAGGATGGAGGGATGGGGACATGAGGTGGTACAGGGATACAGGGAGGGAGAGGTGCCGGAATATGGGGGTCACAGGCATGTGGAGACGGTGTGGTAATGAACGTGAGGGTGGAGAGGTGCCGGGTTATGAGGTCGGAGGAATGTGGGAGCCGAGGGGCACAGGACGCAGCCCGGATGCCCGCACTCACCGATGGTGGTGATGACCGTGATGGCGAAGTAGAAGGAGCCGGCGAACTTCCACTGGCGCCCGGCGCGGTGCGGTTCGGCCTGCAGCACCAGGCGCTCCAGCTCCCGGTAGTCGTCGGCGGAGAAGCGATACTTCCTGCGCAGCTCCCCGCGCTTCTGCTCCAGCAGCCGCTTGCGGCCGCTCTCCGCCTCCGACTCCAGCGCATCGAAGACGGCGGCTCCCACCAGCAGGTAGGAGAAGATGCAGAGGATGAGCGCGGCCGTGCGCAGGTTCTGCCGCTTCATGGCGAGGGGCGGCCGCCGGCGCCTCAGCCTGGGCTCCGCATGGCCCCGCGCCCGCCACCGCCCCCCGCCGCGCAGCCCCCGCGCACCGCCCCCTGCGCGCAGCGAGTCCCGGGCACCGCGCACCGCCCCCTACGCGCAGCGGGTCCCGGGCACCGCGGACCGCCCCCTACGCGCAGCGAGTCCCGGGCACCGCGCACCGCCCCCTGCGCGCAGTGGGTCCCGGGCACCGCGCACCGCCCCCTACGCGCACCGCCGGCACCGCACACCGAGTCCAGGGACACCGACTGCTCCGGGCACTGAATCCCCGGGCACTGCATACTGCTTTCTTTAGGGACAGGCTCCTGTGGGCACCGGGCACTGGCTCCCCGGACACCAGCTTCCATAGGTACCGGTGTCATCTCCCATTCGCATCAGTACCTGCACACCCTGCACCCACCCTGCTGGGCAGCCCCGGGCTGGAGCGGGCAGCCCCAGGCTGCAGGTGAGCCCTCACCAGGCTGTGCTCCATCCCATGCTGGTGACATTAGTAATGATCCCTATCCATCTCCTCAAAGGTACAACCAGCTGCATCTTCCCTGGCTGGAGGAGCTTTGTGTGCCAGTGCCCTCTCTGCCTGCCCTGCTCAAAAACAGGGACTTTCAGGGAGTGTGTGCTGCCACTGCTCCCCCAGCGCTATGGTGCCATCCCTGTGTGGGCAGCCCTCACCCCACTCTTCCCCTGGGCTCTGGGCACAGAAGTGCCACATCAGCCCCAGGGCAGTGAGGAACACACTGTGGTGTGGTGTTCTTTATCTAGCCAGTCAGCAGAGCAGGTGGCCTGGCCTGTTGTGTCCAGTGCTGCTCTGGCAGAGTAGAAAGGGACAAAATCACCAGGCTCTGTGTTTCTGCTGACTTCTGTGGCATGATGCTGCAGGCATGGGAGGACATGAGGCCACCAGCCTGGTGCTCACATGGGGGCATTGAATGGGACCTCCCTACACTGATGTGCTGTGGACAGCCCAGGTGGGCTCAGATGAGCAGGAAAATGAAGCCTTGGAGGAGGCAGAGCCCACCAAGACTGTTCCTCATTGCTGGTTTCCTGAGCTTTTCTGTAACCCTCATATTTCACTTTCAAATATAGAAAGATACTTCTTGGAGTTGTGTGCTGCAGGAGGTGGTGTCTCCAAGAAACAAGCTCTCCTTTTGACTTGGAATGAAACAGAAAAAGAAAACAAGGCAGCAAGCAGGCTGGCATCCTTCTGCTCCCAGCTCATCTCTCTCTGCACAAGACAAGATGTTCAGGGCTCTAAGTGCAGCAATGGAGCCTTGAGTTGGACATAGGGAGAATTTCCTAACCTTAAAGAAAGCAAAACACCAGAATGGTTTGGGAAGATTGTGGCAACCCCATCCCTGGAGGAGTTTACAAACAAGATGAGCAGATGTCCAGATGTCTGCTGGCAGTGCTCTGGGTACAGCCAATACTCTCGTGGAGCAGGAGATGGCTTGATGCCCTCTGGAGCCCCTTCAACCCTGTCCTCTGCCCTTCCATGGCCAGCACAGGGGACACAGTGCCCTTGCTCGCTGTAAGCGTGAACTCTTTTTCACCCTGGACACTTGCCACTTCCCTCCTCCCTGCTGAGCCTCTGTTCCAAGCACCATTAGTGAGAGTTGTTATTGAAGAAAAACCAGAGGCTCCAGCATCCAGCAGCAGCAGCAGCACAAGCTGTCAGTGGGCTTCTGCTCAGCACCGTAGCACTTGCAGCCTCCTAAATAACTCTGCAAAGCCTTTGCTGGAGGAAAATGTCTGCTTTATGTTCTCTGTGGTGTCACTTCAGCCCTGGGATGCTGTCAGACCTCCAGACCCAGAACAAGGTATGGGCTGTCTGCTAGAGGAGATAGACTTCACCTGCTGCCAAGCAGCTGCTGACAATTTTTTCCACTGCTCAGCAATGACATCCCCCCTTGGAGACAGGACACAGTGCTACTAACTGAGCTTCTGCTGGTTCCATTACAGAGGAAGGAGATCTTATGGTGATCACATCACCATGTGCCTGTCGCATCTTTTAGGAGAGATTTGGGGATTCCAGTGTCCCACAGGTGAAATTTTGGGGTCCCCAGGTAATATTTGGAGCATTATCATACTACCCAAAGCCAGATGGTCTGTGCAGATGCTGGGCCAACATGCCAGTGCAGGTTCAAACATGCAAATCCCTGAGAGATACTCTCTAGCCATAGGTGAATATAGGCCCAAGGTACTTGCACAGTTCCCTTTAGCAGCAACATCTTAGATGGTCACAGGCTTCCTACATCCTCCTCAGTTTGTTTCCAAAAGCATCTCTGCAGTGACAGCCAGCAGTGCTTGGGCAGAAGTGACAGAGCACAGCCTTCTCAAAACACTGCTTGCACAGGCAGGAGATATGGGAGATATATGCATAGGATCTCACCCTGCCTATGCCTGGGGGTGTTTGGAGCAGTGGGAGCCACTTTCAGCCCTGCAGCATGAAAAGCTCTCAGTGCTTCCTTGAAGTGGATCCTGCTAGCTCTGTTCTCTTTGGGTCTTGTGATGGCTTGACCTTGTTTGACCCCAAGGTCTTCTTCTGGCCCCAGAAGAAATCTTCACCTGACAGTGTCTTGTGTCAGAGGTCTCTGCTCAGCACAGACTTTCTCTGCTATTCAGAGAGTGTCAGAGACTCAGGCAAGTCTTTTTTCTGGAAAAAGAGATGCTGTTTGTAGAGCAGCATTGGAAGAGGCTCTCATTCAGCACAGGCACAATGCAACAGCTGCCGGTCGCTCTCAGGGCTTGGGACATCTCTAGTTTCTCCTTTTGGGGTTTGCTTTGGCAGTTCACAGGCTCCTGTGGAATAAATGCTGCTCCAGAGGAATGAGGGTAGCAGGATTCTTTTCCTAATGGAACACCCCCAGTAACAAATCCAGCAGTGATGGAACCAGGAGCATGTAGCAGTGACACACAAAGGCCTGTTCTGAACAGGGCTCCTGAGTTCAGATGGTGCTGGCATTAGCTCTGTGTCCCTACTGCTCACACACTGCTGCTTCCTGCATGCAGGGGGCTCAGGGGCGTGAGTGAGACCAACTGTGTCACATCACTGTGGTGCAGGGCAGCCCCTCCAGAGCAGGAGGAGGGAAGTCTCACACGTTCCATTGGGAAGCTCCCTCAGTTCAACCTTTGCCTTCTCCCCCCCTCAACTGGAGAAAGGTCAGGCTGGAGCCGCAGGATCAGGCCAGCAGGTAATGTGCTTTATCATTGATTTCCAGTGAGGAGCTGCGTTATGAGATTAAATGTCTCATTTTTATTGCATGGGGAGGCAGAGAGAGAGCAAAAATAAAACAGAAGTCGAGGTGATGATGTCTTTCTGTGTAAGGTTCCTGTGACCGGGAGCCAATGTGCCTTGTTTGTTTGGTCCTTTGGAGGTGAACTTTGAAAAGCTGCTTCCTTCCCAGGGTGATAAACAAAGTCAAGCCTCATCTGTGTTTAAACCAGGGCCTAATTAATCTGTTTAATTGGCTCACATCTACTAATTCCATGCTGGCAAGGAATTTATTAAAATGCTTTTCTAGTTTTAACGGATTGAAATAAGCAAAGCTGCTTAACCCTCTCAGGTGAAAGATGCTAAGCAAGGGGTGGGTTCCCCAGCAGTCTGGGTCTGTGTGGGGTGATCCCACAGCCCAGTAGAAGAGGGGAGTGATGGGAGCATCCCACCAGCTTTGCTCAAGCTGCTTCAGGCATTGGTGCTGCCTTGGGTTGCACAGACAGCTCCTGGTCCCCTGGTCAGTGTCAGCAGGATGTGCAGTACCAGCTGCAGTCACAGCACCAACCACACTGCCCACCCAGGGGTGGCTGATGACCAAGGATGGGCTCTTACAGGCATCAGCCCCCTCCCTGGGTTTTAGTTCTGAGGTGCTCCAGTTCTCCAGGGGCTTGAGGACCATCCCTGGGGTGCTCTGCTGCTCTGTGGTTTTTTTAAGACCAAATTGATGTTTTTCTCCTGCCTTAGCAGAAGCGTCACCTGCTGTGGCTGTAATGCCATTTAAACCCCAGATTACAGCCTCCCAGGGCCACAGGGTATTTTTAAAGCAATGGATTAGTTCATTTCTGAAAAGGATTAGATGCTGAGATACCAGCTGCAGCTGCCCAGATGACAGTGGGATTCCAGGCACTGCTTGGCTCTCCCAGGGCAGGTGGCACTGGGAGCTAGGCATCAGGACCCATCCCATCTTTCCATGCCAGGGATAAAGGTGACTTCTTCTGATGATGACAGAGTCCCTGATCACATCCAGGCTGGACTTAGCAGAATCTCCTCCATTAATCTTCCTGTAAAATGCCCTTCTGCTAGCCAGGGCTACCTTGTCTCTGTTCTGCAGGCCATGCTTGGGGCTGCTGGAGGCTCAGGAACCTCATGGCTTTCAGCTCTGGGATTTCCCTGCTGCCTCCCTCACTGACTCTCTGTAGCTCAGACGGCTGCAGGCACTTTGCTGTGTTGTAGTCTGGAAGCTCAGCAAGGGAGTTAATAAAGTGTTGGGTATAAACTGGTTGCAAATACAGCTTCCCTCCACATGGTCACCATGGATGTGGCTTGGAGGTTTCAAACCCCAGGGCAGGTGAACACAGCTCCATGTATGACTGTCTTCAACCATCTTGCCTAGTACCAGCCATGCTAA
The DNA here is from genome assembly GCF_027791375.1 of Indicator indicator. Lineage (NCBI taxonomy): Eukaryota > Metazoa > Chordata > Aves > Piciformes > Indicatoridae > Indicator > Indicator indicator. Next base: position 3,709,684 of record NC_072033.1, read on the forward strand.
ACCTCAGCTGTGCCTCCTCCTGATACCCCACAGCCCACTTGTTGGCCTTCCCCAATTGCCCTTCCTACCCCAAGCAGATCCTTCAAGGGGCTGCACAGCCACATCCTCCCCAGCAGCCCAATCTGCTGGTGCTCGTACACGAAGCAGACCTGGGCTGGGAATGCTGACAGTGCTCTCGACAGCTTATGGTCACAAACTCTATTTTCAGCCTAATAAGTTTTTTATTTGCTTGGAAAGTTGTCAGTTGAACATCAGCCAGGCACAAAGTACCTGCCATAAAGTGCCTGGACCACAACCAAACGGGAAAAGTGCCGCTCTGCTTTAGCAAGTTCTTGATCTCAGCCGCTTTGGTTGGTTCATTTATTTGATTTGAGGATCTTGGCTTTATGAATAAAATAATAAGATAAGCTAATAATGCCCCTGCTTAATAATTTGTGGAAATATTTACTAAGAGCCTGTTAAACCAGAACTGGCAACCAGTTAGGATTGGGGCTCAGAGGTGGGAGGCTCTGTGGTGGTGCTGGGTGGGCTGTCCCTGTGAGGATTCACTGGACCCCAAGGAGAGATGCTTTGGGAATGTGTCTGGAGAAGGGTCCCACTCTCTGGGATGGTTAATCTGGAGATGAGCTGCCACAGCCTCAGACTCACCATGGAAACACAGCCACATCAAACCCTTGGCTAAGTGGAGAGGAGGGCTTGATCCTGAGCATGCCTCTGCCCCCACCGCAGCAATGCTGTGGTGCTATAAATGACTTTCCTGCATCACAGCCCACAGGGCTGCCAGGAAGGTCAAGGGCAGGAGCAGGGAACGGGTCTGGGAATGAATTACAAATATGTGAGGCTTTTTCAGAGGGCGCCCTGATGACAGCTTCACCCCTGTCCTGCAAGGCAGTCCCTTGCTGCAGGTGCAGGAATGGTCCTGAAGCACTGTAGTGCTCTTGTCAGTCAGCCCATGGTGAGCCCTGGGCTCTGGCATGCTGGGTGGCACATCGTAACCCATGTAGCACCCAGAGAGCTCTGCAGCACTTCTGAGAGCTCTGTAAGTAGCTTCAGTGGCAAAGGCATCTGCCTTCATTAACTGTGTCCCCAGGGCCCTGCAGGACAGCAGGTCCCACCGCAGGGCACCCCAGGCCAGCTGGGGCAGGAGGCAGCTGTGGCCAGCTTCTGGATCCCAGCTCTGGCGCCATGTGTACCTGTCTACCTGGGGCTGCTTGATGGAGAAATGGTGGTGACTCCAATCATAGAATCATAGAATCAGTCAGGGTTGGAAGGGACCACAAGGCTCATCCAGTTCCAAGCCCCCTGCCATGGGCAGGGACACCTCACACTAGATCAGGCTGGCAAGAGCCTCATCCAGCCTGGCTGCAAACACCTCCAGGGATGGGGCCTCAACCACCTCCCTGGACAACCCATTCCAGGCTCTCACCACGGTGAAGAACTTCTTCCTCACATCCAGTCTGAATCTCCCCACTTCCAGCTTTATTCCATTCCCCCTAGTCCTGTCACTACCTGATATCCTAAAAAGTCCCTCCCACTGCTGAGCTGAGGCACCATGGCCAGAGGGGTGAGATTCGGACATGCCAGCACCCAGGGTGGTGTGGGAGCTGTGACAGCCTTGTCTGCCACCCCAGGGCTTTGTTTCCCAGCCAGACAGTTTACAGCAAATGGTTTGTTTTGATGCTAAAAATACCTCAGTAGGAAATAAATTGGCCCCAGCACTTCAGCTGGTGAAAAGTGCATTTATCAGGAAAACTTAAGATGTCCTTTCCTGTCCTGTCTCTGAAACTCAGGGAACCGGCACTGAGATGCTGACTGAGCTTCCCAGTCAGGCTCCAGCTCATTTTGATGCAGTGTTTGATTCCACTAAGATGTAATTTCCTTTCCCTGCTAGTAGTGCTCCACGGGCTGGTCCCAGTCCCCAGACTCCAGTGCCCAGACGTGACTCCAGCTTTGGGGCCAGAAGCGGTTTCCCAGCCAAGGGAGCTGTGAATTACCCTGCAAAAGCTCTCCCAGCTGTGCCATTCCTGGAGCACAGCAGATTCCTGATGGGAAATGAAGATAACACAATGAAAATATTTGTTTTCTCTCACAGTGAATACACCCTGCTGGGGACATATTTCTTCCTCCACCTCAAAACTGCAGATTTTACTAAGTCTCGTTTATATGCAAAGATTCTCCAGCTGCTTCTCTCCAGGCTTTTCTCTGCATGGATTAATCTGGGACATGAGATACATCCTCTCGAATTGCAAATGCAAAGCTGTGTGTGCCCAGCCCAGCTGTTTGCCCAGCCCTGGCACCTCCTTTCCAGCCCTGCTCTGGGGCACTGCAAAGGGCATCACAGGAATCACAGCTGTTCTGGGCATCAGGACACCGAATCAGTCAGTTGCAGGGAATCAGATTAACACCAGGCTCAGCTGCACGCAGGCAAACCACCTGAGCTACATGAGGAAACAAACTGGAGGCTTCTCTGGGGGCTCAAATGACTCCCTACCTTTTAGTTCTCTCTTGGTGTAGGAGCTGAGGTGCTGAGCAGTGACAGGAGATGATGATCATCTAGCTACCTCCACACAGGGTCAGCCCACAGACTCAGGGCATGGCCATTTTGGGGCTTCTGGCTTGGGAATTTCTTACCAAGGGTCCCCTTTATGTAGGAAGAGCTATGAGCTGTCCCCCAGTCTGGGATCTGAGGTGCTGCAGTCCATCACTCCTTCATGCACCAGGCCTCTGGTAGAGGATGCTGCTCAGGTTCATCCATAAGCCACCCCCTGTTCCTCACCCATGTGGCACTAGGGAAGGAAAATAAACCTCCCTCTCGCCTTCTATGCTGATGGGTTTGCATCCATGGAGCTAGGTAGAGCTACTGGCAGTGAATCTAGGGATGAGGAGCTGCAAAATTGAGAGCTGGCAGGGAGGAGAAGGGGCACTCACCCACTCAGAGACTGGTTCCACCAGCTGTGGTCACAAAATCCAGCCATGGCGAGATGGCTCCTGCTCATCCCTGTGGGCAGGTGAGTTAAACCCCAGACTTCTCCCTTACAGCTCCTGGAGCCCCTCTCCTTCACTGTGCACCTTGTGCTGTTGGTGTATCTGTTCTGCAGCTGGTCCTGGGGCCAACCTGCCAGAGCTCTTCCCCACCTCCCAGCACAGTGGGATAGTGGCTCTGGTAATGGGACTGACAGTTTTCCCACACCTCTGCTCAGCAGCATTTCTGCATCAGAGCAAAGGCAACCAGGACAGTGTTAATTTGTTTCCTGTCCTTGTGTGTCCTCTGCATGGCTGGAAGCAGCCTCTCTGAGGAGGAGCTGTGGTGCTAATGAGAAGCCTGGGAGCTTTCTGATGCTCCTTAGGGTAAACTTTGTACCCATCAGCCCAAAGAAGCAGAAGAATTTCATGCTGCCTGGGCTGTGCCCTGGCACGAAGGGCTCTTCAGGGAGTCAGATCTGACCTGAGCATCTCCTGGTCAGGGCAGAGTGGAGATGTCTGGTGGAATTCAAACTATAATCTGCTCCCAGGCTGCTGAGAAGGCAGTGCAGGTCGTGGTGCAGGGAGCAGCTCCTGGGGGTTTCTCACTGTCCCGCTCTCTGTGCTGACACCTGCCTTGAGCAGCACTGACTGGTAGCAAAGGGCACAGAGGGCTTGCTGCTGGGGAATATTCAGAGGGATGGTCTGAAGAATGGCACAAGGCTGGGCTCACCAAGCCCTCCAGGCCAGATTCCTGTCCGCGGGCTGCAGCCGCAGTTGCTTTGAGGCACATACAAATGCGGCTCACAGCTGCAGTCTGCTCAGGGCTGAGCTGCAAGTGCATTCCCCAGCTCTGGCTCTGCCTGGGCCTCATGCTGCACAGTAGCTCCTATTTATAACTGCATGCACTGCAGGAATAATATTAGACTGATGGCCTCACACAGTCGTGCTAAATGTTATTCTATTTCCATGATTTGCTCTTCCTCACAAGCTGTTAGTCTCCCAGATGCCAACACACTCTGCACAGCATAGGCAAAGTCTCCCATTTTTCTCTTTTAGAAACATCTTCACCAGTGGCACCCAGTCCCAGGAGTATTTGCCATTTTTTTTTCCCCTGGGTCACCTGAAGTAATTGCACCTACCCTTCTTGTGCCAGCCTGTTTGCTTGTCCTTGGTTAATAAGATAACCTGTCAGGTCTGCTGGCCCTGTAGCCGAGGGTGCTTTAGCAATGGAATTGCTTTGCTGAAGAAATAAATGCCTCTTGCTGAAGGTGAGGATGCTGTGACCTTTTGTTTGTGACCCGAGTGACTCATCCCTTTGGTGTGCACACTGCAGCCTTCCCCCACCCCCCTGTCCTGGCACTGCCAAAGCTGCACCACGAAGTCCCTCTGCCTGCTGCCCGGAGGAATCAGGAGCCAAGACCTGTGACAGCCTCCTGCTAATGCTGCTTCTCCTCCAGTTCCACTGCATGCTCTTCACAGCCTGGGCTCTAGAGCTATGGAGATGCCACTTCTGCATGATGGGGACCCCATGGTGCAGTGTCCCAGGGCTGGATTGGGCTTTTGATCCTTTGCACTGTCTCAGTCCCACAGTGATGTCCCCAGCACCCCCAGCCCCTGTGCAAGCAGCAGCTCCCACTCTCCCAGGCTGTGTGAATCTCTGTCAAGGTGACAAATGCCTAAATCCACGTTTTTAACCCACTCTTGCTTAGCCAGCTGGGCTGTATTGGCTGTACCAACCCCCCAAAGTGAGGTGGGCAGCTCGGTCAGAGCCTTGTTTCAGCCACAGGCTGTGTATCACCCACCCTGAGCTCTGTGTGCACCTGTGGGGGCAAATCCTGCTGCTCCAGTGGGTTAACTTCTTGTACCACTGCAGCCAGCAGCTGATAAACAGGGCCTGGCAATGACTTTGCTGAACTCAGGGAGTCTCTGCAGCTCCTGCAGCACTCCCAGCTCGCTCCTGCTCCCTGCTGCTTTGCTGGGGGCCTCTGGAAGCACAAAGACCCTGGCAACACAACCTCCTTCCAGAAACCTGTGCAAAGTGAAACAAAGAATGAAGCACTCGAGCCCTCTGCGTTTTGCTGCTGCTTGCAGTGGTATTTTCTTCTCGCAGAGCATTTTCCATGCCAAGAAAAACAGTTTTGCATTTTAGGGAAAGAAGGTGGCTGTGCATCTGTGCATCTGTCCCTGTGCCTGTTGCTGCCTGAGTGGCTTCCCAGAGCTGTCAGCTCAGAAGTTCTCTTTATCGTAACAGATCTTGACTGTGTTTGCTACAAATCCTCTACCATGAGGGGTTTATTTAATGAAGCAAGAAAAGCTGCCAGATTTCCAGGCTTCATCCCAATCCCATTAATGTCAGCAGGAGAGTTCCCACCATGTTTGGTTTGTTGGCTGGGTCTAACATGAGTAAGGGAGTTAAAAGTCTGCACTGAGGTCAGATTGCAGACAAGTTCCTTGCTCCACTGTGCTGTGCCAGAGAGTCTGGGGGAAAAGCAGACAGGACAGGTGGGATCCCTCTCGCCTGGTTTTAGGCATCTTCAATTCCTGCACAGATAGCCAAGGGAGGGGAAGAGGAACATTCAGATCATTGTAAGCCAGGAGCCCAAATGAAGTGAAATGAATTTATTCCTTCCTTCCTGCAGAGCCACCTCAGCCCATGGGATGTGCAGCTTGTGTAAAGGAACCTGCTAGTGCTGAAAGTCCCTGCAGTAGAGGGGAAAGGAGCTCACTCAAAACTATCCCCTGGGTAGGTGGATGCTGACTTAGGCACTACTGAAGCTCTTCTGCTCAGGTCTTCTCCCTGTGCCTGTGCCAGGCAGGAATCAAGGCTGACGCCTGGTTTGGGATGTAGCATCAGCACTGTTCTCCCTCTTCCAGCAGCAAATACTTGTGCATGGTCCTGCTGACAGCTGGAAATGGGGAATACGGCAGCTCCCACCTTCTCTATCCCCTCACCCACTGCCAAAAGATGCCTTACATCCTCCTCTCCCCATGCCATGAGTATTCCCATGCTGATTACTTCAGGGACAATCCCACCTCTCCTGTCCCAGGATATAAAGAGCACTGGGGAGGCTTGGAGAAGTCAGCAGTGCCCACATCTTTTGGGCAGGTCCTCAGCAGTGGCCGTGCACCAACAATGTCCCACAGAGTCAGTGACTGCTCTTTGCCTTCATGTTGAGGGCTGGAGGAAGGAGAGCTGCTTTACTGCTCCACCACTGATGGCTCATGTGCCAGCAGCTGGCCCTTAATTACTCACCCAGCTAATAAAGGGAAGGAGCTCAGCCCTTCCATTCACAGCATTATCTGAGAAGCAAAAGGCCTACAAAGCAAGAGCTACAAAACCCCACCCCAATATCTCAGGGGCATCAGACCAGTGCACAGATCCTTAATGGCTTTTGCTGATTTGACAGCTGCAGGACAGAGAAAAATGAGCAGATTTATGGCTGCAGCCATCCCTGGGGCTGCAAGATGCTTCTCAGGATACAGATCTTTAAATCATCATTAACGATGACATGAGGGGGCACCGGAGAAGACAGAGGTGGGCACAGTGATGCAGGGGTGAGAACAGAGGTTGCTGGCACTTCCCACACAGTGCTGCCTCCACGGGGGGCAGGAATGCTTCACTTCAATCCATCACTCACCAAGCAGGTGTGAGTGATGGGGTGCTGCAGACCCCGAGGGCTGTGGGGAGTCGAGGGTGGTTCTGTGGGGAGCTGCAGCATCTTGGATGGGATCCATGTGTGAACACAGAGATCTGGGCAGCTTGTGGAGGCACGGATATTTTTCAGGAAAGGAGGAGGAGGAGGGCTCAGAGCTCTGGAGAAGCCCAAATCTGAGGAGTGTGTGTGAGCAACTGAGACCAGACCTGCTCCTAACGTCCCAAAGATCTCACCTGCTGCAGAGATAGACCAACAGCTCATCTGGGAGTTTAAGCTTTGCCTTCTGGCTTCCTCTGGGTGAGGTGGGAGCTGAAAGTTTCGGGGCTTCTCTGGACCCCTGCCGGGAGCTGAGCAGACTCTGGGGACCTACCCCAGAGCCTGCCTGGCGCAGCACTGCTCTTGGCTGGGTGCCTGCAGTCTCGCCACCCAGGCTCTCCTGGCAGTTCCCCATTGCAGAGCCCTGGGAAACTTGTCCCGGCGGCCGGCAGCGGCGGGCCCCTGCTACAGCCCCGCGGGCCAGCTGGCCCCTGTGCTCCTGTGAAGCTATCAAAGAAGCCAGAGAGCTCCCGACTGAAAGCATTTGGTGTTTATTCGCACTTTAAACATATTAACTCCATCTGAAGGCAGTCGTGGTTCCCTCTGAGCAGCGGCAGAGGTGGGTCCATGCAAGAACAAATGACTGTGATAAGGACTGGGCTCTGGTCCAAAGAGCACAACGGCTGTGGGTCAGCACTTTCCCAGAACGAGCTGATTTTAACTCAGGGTTCTTCCTTCAGCAGAGCTGCGAGGTCTGCTGATAACAAATCACGTCACTCCTTCCACAAAGACTGAAACATTCAAGCTGCTCATAGTGGGGAACACCAAGAGCAAAACCCAAAATGCTGCATGGGAGCTTCTGCTACCCCTCTCGCTTTCTCCCCCTCCCCCCACCCCGAAGCAGAGATCCCCACAGCCCCCACCAAAGACCACAGATGGACTGCCCTCAGCATCACATCTTGCCTTCACAGCCTTCAGACCAGCACTGCTTCTCTTCTTTTGCATGTCTGACTTTTAACAGGCAAGACTAATCCCCTCACAAGGCTGGATGCAAGAGTAAGAAGCAACCACCCACCTGAAGATCTCAGAACCCTCCTGGGATTTGCCTGCTGACAGCAGCGGTTCAGGGCTACTGCAGTCATTCGAATGCCTGGCAAAGAAACCCAACAACCACCAGCCTCCAGGAGCTCTGCAATGCCAGTCTGGTGGTGTCTGCTGCATGCTTTTCCCAAAGAGAGTGAGTAATGCTGATATCCTTTTTTCCTTCTGCAGAGGAGGTGGGCACACATCCTGCAGCAGCCCAGGCACCTGGGAACAGCTAACCCAGGAACTGGCACAGCTTAGTCACCTATTTAAACCCGGTATTTTTTGGGGGGGCCGTTTCCATTTCCACAGCACTTCCTCCCCCCTGCATTTCACCATTTCAGCTGTCCTGTGGGACAGGTGCTTCATTATTGGTGCTCCCTCCTTAGCAGAAAGAGGGAATCCTGTCTCGAACATATGTCCAGTGGGGCAGAGGAGATGCAGTGGTGGGGACAAGGCATCCTTCATCCCCATCCCTCACTCCCTGAGGAGCTCCACAAGCAGCCAGGGAGCTTGGGGGGTGTTAACCAGCTCAGGCTACTGCCCTGGAGGCTGGACCAGGAAACACTTCAGGACTGGAATAAATGCAGTGTTCATCTCTTTCCACATCCAGGCATTCTGTAGGCAAAAGGCTTGGGTTGAGTAGCTTTGCTCTAAAACTTTGCTCTCTGATGGTTTTCTCTATCCATTGTGTGGGATTGGAGCCAGTGGTGCTGCAGTCACCATTCCTCTGCAAACCAGGAATCAAGGTGGAGGGAGCTGCTCCTGAGAAGGGGCCAAGCACAAACTGAGGTGATGCAGCCTTTGGAGGAGGCTTTGGGTACCTCAGAGCTCATCAGAAGCCTCTTCCTCACGAATAATGATGTTCATCTTCTTCTCATTCCCTTGGTGAGAGGTTTTCCTCCTGAAGGAAGGCCCAAGGGACTGGCTGGCTGTTTCACGGATGGTCCTCACACATGACACACAGTCCTGGCTGGTCGTCAGGTAGAGCAGAGGGTTAAGGGCACTGTTGAAGCTGGCCAGGCCCCGGGTCACCTGGTAGGAGATGTAGATGTTCTTGGAAGCCTGCGTGCAGGACCCCTGCAGCTGCCAGCCCCGAGACAACAAGTTGAGGTTTCTGAAGATGTGGTAGGGGAGGAAGCAGACGGAGAAGAGGACCATGACGAGAATCACCAGTCTGATGCTTCTCCTCCTGAGGCCGAGGTCCACGGTGTCGTTCCTGCAGAGCACCAGCACCACGTGGCAGTAGCACCCGAGGATGAGGAGGAAGGGGATGATGAATCCGGTCACGGTGACAGTGGTGGCATACGGCAGGTAAAGGCCCAGGCCCTCATCTCCCGTCGTGTCGTGGCACTGTGTCCCCTTGGCATCCATCTTGCTGAAGGCAAAGTCTGGAGCCACCTGCGCCAGCACCCACAGCCAGAGCACACCGCTGAGCCACGCCGAGGAGGTGACCGCCTGGCACCTGCCCCGCGCCTTCAGCGGGTGCACGATGCCCAGGTAGCGGTGGACGCTGATGCCGGTGAGGAAGACGATGCTGGCGTAGAGGTTGAGGTGGAAGAGCCCCCGGGTGACCTGGCACCAGCCGTGCCCGAAGAGCCACACTCTGCCCTGCAGGTAGTAGCTGACGAGGAAGGGCAACGTGCTGACGTACAGCAGGTCGGCCAGGCCCAGGTTGCCCACCAGCAACCCCAGGGGGTGGCGGGTGCCGCGCCGAGCCCCCAGGCAGAGGTGCCACAGCCCCAGCCCGTTCCCCACCAGCCCCACGGGGATCACCACCAGGTAGACAGTGGGCAAGAAGCGCTGGGTGAAGGCGGCGTCCACAGGGCACGGGGGCCCGCTGCCATTGCCAGGCTGCGGGGCCAGAGTCTCCGTGGCCATGGGGCACCGTGGCAGCCCTGCCTGCAGCTGGGTGGCTCTTTCCGGGCTGGTGCTGGTCGTGGCAGTGCTAGAAGGTGCTGGTAGCTGGCGAAGTGGTGCCAGGGGTGGGGTGGCAGCGCCACACCCAGAGCTGGCTCTACTGCGTTCGCTGGCACAGGCTGCAGCTGCCTTCACCTCCCCTCTTCTGGATGGGGTTTAGGGTGCAGAGCTTTCTTCCGGAGCAATGGGAGGATGTGGTGAGGCTGCCTCAGCAGAGCCTCAGTGTCTGGTGGCTTCCGCCGCTCCCTCAGCGTCTGCTCCAGCCCGCTTGAGATATTTTGAGGCGGGCACTAGCGACCTGGAGGCCCTTGGCTGCTTTGTGTGTGCCTGGGGAGAGCAGGAATGTGGGAAAGGGGTTCTGCCTCAGTGCAGGTGGGAGATGTCTGATGATGAGGGCCAAAGTTTTCAGCCTCTGTTCTGCCTCATTCAGGGTGAGCCCCCCCATCCCTCCAGACCAGGAGCTGGAAGCCTCCACTCCATGAGCCCCCTTCACTTCCACTCTTGATGGCCTTTCTGCTGGCCCTGCTGCTCAGACCACACTGTCCATCCAGAAATGCCAGGAGCAGGGGTAAGATGGCAGCTTTCCCTGTGGCATGGGCAGTGCCAGCAGGCAGAACTGGGCCAGTGCTTGTCCCCAGTGCAGGCAGAAGCAAGCCCCAGTCCCTGCTGGTCCACTTCACCTTGCCTACAGCACATGGCACCAAACCCCCTCTTGCTGCCTACTGCTACACCCAACCTTATGTACAAAAGTCCTCCCCCAGCCCCACTCTGAGCAGTTTTGACCCATGAAGGGAGGCAGTGTGAGGCAAGATGAAGCTGTGATCTCCCTCTCCTACCATCCCTGTTGCAGAGGATGTCACCCAGATATTGAGAGCCTGGGGCAAGAGCTAAACCTAGCAGCCCCAGAGAAGACCCCTAAGGGAAGCCAACCCCTGTGTGCAGTGCTGAGCAGCTTCATCTCTGACCCAGGAGCAGACAGAGAAGCAATCAGAAGGAAAGTTTGCCCTGGAAAGCCTCAGGGAAATGACCTTGGCAAAAGAGCTTCAGGTGCAGGGCTGGGTCCAGGAAGGATGAGGGCCACCTGCACTCCCGGAACTTAATCTAGGGCAACAGGTGGGAAGTTGCTGATATCTGCCAGCAGGGAAGGAGGGAGTGAGTCCTGCCAGGCCATCCTTTCAAATGTTTTAACTCAGAATCACAGAACCAACCAGGTTAGAAGAGACCTCCAGGATCATCAAGTCCAACCAACCACCCAACCCTAACTAATCAACCAGACCATGGCACTAAGCGCCTCACCCAGGCTCCCCTTAAACACCTCCAGGGACGTTAGCCCCACCACCTCCCTGGGCAGCCCATTCCAATGGTAACTCTCTCTTTCTGGGAAGAACTTACTTCTAAGATCAAGCCTAAACTTCCCCCTGCACAGCTTGAGACTGTGTCCTTTTGTTCTGTTGCTGGTTGCCTGGGAGAAGAGACCAACCCCCACCTGGCTACAACCACCCCTCAGGTAGCTGTAGGCAGCAATAAGGTCTCCCCTGAGCCTCCTCTTCTCCAGGCTAAACACCCCCAGCTCCCTCCTGATAGCCCTTCCCTCCTCAGAAGCAGCTGGATGTCTCTGCTGGCTTGTGCTCAAGCATGGCAGGGCAGTGCCAGCACAGGGAAGCCTGAGACGTGGGGTGGTGGTGGCTGCTTGTTGTGAGCATCGGTGTACTGACCCCAGAAAGTGCCTGCTGGAGCAGATAAATAGCACCAAGGGCTATGTGTCATTTCCTGCCTACATGATAACATCTGGCTCCTACAGTTGTGCTCAGAGAGGTGAAGCTTAAAAGCTGTGTCCATGGGCTAAGGATAAGGCTTTTCTGTGGCTTGCTCTGGTGAGTTTGTGGTTCTGGAGAAAGGGGTCTGTGGGTGTTCACCCCTCAGGAAAGCAGTCTTCCGTGCTGCCCTGCTGCTGCCTCCTTCACCTCTGTGCTTTCCACCTGCTCCTGCAGCTGGGTGTTGAGGTGGCACTTGCAGAGCAGCTTTATGGAGGTGCAGAAATGCAGTGACATGAGTGGAATATGAGATGTCCTACAGCAGCAGCCATTGGGGAAGCCCAGGCAGAGGCCACAGCTGGCCAGAAGTTCCCATGACTGCTGTAGTCATGGGAAGGGTCACAAGCTGCTCTCAGCAGTGTAGGCAAAACTTCCTCCATTCCCAAAATGAAGAGAATGCCATGGGAAGAGAGGAGCAGAGCCAGGATGGGGAGCACTGTCTATGCCCAGGTGCTGGCTGGTGCCTTCCACACCGCTTCCTCCCTGGAGCAGTTGGAGACACAACACAGCAGCACAGCTGCTCTTTTGTGTGTTTAAGCTGTTCCCCTGGCCCATGATTTCCCTTGCAATAGAGGTGCTACCACCCAAGCAGCCCATGTTGGGGTGCTCCCCCGTGGTGCCCATCTCTGCCACATGGCAGCAATGCTGCTGCCAGCACATCCAGGGCAGCGCAAAGACACAGGGCTGGGAGAGCTCCTGCAGGTAACAGACACATAACCTCTGTGATGGGCTTTCAGGCAGCCAATTCAAGGCTCTTCTCTAAAAGAAAAAAATAAAAGGGCCTTGATCTACATTTTTACTGAGCATTGCTCTTATGCTCAAGGCTGTATTTGAAGACATTTAGCCCTGAGGAGAGGCTCATCCAGCCCTTTCTCAGGCAACTCCATGCTTTTTAAAATCATCAATCATGGGAATGGCTTGGGAAAAAAAAAAAATTGGTGCCTATTGTGTACTCCTGGATTACCACAATTCCTCCATCAGCTGCTGTGTGTGGTCACACTGCAACGAGCTGTGATCTGTTGCCCACCACTGGTTTGGCAAAAGGGTTGTCAAACCACGTGCCACGTGTGTGTGCAGATGTGTCAGTATGCCTCAAGGACAGGGGTGAGTTGTCTTCTGGGCTGGGGGTGTTTTGCTCTTTACAGGTGCCCATAATCCTCTGTGGAGAGCAGACTCTTTGCCTGCTGCCCCACAAGAGAAGGCAAAGCCCAGCGCCAGAGGCTGTAATAAACACGTTCCTCAATAACCCCACGTTTCCAGGGTAGCAGAGCTTTAGGGAGAACAGCAAATATTGTGAGGCTGGCAATCAAATGGCAAGAGCTGATTTCCCTTTATTCTTCGGGAGAAACAACTTTGATTTATTTGGATTCATTCATTTATTATTTAGATGTTTTCTGCTTAGTGAATCAGGGAGCGATGACATTTCACAGGGTGGGGGGAAAGAGGAAATTATACCAGAGGTGTGTTGAGTCATTTCTTGTTTGAGGTGAGAATTGCAGGTTGTTGTTTTAAAAGTGGCCTTTTAATTTTTTTTTTTATTTTTTTTTATCCATTACCCAGAGGTGGCTGGGCAGGGTTTGGGAAGGATAAGAACCACAGCACCACTCCTTGACAACAGCTCACCTAAGGAGCTCAAACAAGGAACTTGAAAGCAGGATTTTCAGTACTTGGAGAGTGTCTTACCCATGTCAGTCAAAGAACATAGTGCTTTGAAAGTCTGCATGAACCTTGTGTCACCCCTTTTTCAGCATGGCCATCACAGAGTTTAAAAAAAAAAAAAAGCCAACAAGAGTTGCAGATGGGGCCACGTTCATTCCATGCTGTGCTGCCTGTCAGAGGTTCACCACATCTCCCAAATCAAACTGCATTAATGATTTGTGCACAGGCAGAGCACCAGATGATCACACTAAATAATTCTCTTTGTAAGCAATGTTTTACTGCATGAGCAGTGAATCACAGAACCCCAGAGTGGTGGAGATTGGAAGGGAGCTCTGGGGGTTATCCAGTCCAACTCACCTGCTAGGGCAGGGTCAACCACAACAGGTTGCCCAGGATCACAATGTCCAAGCAAGTTTGGAATCTCTCCAGAGAAAGAGACTCCACAACCTCTCTGGGCAACCTGCTCCAGGGCTCCAGCACCTTCACACCAAAGAATTTTCTCTTCCTGCTCAGATGGAACCCCCTGGGTTCCAGTTTGTGCTCATTGCCCCTTGTCCTGTCACTGGGTACCACTGAGAAAAGTCTGGCCCCATCCTCTTGCCCTCCCACTCTTTAGCTCTTGTTGAGCATTGCTCAGATCCCCTCTCAGGCTGCTCTTCTCCAGGCTCAGCAGCCCCAGAGCTCAGTCTTTCCTCCTCACAGAGATGCTCCAGGCCCTTCAGCATCTTTGCAGCCTTCACTGGGCTCTCTTCAGCAGTTCCCTGTCTACCTTGAACTGGGGAGCCCAGAACTGGACCCAGTACTCCAGATGTGGCCTCACTAAGGCAGAGTTAGAGGAGCAGGAGAACCTAAGTGAAATTTATTATTCTTTTCCCAACGGGTAGCTGAAAAGCATCCTTGGCTTTCATTTCCTCATCAGTACTCACAGGGGCTGGGGGAGCAGGTCCTGCTGCCTTCTCTGTTGCTTGTGGGGAGGCTTTGCCCAGGGCAAGAGAGGGGAGTGCCCCTCCAAATGCACCTGGCAAGGTACTCCTGCACCCCTAAATCTGACCCAGTATTGTGTTGTCCTGGGTCAGGAGGACGGTCAGCTGGTGATGGTGGTGAAATGATGCTGGGGAAATCCTGATCTGGGTTGGGTGGAGAGAGTGGGGGAGTGGTGGGAGGAGGGATGAGTTACAGGGGAAGTTTTTGGGAGGCTAAGAAGAGGTATAGCCTGGTCTGTGGGGCTGTAGACTCAGTGGTATTACAGCTAGTGCCATGGCATGCTGTCCTGCACAGCCTGGGCACCTCTATGGCCGAGGCAGTCCCATCAGCAGAGCAGATGGAGCTTAAAGCTGGGTGAAAGTGAAGGGGCAGCACTTAATCCAGGATATAACATTCTCTAATGTATAACATGCTGTAATCATGGTTTTCAATGCCTTTCTTTTTCCCTTTTATGACTCTAAGCAGATCGAATCGAAGCACCCGGTCCTGGGTCAGGTCCTTCCTGCAGCAGCCAAACTGCGCTTGAGCATCAGGGCTCTCCCCAGGGCTACCACGGACCCAGGCAAGCCCCGCACCTCGATGAGCACATCTTTATTTGCTGTTCCACAAATGCACACCTGAACTGTCTCTCACCTGCACGCATAATTCAAACCGCTGCTCCTTGCCCGTGGTCCTTGTCCCGCCGCGGGATGCGTGTCCCTGTGCACGCTGTGTAAGCCCTCTGCGTTCCGTGTGCCAGGCCGTTAGAGGGCATTCGGCTCTCATTTTTCTGTCACCAGAAGGATTTTTTTCTCATCGCTGCGAGAAAGCAAAGACGGAGCTGGAACAGCTCTGCCGAGCCGACAGCGCTGGAGCAGCTCCAGCCCGTCGGGAGCCGGCCCGGCTCGTCTTTGCGCTTCCTTTCCTCCGTTTCCCGGCTCCCCGGCGGGCGTTGCTTGGCCGGCGGGCGGAATGTCGGCACCGCTGCGCACCCCAGCCCGGCCAAACCGCCAGCGCCTTGCCTGGGATGAGGAGCGGCAGGGTTCGTGTTTGTTCTGGAGACATGCAGAGAAGGTGAATTAGAGCTGCCATCGAGGAGGATGCTTCTACCCATGCCCAGCAAGGTCGCTGCTGGATTGCAGGGTGGGTGTCGTGGGATGGCTGTGCACGGTCGATCTGCTCAGCCTGGCACGGTGGTGCCCTGTGGTGTGCAGCCTGATGTGCCTGCTCCTTCCCCAGGGACCGGGGCTGGGGGGTTCGCTCTGGGGATCGGTTTTCCAGATGGTTTCTCTCACAGCCCCCCCACACTGCCTGTGTGATGTGGTGCAGGAGCAGCATCACCTGTCCTAAAGCCCCATCGATCCAGGGAAGGACCGATTCCTGGTTGAATGGGGCTGGTTGGGCTCACATTTGGGGCAGAATTTCTCCATTTTCCATTTCATTCAGCCTAAGAAATTCTGGGATGCTGTCCAGTAACCCCACCCCAAGGCAGCGGAGTGCACAGAGCAGGCAGGTGCTGGGTGACACAGGGATCCTGTTCTCTATTTCCACTCTCCTCTGCAGCTGAAGTCCATCAGTTCTTCCTCAGTTTCCCAAGGAACACATCCTCCATCACACTGAAACCACAGTGCCATGGACTTGTGCCAGACTCTTTGCTAGGATGAGGCATTGGCAGTGGGATGTGGCTGAGGTGGGCATGGCTACAAACGATCTTCTCTTCCTCTCTGGAAAGGCAGAGTGGAGAATGAGTTTCAGGAGATGGTTTCTGTGTCCCTGAGAGGTGGTCACCTCATGGCTGGGGAGGGGTGATAGGGTGCCCATAGGTAACCGGGACTTGTGTTGGCTGGCATTTCCCTTTCATGGGCACACGAGTTGCCCAGGAGCACAAGCTTCACCTCACTTACCGCTGGGAATGCTGCTGGCAGAGCCGGGCAGGGTCTGGCCATGCAGAGCCGCCTCTGAGTCTCCAGCCTGCAGTACCGGTTCTGGTTGGAGACGCGGGTGGAGAAGCCCATGCCACAGGTGACGGAGCAGGCGCTCCACTCTGTGCTCCAGTCCTGGCAGGGGTACGGCAGCAGCGAGGATGCTGCCCCGGGGGCTGGATGAAAAGAGATAAGGGGAAAAGCAGTATTTGGAGGCAGGCGCTGCACAGCGCGCCCTGCACGGCAGAGAAACGGGCAGTGAGGTTTCTCCTGGTGATGTTCATGAGCTGGGGTGAAGGGACCATCCCCAGAGACCAGTGTAGGCACGTCCTGCATCTTACCTGCCACAGCATTCCGGCGGAGATGCTGGTCCCGGGCTTCACAGATCCACTCGGGGCAGCACTTGCCTGGGATCTCCACGCGCCGTGGGTAGGGGCAGTCGGGAGTGGGCAGCCGGACGTCCTCCTGGCAGAGCGGGACGCAGGTGAAGCCCCCGTCCAGGCAGCGGCACTGCAGTTTGCAGCTGGGCTGGAAAACCTCCCCGTCTCTATAGACCCGGCCGTTCACCTCACAGCCCTCCTCGCTGTCTTCGACTGCAAACGGCAGGAACCCCGTTAGGGACAAAGTGACAGAAAGATGTGGATGGCAGAGGGGGCTGTGGGGGAAAGCCAGGGGGCTGGTGTGAAGGGGTTGGTGTGGTGGGGTTCATTAACAAGGGAGCAAGAGAAGTGACTGAGAGGTGTGTGGGGCAGACAAGGGTTTGCAGTAGCACATGCCTCACCCAACCTCCCTCTCTTCCTGTCTCTTCTCCCAGTCCTTCTATATTTTTTGAAGCAGCAGCTCACCAGCTGGTGAGAAACCCACTGTCCCTTAGTCCTGACCCTGCCTGGTCAGATGTTTGGGCTAGAAAACATTTCTCTGAAATTTCTCTGCAGGACCCCGAGGTGCCAGCCCCATCAGGGTGACTGTGGCATCTCTGGCACCTCCATATCCATCTCCACCCTGAACTCCCAGCTGGTAAATGGGATGAGAGCTGGCTGGAGCTGCAGCAAAGCTCCACTGCCAAACTGTGTGCACCAGCCTCAAAAAAACCCCAACTCCTTCTGAACCTTAACCACTTCCCTGAAATCACTGCAGGGTGCCTGGCACTGCCCAGGGCCCTGGCTGGAGCTGCTCGGGGACAGGGTGCATCCCAGGGGCAGCCCCATGCTCACAGTTGCAGGTGGCTCCTGTCCCTGCAGATGCCATGCTGTAGTCACAGATGAGGCCCTGGCTCTGGTCACAGACGTTGAGGAAGTCACAGGGTTCTCCCAGGCGCCGGGCACAGATCTTACAGCAGCCACAACCATCCAGGACCAGGGGAGACCCACGGGGGCAGCGGGGTGGCACCCAGGGGCAGTAGCATGGCCTGCGGCACAGCTGGGCGCACACCTGTGGAGGCAAAGCCATCACTGAGTCCAGACAGGCTGTGGTTTGGCTAATGGCTGTTATTCTACTGGGACAGCCAGGCAACTTCCTCTCAGTCATGGGGGCAGATTTCTGGGGGAGGGAGGCTCTGCAGATCCATGAGGATACAGTGAAGCAGCCTGGAAAGCTACCATCACCTTAGGGCACAGTGTGATGGGTGCCTGTGGAAAGCCAGGGAGGGTCAAGGATGCTCAGCACTCTGTAGGATGGGAACTAAAACACATCACTGTTCTGACTACATAGGAGGAGGATGGATCTGCAAGGTGAACATCACATGCAGTTTTGGTCAGTCAACAGGGCTGGCAGCCCTGAAGGCAGCCATACACTGCTCTAAGCAGATGGGAAGGAGAGAGAGAAAGCAGCCTGCCCCATGCCTGCCACCAAGGCAGCAGGTTGTGTCCAGCTGGAGATGTGGCTTTGCAGGGGCTGAATGCACATGGTGAGGGCACAGCAGCTTGCTCTGAACAAACAGCTCTCATTGCTGACAAGAAACAGGGCATCACATGGGCAGTGGGGGAGCTGAAGCCCGGCAAACCTCACTGCTGTGCTCCATCAACAGGATGCCCAGGGAGGTGGTGGAGTCACCACCCCTGGAGGTGTTCAAAAGATGTGCATACATGGCACTGGGGATGTGGTTTAGTGACCATGGTGGTGTTAGGTTCAAGGTTGGACTCCATGATCTTAGAGGTCTTTTCCAGCTGAAACAATTCTATGATTCTCTGATTCTCCCTGGTCCAGCTGCCTTTGCCTGTCCCTGGTGTAGCATCCTCTGCCTGGCCTGGGACACTGGGTGAGGAGCCCTGATATGGACATGTTTTTGAGGACTGGGAGCTACATTTCCCCTCCCAGTTAGACCATGCAATCACTGTGGCAGGGCTGTGCACTATAGATGGCCCAGGCAGGGAGGTGTTGTACCCACAGCTCCTTCTGCTTGCACACTTGTGCTCCTGCCATGTTGTACCTGACAGGGCTGCTGCACAGAGGCCCTGAAGCCAAGAGATTGGGCCCTGTGGTTTGGAAGTGAATTCCTTGCCTGTAGTGGCCTGGCAGTGCGTGCTCATGTGTGAGCCTCACACAGCAGCTCTGAGCAGCTCTCCAGCAGCTCAGCTGCATGGCCAGCATGTGCAGCACAGGCAACACTTCACCAAATGTGCAACCAAAACATTCAGCCCTGTGCTGGTCCCACACTCTGGTGTCTCTGCTGAGGCTACTGAGAGATCAGTGGGTTCAGCTGGACCATGTGCATTTCAGATACCACTTTTCTTTCTCTTAGTTTCTTCCAGTAACTTCAGAGCTGATGGGACCAGTCAGAGAAGGTAGGTACTGGTGTCCTATCTGTTCCCCATTTACAGCAGTTTGGGTGGTCTTTATGAGCCTGTAGAAATGGCAGTGCCAGCAGATAAAATTAATCCAAAATGGGCTGGACAATCTGGACCTTGTTCTGGTTTTATCAATGAGCAGAATTGCAAGTGGGACAGAAACCAGAGAGAGATGCAGGCAGGGACTGAAGGACTGGCCACGGTGGCCAGGTTTGGGCTGGAGGCACAAGGGCCCTTGGTGATTCTCCAGGCACTCATGAGTGCTTGGGGTAGGAGGAATTTCCCTGCTACAGCTTAGTCAGGCAGCCAAGGGCATTTTTCATCTTTCAGGAGGCTGCTATTACAAATCAATGTTTTAGCCAAACCAACTCCATTAATCCATTTCCCCCTGCTCCTTGTAATTAACTTGTCTTTAGATGACAGTGTGCCTCTTCTCTGGTCCTAGCTCTCTGGGAAAGGACTCAAAGAGGCATGAGACTGCCACCATGTCCCTGTATGCAGAAGATCTGCCTTGGGATTCAAGTAGCAATCGCAAGAACTTGGAGCTGAGATAGGCCAAACTTTTCATCTTCCCTGTTCTCTTCACAGGCAACTGTTTTCACACACGGTTCAGGAGGGGAAAAAAAAAAAAAAGAAAAAAAGAAAAAAAGGCAATACAAACCCCCAAACCCTGCTGGAAGTGTTGGCTTTGTACGAGCATCCCGGCGAGAGGGAGAGCTGAGTAATGCCGGGGCTGGTGCTCGCTGCTTGGACGCCTGCCTCGGGAGCCTGGGCAGGGACCAAAGAGTGTGCAGGAGCCGCTACCGCCGGGCTGCTGCTCGCTCACAGGGACACAGCGCCGGGAGAGCGGCAGGGACAGGGAGAGCAAGCAGAGCGTGTCACTGTCACTCCTGCCTGCCTGCTCCGTGGAGTCGTGCCACGGCTCATGGAGATGAAGTCCTTGCTGCTTAGTTGCAAGTGTCTCTCTCCCAGGCATAGCTCTGCCCCCGTGCCAAGCCAGCGATAGCCCCCGGGCTCCGAACAGCCCAGTCCTCCCTGCACCGAACTTCACAAGAGCCGGGACCTTCCCTGAGCAAGGCTAAGGCCACCCCAGGGCCGCATTCCTCTTACCTTGCAGAAAACACAGAGAAGGGAGAGGAAGAGGAGCTGCTTCTCCAGCTGGAGCCTCATGCTGCTCTCCCCTTGTCGGTTCAGCACATCTCCCCCCGGGCAGTTCGCAGGCAGCGGCGTGTGCGCAGGTTTTAAAACCCCGAGCAGGTCCGGCTGGTGTTTATACTCTCCCTGCTCTGATGTCACTCACAGGCTCCAATATAAACATGAGTAGGTTTGGACAAGCCTCAAGATTTTCTTTTTTGTTTTCTTTCCTCTCTTTTCTTTTCTTTGCCAGCCCACATTCCAGCTGCCATTCCCACTCTGCTCAAGGTGAGAACGTGCTGTCCACTGAGACAGGGAAGGGAAGGGAAGGGAAGGGAAGGGAAGGGAAGGGAAGGGAAGGGAAGGGAAGGGAAGGGAAGGGAAGGGAAGGGAAGGGAAGGGAAGGGAAGGGAAGGGAAGGGAAGGGAAGGGAAGGGAAGGCAAGGGAAGGGAAGGGAAGGGAAGGGAAGGGAAGGGAAGGGAAGGGAAGGGAAGGGAAGGGAAGGGATTCCCTCCTGGGAGCCAGGCTGGTGGGCTGAACCTGCTCCTTGCTGCCAGCTGCAGCTCAGAAGGAAGGTCTATGCCTCTTCCTACTGATGAAGGTCTGCCCAGACACAAGCCAGTTTCCTTCTGGGTTTGGCAGGGCTGGCCCTGACACCATCTGCTCTGGGACATTGAGCAGGAGCAGGGGACCCATCCCTGCATTTTAAGCTGAGCATGTTGCATGGCAGGCTGTAGAAGAGGGGCCAGCTGTCCATGCTGTACAGAGCCCTGATGTCAAGGGCAAGATCCTGTCCATCCATTGCTGGGGACAGTGTGTGACTTGCTTTTGATTGCAAGCAACTCAAGATGCAGCAGTTTGCCAGACAAGCTCTCCAGACAGCCCAGGTGTGCTTCCCTCTCGTATCCCCTGTCACAATAAGAGCAGGAAAGGGATTTGCTGTGGTGATGATGCTACATTCCCGTCCTACATAGGGCCATGGCTGCCCAGGGAGGCTGCTGAGGCCAGGGGTTGGATGCACTTTGTGTTGCATTGCCCCAGGTACATGATGTAGAGAGGACTGCAGTCTGGCTCTTGCAGAAGCAGTGCTGATTTCAGGCTCTATAAACCCCAAGTCAGCTCCTTAAAAATTATGACCATCTTAAGCAATCACAAGAATTTAAAAGCCAGTTTGGGGGAAGAGAAGTGGATGCTCAGGATTTGCCTTCCAATGTTTTGCTGCTTTTTACTGCCCTTTGCAAGCCTTCCTCACAGCCCCTGGGGCTGGGCATTCTAGGCTGGCTCTTTGGAAAGAGAAAACTAAACCTCTCAAGACCTTCAGGAAACAGAATCCCTTCTCCACGTTCCCACCCCTAGATCTTATCAAAAGATGTAAGAAGAGGAATTTGTGAGTTCAGAGCTCCAAGGAAAGGCCTTGAGTCTCACACAGGGATGTGGGGTGCCCTGCAGATCTCCCCATTCCTTTCCTGTACCTCCCTTGCCTACAGGACATGGTCTTCTGGCTGGGCCTTCTGTTCCTGCCCTGGCCCAAGGGATGGGTCCTGGCAGCTGTGCACCAGCTCTCCGTGTCTGGCAGTATGGTGAGACCTGTGTTGCACAGCATGGATTGTGTGCAACAAAATTATGCATCAAAGAGTGATGCTCCATCCCTCCCTCCAGGCTTCTTCTTCCTGGTGCTTTTGCCTTTGGAAAACAGGTCCTCACTCACTCCCAACCTCATCTCCACTGCTTGCCACAGCCTGGAAGCCATGGCATGGAGCAGGGAAAGCAGAACTCATCAGGGAGAAGAGTGCAGTCAGAACTCTCCCATTACTGCCCCAGTTCTCCACTTTAGTTTTTCTTTGTTAGCTGCAATCAATCTGCTAATGAGGACATGGCAGCTTGTGGCAGTGCTGGAGTCCCCACTTCTCATGTTGGAGTCCCCACTTCTCATGTTGGAGTCCCCACTTCTCATGTTGGAGCCCCCACTTCTCGTGTTGGAGCTCCCACTTCTTGTGTTGGAGCCCCAGCTCCCTGCATCACCCAGGCCATGCTTGTAGGTCCAGAGGTCTGCACTGGCAGCCCTCCCCATGGCAGGGGAGGTGTGAGGACCATGCTTTCCTCCATTCTTGCTGGTAGAGGGGTTCAGGTCCTACCACCAGTGCTCACAAACCAGAAGGTTTTATATTGAAGGCTGGAGGCACATCTTGTGCTGCTTCTCTCTCCTCTGCTCCCCAGAGCCAGTGTCCTCCCACCAGCCCCCCCAGTTTGGGTGCTGCAGCTCACCCAGATGTTCTGGAGATGACTGTGGTGCCTCTGTCAGTGACAGCTCTAGATAAACCAAAGCACCAAGCCTGCCTTGCCATGGGGGATGGGGAGTTCAGGTAAACATTTCAGGCTTGTGTTTATTAGGGACTCATTACCAATGGGCATGGCTTCATTTCCCAGTTGGAAATCAGGTGACAGTGCTGGTAAGGAAAGTAAAACCCTCTCATTGCCCTCTGGGAGCAGCCTGGGGAGCAGCCAACAGCCCCAGGGATGAGGCCTTGCAGGGGCAGTGGGGTGCCCCTGAGGGTACTGGGGCTCAGGACTGCCCACTGGTGATTGTCCTCCTGACAGCTGCCCTCTCCTGGGTACAGATTCAGCTCTTTGTGTCAAGAGCTTTGTGTCTTTGCCTTCTCCCTCAGCTTGGGACCAAAAGCAACGTTGCTTCCCTCCTGCCCCATACCTGATGTCACTGAGATTTCAGTGCAGTAAGGTGCTGTCACCACAATGGCCTGACATCACCAGGATGGTTTGACATCACCAGGATGGTATAACAACTCCAGGAAGCCAGAAGAGCTCAGTCAGCCAGACAGGGGCCAAACCCATCATTGCACACCCAACCAGCTGCCCAGACTTCAGATGGCATTGACAATCTCTGCTGCTACCTTGCTGGGCTTGGGGGTACCCAAAGGAGCTAGATGAAGGAGTCCCCATAAATTCCACCTAGATTCCACCTTCCTGAGGAGCCTTTTCCATGGGTGACACAGGCTTGAGCCTCCCCTCTCCTGGATCTCCAGGCCCCAGGTGCTGGCAGTGCAGAGGCTGCAGGCAGAGCACAGCAAAGCCCCACAGCCCCTGCACAGGTTTGGGGTTGTGAGGCCACAGCAGAGCAGCATATTAGCAGCTCCCTTTAGAAGTACTCAGTTACAGCCCTTCCCCTCTGGAGCATGCACCCCAACTGTGCTCTGCACCACATGTGGGGTTTCAGAGCTGGTGATTCAGTCTGTGTTGTGCTCTGCAGTTTCCATGGTGCTACTGTCAGGGTTTTTTCGGGGGGGGTGGGGGGTAATTTTTTTTTTTTTTTTTTTTTTTTTGTGGTCAGTTGTGCAAGAAAATAGTTGATACAGTGATCTGAAGACATCTCCTTTGAGTTAGCTGCTGGCAGGCTCTGCTGTTTCTATAGGAATGCAGGAATTCTCCCTGTCAGTTCCCATTGCAGACAGCTGGGTGTTTTAATCTCTGTGCCACGCTGAATACCACTGCAAAGCTCTCACTTGTGCACCCTGCTCAGCTGAAATCTCATCTGTCTGTGGTGGCTGTTGACCACAATCTCCCTCTGTCCCTTCCCTTTGCTTGAGACTTTTCTGTTCTTTGTGCTGTGTTGAGCACTGGCCCTAGAGCTGACTGAAATCAGACCAGGGTCTGGAAGTCCATTTCTGCCAGGGCACAACCTGAGCTGTGCTGTGTCCTTGCTGGGCCTGTTCCTGTTCATATCAGCAGTGAATTCATGGGTTTAGGGTGAGCCCAGCTCCAGACCTTGGTGGGGAGGATGTTCCTTTTGCTTCTAGGTACTTCTGGCTCACATCCCTGCTGTAGGGGAGCAGAGCTGTCCATGGAGGGTGGACAGTACTGGTGGGAAAGCTGGACAGATGGCACACAGCTTGGAAAAGCCAAGAGCCCTGGACCAAAAAGGAGATGTCTCAGGTCTCCCTCAGATGTTGGACACTTTGGGGTGGCTGCTGGCTGTTTTTCATGAGACTCCTGGAAACACCCCAGCTTTGGGAAACTTTGAAATACCTTCATTTTTTGGCAGGATGGGAAAGTTGTTTCCTACCAGAATGAATCTGGCTCTGGTTTCAAACAGCAAGAGCTGAGGAGGTGGTGATGGGCATTGCCATGCCTGTCTGGTCATTTTTATTCCCTCTGGTTCTCACACCTTAACTGGGGAGTGGAGCCAGGCTGGGAGGACTGACCACCCTGAGGGATGGGCCAAACAATCTTTTATCTTGAGGTCACTGCTTCCACCCCAGACCCAGGCTAGGAAAGACTGAAAGTATTCACCATTGGTGCCTGTCCAAGTGACTTGCCAGAAAAGAATTCAGGGCTGCCATCCAGATTCTGATGGTCAGGCAACTACATCAGAAAACTTGGGCTGCATCTGGGACCACCTGACCCCTCCAAGCTCCCAGCCACCATGGCAAGGCCAGCAAGGGGGTGAGCATCGGCCAGGCATTGCTCTCTCCAAAGGACAAAGGGACTTTTGGATAGGGAAGCTGATCCTTCACCATTTTCCAGGCATTTTTAAGTAGGACATTGGAAAGAAGCACTGACAAATGGGCCTCGGTGCTGGTCCTGGTCTCAAAGTCTGACACTGCCAAGAGGAAGGAGCTGAGTGATTACATGGGGAACAGATGGACTATCACAACCAAGAAAGGCCTTGCTTAGCCCAAGATCTCATCACTCAGGCTGAAGGGCTTCTCATTAGCACAGCACAGCCCTGCATCAGCTGTTGTGAAAGGGCCACACTTTCTCTTAACAGACATCAAACCCTGGGCAGCAACTCTGTGGGATTATTTTTATTTTCCCCTGCAGTCCAGACAAGAGCAATCCATAATTGTCCCCCTGAATTAAACATTCTGATAAGCCAATGAATAAGGCTTTTGTCAAGCAGAGCCTGGAAACTCCAGCCAGCTGAGGCTTGCCATTCAGATTTGGAAAACAGTGTCAGAAACCATCTCGTATCAAACATTGGGACCCCCTGGGAGTTTGTTTTTGGTATTGTACATCACCAAACATGAACTTCTTTGGGGGGAAAAAGAAAATCTCACTAGGAGTTATGTCTTTCAGACAAGATACAAACCCCAGATCCTGGCCTTTTGTGGTTACTGACAGGCCCCTGGTATTTTCCATGGAGCTGCACGGCAAACTGAGGTCTCCTGATCATGTTGCTCATTCTTTTTTTACTATCTCTGTTTTTCTTGTGGTTTCAGGCTAAACCAGCGTTTTTCCTCCAGTTCCTGTCTTGCTCAGGGGTGCTGTGTGTTCTCAAGCAGCTGCCATGTCCCTCGCAGCATCACATAGGCTGCAAACTGGGGCATTCACTAAGGGACAGCCTGTGAGGCTTTTTAGGTCTGGTCAAACTCACCTTGTGTGCAGCCAGCCCTGCTTTAGAGAAGAGCTTAGGTGATGTCTGTGTTTCCTTCCAGCCCTGTGACTCTGGGAAGTGCTTTGATGATGGAAATGCTGCACCCATGCAGCCACTGGTGGTGTGCCTGTAGCTGGAAGAGGTTTGGGTGACACAGATCAAATGCCACAGCTCTTCACCCACCCAGGGCTGGCCTTGGCTTCCCATCAGCAGGATCAGCTCAGGGCTCTGGTGGGTTCAAGATGCTGCAACTGTGTGCAGGGAAGGGAGGGTGACAGTGTGGGGACAGGACAGTGCTGGGAAGGGACAGTGACCTAGGGCAAACCTAACCCTCCTCAGCTGGCATCTCCCAACTGGATGCTCTTCACAGCTTCCTTACAAACTCCTGGTTGTTGCTGGGACCTTCCCAAAGACCATGTGCAGCAGGCACTTGTTAGCATCCTTGGTGATTAGAAGTCTGTCTCCTGCAGGGAAGGGGCTTTCAGGGTAGACGTGGGGCACGTTAGCAGGGCTCAGTGTGGTTGGCTGCTCTGGGGAGGGCAGAGGGGCTGCCAGTTCAGCTGTCTTGCACCAGCACTTTGTTCACAACCCCAGTGACTGGTCACTACACAAAAGCAGTTGGGAAGGGGACCTACTGCTACTCCCCAGCCAAAGGCTTAAAGTGAATGCCACTTCCTCCCTCCAGCCCAAGGAATAAGGTGAGGGCTGGGCTTGCTCTCCAGCTCCTGAACAAGACTAGAAAGGCTGAGGCCAGCGATGCCTCTATGGGCAGAGGGGTCCCAGACCCTCAGCCCTCCCCTCTTCCCCTTCCCGATGCCAGAGACATCTCCCAAGCATGCACTTCACATAAACCACCTTCTCTTGTCCACAGCCCCAGCCAAGTCAATAAAGACAGGGCTGAAACTTTCGGGGGGTGTGTGGGATCCAGTGGAGAACAACAAACCTCTGGGTCTCACTGTGGTTCTGCAAGCAGCCATGCTGCCTGGGAAGGATGTGCCAGGCAGCAGAGAGAGCTTCTGGGGGCAAGGGGTGAGCAGAGGAGCTGGGCACCAGCTCTAAATATGACTCCAAATCAGGGGAAATGATTTCTGATGAATGTAATTACTGTGGCTCCAGCCCTGATCAATAAGAGGAGCTGAAACACTCATAAACTGCCCGAGAATGTGAGCTATGCAGGATGATTTGTACAAGGTGCTTGGCTGGCTGCGTGCTTGCCCTGCTGCCAGGCTGCCCTCGGGCAGGCTGACCTGCTGCTGGGGGAGGTGGGGCAGCTGGGGCTTGCTAATTGCAAACTGGTGGCCATGAAACCAGAGTTCCCCCCAGGAAGGAGCTGGAGCTGGCTGCCTCAGGCATGTCCTGGGGCTAATGAAAAGCAACAGGGCTGCTTGGCTGGGCTTCCTTCGTGCTCCAGTCTCACAGCAGCCCTTTACAGCCCTGCTGGCTTGTGCTGCTGCCCACGGTGTGGGGAGGATTTTGGGGCTGGCACCCAGCACAGCCTGGACAAGAGGGTTCCTGCATGGGCACTGGAAGGGGGCTGGACACCTGAAGTACCACAGGGACAGAGCTGGAGGGGATGTTGTCCTCAGACTTCATGCTGGTTGAGCCCAAGCTGTGTCAAACCTGGTGTCAGTCTACATGGGAGAGACGTTTTCTCCTCAAGAGCATAGGAAGGTCTTGAAGAACTGCACCCACAAAAGCAGAGAGGAGGAAACACAGCCTGGGGGATTCCCTGCAGCAGGTCCCTGCAAAGTTGGTGCCATCTGGAGACTGCAGGAATTTCCTCCTGAGAAAGTGAGCAGAGGCTGGGGCATGGTGTCCTGGGCCATGAGGGTCTCCCATAAAGTGATAATTTCCCTGATATGATGAGGAATGGGCAGGAGAAGGACTGTGACAGTCTCATTTTTGTTCCACTGCTCCCCAGAGAGACTGGAAAACCTCTCCATGAAAGTCTCCCACCACTCAGACTTCTCAGGAGTGCATCCCCAGAAACACAATGGCAGAGAGGAGAAGATGAGCAGAGCCCCTGGCTGGGAGCTCCCTGTGCCCTGGCATGGCAGGGCAGGAGGAGATGGAGTGGGAAGTACTTCACTTTCTCACCTGAGCTGCTCTGCAGGCTCTGAACTGCAGCTAGCCCCCCCACCCCCCCTCCCCAAAGAAGGTGATGTCTCCATGTCCTGTGGTGGCAGCTCTGTCTTTACCTGGCAGAGGGAGGCTGTGGGTTGCAGCCACCTCACTCCCAAGAGATGTTTGAGTAGCAGTTGCAGGGAAACTCCTGGCCTCTTATTTTAATGGGTGTCCATTGGCTTCCTGACTGCAAGGGGGCTGTGCACCTGCAGTCCTCCTGGCCATGGGAAAGGAGACTTTTCTAGAAGTTTCTCCTTTTCTGACTGAAGTTTTATGATTACATTCTTTAAAAATGGGGGAAAAAAAAAAAAAAAGGAAAAAAGAAATAAAATAGGCAGCCCATGACTCGTGACTCACTTGGCTGTGTCAGGCTCTGGATTAGCCTCTGCTCCTCCTGGGCTGGTCCCTTTCACCATGGAGCCTTTTCCACTTGCATAACTGGGCCAGTTCTGTTTCTGGCACAGAGACTGACACCTCCCTGGCTCCAACCACGCCACTGTGAATGGCTCCTCCAAGGAGCTGCTGGTGAGCTCCCTTTGAGGGTTCGGACGATCTTGCCGAGCATCCGGGAGCATTCCTGCCCTGCTGAGATGGCTGAAGACCCCTGGGGCCATCTGCAGACACCTCGGCGAGGCGGGCAGGGCAGGGCAGTGTTGTGAGAGCCGTAAGTGCCTTGAGCTCAGCCCAGATCCCTGCAGCCCCAGGGAAAGATTAGCAACCGCTCCTGCCCAGGGTCAGCAGAGCAAGGCTCCCACCCACTGCCATTGCCTCCACCCTGAGACAAAGCCCAGCAGCTCATGGCAGAGCTGCAGCAGGATTGCTTCCTGCCCTCAGACAGGACAAGCTGGGCTGTACTGGGAATTGCAGGGTATCCTCAGGTAGCCTTCAAATCAAAATCCTTTGTGGTTGGATTTCTACTTGCTGCAGGGCTTTGGATTGGGAAATGCAGAGGGGGAGTGCCTGACCAATGGGACCGTTTGCACCTGGTTGCCCAGGGATGGCAGCTCAGCCTGTCCTGGCAAAACTTCCTTCTCTGGTTTGCAGTCAGCCAGAGCTTGCAGCTCCCAAAGCAGCAGGGACCCGACTCCGGGAAGGGAAATGCAGCTCAGAAGCCCTGGCACTGAGGCTAGGGCAGACTTCTGCTCTCCCTGCTCTGGCTGAGCCCTGTGAAGGACAACATCTCCCACAGGTACTGCCAGAGCAGCAGCTTAGAGTGTGGAGAGCTGTGGGCACATGGGCAGCAGCCAGGATACTCTTCAGCCCTTGGTAATGGTCCAGGCTGGAGGGGATGTTTTGAGGTGCTTTTGGCTGCTGTGCATGCTTTTCATGCCACTATTCTGACATTATCTCCATCTCCTTCCTGGAGTAAGGAGCTCCCCAGGCTATATGGAGAAATTCTGGTCTCCCTGTGCTGTGATTTTGCTGGAAACCACATCTAGCACAGCATGGTTAGGGCCACAAGCTCTGTTTGCCCAGTGGTTGGCTGTGTTCTCCACCACCAGAAGCTGCCCACATTCACACCCCTGATTTCTTTATATCCCCCCAGTCCTGCTGAGATGTGGTCTGCCTCCTGTGCAGAAGAAGCCATTCTGCTGGCCTGCCACCCAGAAAACATGCTCTGGGTGGCTTCTGTGAGAACTCCACACAATCGCTTTGCAAACCGCAGTCCCCGAGAGCTGTCAGAGCAAAGGGGAAGGTCAGAGCAAAGCAAAGGCAGACAGAGGTAATGTCAGAAACGTGGCACAGAGAGCATGCATGGCAGCCAGAACTACCTCAGAACATTCCCTCCTGCCTGTCAGAGGAGTGACTGTGCAGAGGCTGTGACTCCAAAGGACATCAACCACCCTGGCTTTGGGATCTCACCTTGCTTCTACTGCTGTTCACCAGCCTCATGGATGATGCCCATCACAGAGGTGGTGCTGGACAAGAGAGGAGACCAGTGGTACAGTCTCTGTGGCAGACCAGCCCCTTGTCCAGCGGCGTGGCCCAGGGATGCTTTGCTCAGCCCAAGGTCTCTGCAGCAGGGCAGAGCTGTGCCTCCAGCCTTGGCTGCTGCACCTCCTCTCCCTAAACCTGTGCTGTGACATTACACTCACCTTTATGTCACCTTTGATGGCACCAAAGGAGTTACAACTCATAGACAGGCAGCTTGAAGGCTCTGCAGTGATGTGCACCCTCTGCCTGGACCTGGGCACATCCTCCACAGCCTGGTTGTCTTCTCTGTCCCCACACAGGGCCATAAGCACCTACTTCAAGCCAGCTTTCCTCTCCCAGGACCTTCCCCTCCCTGGGCTGCTCTGTGGGGTGAGAGCCCAACCTTACTTCTCCTGCCTCTGAGCCCCAGCCCCTGAAAACATCTGCAAGGAAATAGCTGAAGGTATTGAAAGGGGAGGCAGGAAACGCTCTGAATTTTTTTTTCCCTAAATATAATGACAGTAATGTTGTTTGCAGTGTTAAAAATAGCAGTCTAGGGAACCTGCCTTTTTCCTGTTTGCGTTCAGCTCTCACTTTTCTGCCTGTCTCTGCGTTCTGGGAATCTGTGTGAAAATAAACCCACCAAAAAGAGATCTCAGCAGCATGCAAAGCAAAGCCAGATGGGTTTGATCAAGCCCTCTCGTGCAGTGCAGGGAACTTGGGGCTGTGAGCTCCCCACCTTAGGCAGCTGTCTCCCCAGGCTCTATGCTGCGGTAGGGCCATCTGCTGATCCTGCTGCTGCAGCCCTGGCCACTTTCTGAGTGTCTCTGGGAGTGTGGCCATCTCTTCTGCACCCCATGTCCTGGCTCTGGTCACTCTCCAGACTTTCCTAAGTGCCTCAGTGCAGCAAGTCAGCTCCAAGCAGCGTTGCTGCTTGTTACAAAACTCTTTCTCTTGTGGCTGGCAGAGCTATGCTTCCACCTGGGCTGGATCTGTCTGTGTGCTATCAAAGGCACCCCAGGGGAAATGCCCCCATGCCCACTTCTCCCACTGGAGATGTTTCTCCAGAGGCCTGTGGCTGGGCAGAAGCTCATCCCTCCATGACTCCCTGCATGTGCCTGTTCCCAGGGCTCCTTCCAGCCTCCATCCAATGCACTGGGAGCATTTTGTTGCCCATTTCTTACCAGATCATTAGAGAGCAATGGCCACGCTCAGTCACGGCATCACTGAAGCCTCTGATGGGTTCAACTCACTTTGTTGGCATTAAGCCAGACCAGGGCACCCAGAGCTTGAGGAATGAGGCTGCAGTAGCCAACTGCCTGCCCTGTATGGGGAAAAGAAAATGCTGGGGTGCAGGAAACCGGCCAGGGAGACAGTGTCTGACCAGCAGCTTGCTTTTCCTTCAGGAGACAGCACTGCAGCCCGGGGCAGCGCAGGATGAAAGGTTCAGAACTCCTCCCTCAGCAGAGCACGGTGGGGTGCGCCTGCCTTGGATGGAGGCTGCTGCCTGATTGATGAGAGGCTCAGCCCTAGGTGCCTCGGGAGAGGGAGCGCTGGCAGAGGATGAGAGGCAGGCATGTGGAGCGCAGCGCACAGAGCACTGCTCTGTAGCAAGGCTGCCTGGATCGCGCCGAAAGCAGGCGCGGGGAGGATGAATGAGTCGTCCGGCCCCATTTGCATTCCTCTGTCCTCCCCGTTCCCTTCTCAAGTCGGTAAATAGGGCAGGCAGCCCTGGGCTCTCAGTTTTCTTCTCGGAAAGCCACGAGGCAGACAAGTTCTGGCCCGGCAATGACCTGGTGGAGCGTGCAGGACACGCTGGCAGTGCCAGGAACCGGCTCTGCTGTGTCACAGGTGCCACCCTCTGTGCAGCATCCTCCCAAAGGCTGATTTTTGTGAGGAGTGCCTCTCCTTAGGGTGGTAGTTTACTGAGGTGACTTCAGGTTTTCTTTCAAAAGTCTTAGGTTAGGTGGAAAATTGCTGTTTAAAATGTCACTGAGCTGTCACAAATCACTGTCTGGGCCACATTTGCACCACAGAGCTAATTCTTCTGTGTGTCACTGTGAAACCCACACTTCAGTCTAGCATGATGGGATTCTGAAAGCATCTCCACGAGGAGCTCCCCTAAGTCTTCTCTCTCCTCTAGCTGCTTCCCAGGCCCTGGCCCCTGGTAGCCAACACACCTCTGCTGCAGCTTTTCAGCTGCCTCTTCCCTGCCAGGTGTGTTTCCAGGGGGTGACGATGTCCCAGGCTGGTGGATCATGCCAGCTGCCAACAAGCCATTGCTGCTGATGGGGTTTCATCCTCAGGGGCTCACTAACCATGCCTTTGGGGCCCCATGATGGGAACAGGCTCCTGACCCCACCTGGTGCTAATCAGCTATCATGGTGTTAACCGGGACCAAACTGGAAGCACTGGAAGCATAGGGTGGACATAAGCCATAGGGACTGACAGCTCATCCCTGCAAGCTCCTCCCCTGCCCTCTGGAAGGCACAGTGAGAGGACTATCCCTGATTTACAGATGGCAGCTGAACTGCAGGGGACTTCCCAAGGCTTTCCCCTCCGCTCAGTCCTGCTGCTGACCTGCAGGATAAACCATTCACAACTGATGTCTTTGGTGTGAACGGGGAATGGGACACAGCCTTGGCATGTGGGCTGGCACCAGAAGAGAAAAATAGCTTGAGCCATGAGCAGATGCTCATCCTCTTTTCCCCAGCCCGGCCAGCAGACGAACCGAAGGTCCCGGGGTGGTGGGCAGCGATCTCACT
Organism: Indicator indicator; assembly: GCF_027791375.1. Taxonomy (NCBI): domain Eukaryota; kingdom Metazoa; phylum Chordata; class Aves; order Piciformes; family Indicatoridae; genus Indicator; species Indicator indicator. Next base: position 3,741,814 of record NC_072033.1, read on the forward strand.
TGGGGACCACCGGAGCTGGCTGACATCCCACAGCGCATGTTCTGTTCTGCTGAATCGGGGCCCATAGCCTCGCAAGGCTCCTGCTCCAGTGGGGCTGGAGCTGCGGTCTGGGTGGGGCAGGCGGTGGTGGTCCCGCAGCAGCCCCCGGCCCCGCAGCAGCCCCCGGCCCCGCAGCACACGGGCTCTGCCTCCCTCTCGTGGCCGCGCTCCTCGGGCTCTGGGCTGCACACCGGCCCCCGTATCTTCCTTAGCATCCTTGTCCCGGACTCCTCGACTGCCCTCCAGCGGCTCCCGCACTGTACCCCAGCACCCCTTGTCCTGCACCCCAGCATTTCCGCCCTGCTCCCCGTGGTGCCACCCCAAAGCCTCTTGGCTGGGTGCCCGCATGGTTTGCCGTAACGCTGCGCCCGCGGGCGCTGGAGCTGTGGACAAGCCCAGCTGGCTGCAGGCAGAGCCTGTTCGTTCTCTGCTCAGCACCGTTCCTGGATATTCACCTTTTGCTGCTAAGCAGCTGCCACTGGGGAGAAACTTTTTATAGCCAGACTTGCATCATGCCTGGGGAATGATTGGAACCAAAGCCAACCTCACCAGAGACAGCTGTCTAAAAGCTGAGGCGGTTTTCTTCCCAGGAGTCTGTTTTCAATTTCTTCTGCAGCCCTTAAAGCCAAGAACTGAACAAAACAAGAGCTCCAGGAAATCCTATAGAATATTCATTGGGTCCAAGCCCTGGATTAGATCAATTAAAGTGTCTCCAAAAAATTTCCAGCTCACCACAGTGAAGATTGGTTTCTCTTCAAACATTTTTTGCCAGAGCAGGAGGCTGTGTCTAGTCTGCCCAGGGGCATGCAACCACTTTTCTCTTCAGACAGACAGCCCCCCAGTATGTCCCAGCAGCACCATCCCTACTGGGAGCTGGCACTGGGGAGATGGGTAGGAGAACCTGGCTGCTCTGCTTCTCCCCCCCTTCACCTGCCTTTCTCTCCCTCCCTGCTATTTCTCCTTTTAATAGCATCGAGTGCAGTAGCTCCTCACCTTGATACTGCTCTTGTTGGTCTGCAAGCTGAGTTTGAGGGAACATTTCTGGGGACAAGAACCACATGTGAGTGCTGTGACCCTCAGTTTGGGATCAGACAGACCCTAGCTGGCACTGCAGAGTGGGCAATCTGGGTATCCTGGGATGGCAACCTTGATCTGGGACTAGGAAGACAACCTATATTACTGCTCTGCTCTCCAGATCCTAAATCTGCACTTCAGAATTGCTCCTGTGTCACCCAAACCCACCTACAGGCAGAGCCGAGCAGCAGCAGGGATGGAGCAGTGCCAGGAACAACTCCACTGTCTGCCAGGCCTGAGGGCTCCACAGGTCTTGCATCAAGGTGGCAGAGGAATGGAGACAATCCCCTAGCTTTGCTTTGCAGGATGTGACACTAGAAATGTCAGAGCCCTGAGAGCACTAATGGCCTTTATTGGTCCTGATTAGTTCATCTGGCCCCATGGGTCCAGGTGCTTTATTTAAACTCAGCCCAGGGCTTCAGGCTCTTCATGAGCTGTGCTTGGAGGAGTGCTGAGCTCTGGTGTGTTCATGGCAGTGCCTGACCCTGGGGACTTTGGTCCTAATCACCTGCTAATCATCTTTTTGGCTGATGATGCATCAGCCCTGCCTCATCCTTGTGGACCTGCCTGGTGCTCCTGGACCTGATCCTAGCCCTGATGAGCAGACTGACTTCCTGGCTCCACCTGAGACCTGCCTCATCGCTTTGCTGCTGCGCTATGAGCTGTGGTCTTGGCTGCCACCTCTGGGTCTGTGCTGCTCCTCTTGCTGGCCCAACACTGGGGTTTGGGCTCAGATCCAGATATTTGGCCTGGACTGGAATGGAGATGAAGGTATGGGACAAGAACAGACTCTTTAGCTCTGGTCCACCAGTGCTGCTGAGACCTTCAACTCTGGCACTGCTGCACTACAGCCTGAGCAAGATGACTTGGTCAGAGCCTGTACAAGTGGAACAACCCAGCACCAGATCCCAGACGTTGTGGTGGGAGGTTGGGGCTGTCCTGCTGTGAGCCAAGGCTGTGATACTGGAAAGAGTCTGACGGGGGCAATGTTCTCCTGCTGTTTGCTGCTGCACAGACCCAGGCAGAGCCGCTCCAAGGTCAGGTTTGGCAGAAGCTTTCTCCCTTTCTCTCTCTTTTTGCTATTGAAGATGAGGTAGATGACCTCCAGTATCACGGCCCTTGTGAGAAAGGTTGTCCTCAGTTCCTCCCTGTCCTTTAGTGTCCCGGGCAGCAGTGTCTGTCCAAGCACTTGTAATCTAATTACCTACTTATGCTGGGGGCTGGAAGGCAGCTCAGCCCCCACTGCAACACGTGCAGCTAAAGCCCAGGCAAGCAGAGTCTCCTCTGGGGCTGGAGAAACTTGTTCCTGCTGGTCCCAGCTGCCAGGTGTGCATACAGCACTCTGACCAGAGGATTCGTCTGGGGTCTTCCTTACTCTGTCCCAGCTCAGTGACTCTGCAATTTTTAGACAGCACTTGGCCATGGGGACAGAGTGTGAAACCTGATCCAGCTGCTTCAGTGGCCTGTGAGGGTGGAAATCTGCTCCTGACAGCCCTGGGTAAAAGGAGGAAGAGCTGGGGAAGCAGCCGAGGTTTGAGGCTGCAGAGCTTTGCATACATGTGAAACTGCACCAGCCTTGGCTCCCCAGGCCCTGCTTTGCAGACAGAAACCCAGAGGTGTCAGCCTCTTCGAGGAGTGGGTTTGAATAGAGACACATTTACCAGCCACACCTGGGCTCATGCTGAGCCTCAGGAGCTGCATCTGCCCTGCTCTTTGACCCTTCTGCCTGGAACAGGGCAGCCTGACCCATGTGGAATTTCCTTAAGAGAAGAGCTGCAGGAAGGGCTGTGTGGGCTGTCGCTCTGGAGAGGCTTGGAACACTTCCCTCTGCTCCTCCCTGTCAAGTCCCAGCACCATGAGCTGCACTGCTGGGTCTGGATGCTTTGAGCCAGGCCCAGAGCTAGTCCTGCTCTGCAGGAGAAGTCACATAGGTCTGAGGGGGTCACTGAGGTCGTGTTCCAGCCCCATCCTGGACCCTGTGCTGCTGTCTCTGTGCATGTTTGGATGTGCAGATGAGCTGTGCCTTTGGAGATGGTGCTAGAAGAGAAGCACATTGAACTCTGCTGGGCTGAAGCTGGGTGCAAAGCTTGGTCTCTTCTGTCGGTGCAAAGCTTGGTCTCTGTCAGTGCCTGCTGTCTACAGGGAGGGCAGTGACAGCAGCAAAGCAAGGACCCAGTCCCCTCTGCTCTCCCAGGGTGGTTCCTTCTCCTGCAGAACAGTGTGTGTGGCTCTGCCCTACCTTACCCCTTGGCTCCTCTGAGATTGCTGAGAGGCTTTGCTTGGGTGTCAGAGCATCAGTGCTGAGCCCCAGCCCTGTTCCACCCAGTGCCTTGATTAGGGGATGGGTTTATTTAAGGAACAAATACAACAGAGGAAAGTGTCCCCACCTCCTTACTGCTGGAAACTGGAGCTGGAACCTGCCACAGTGTGGTGTGGGGACCCACTGGGACCTGCTGAGGCATGCCTGGCTCCCATCCTGCTCTTGTCTCTGGGTTTCCTCTGTGAAAATCAGGGCCAGGGCAGGAAAGGACTGGTGTGTGCCTCCCCTGGCATGCAGGCGTTGAGAGGGCCTCCCATCTCAGATGGTGGAGGTTTCTGGGCAGCTGAGGGTACCTCTCACCATCCCAACCAGCTTCTGGTGGGAAGATGGCTCCCATTGTGCAAGTTAGCATCAGATTCAGTAATTCCCGGGCAGGAAAACCTTCCTCCTATTCACCATCCATTGTGGTGAGCTTCTTCCAGTGCACTTGGCCAGGGAAGCCACTCCTTTATCCACTCCTTTATCTCCTGGCCTCCTTCAAGATGATCCTGGCTGATAATGATGTTGGCCTTAACCTGGCAAGAGGTCAGAACTCAGTGAGGTTTCTGTCCTAGCTGCTGTGGCTGGTTCAGGTTTCTCTCAGGTCCTCTTGGCAGTGCTGGCAGAAGAGGGGCAGGGACACATCTTTCCACAGGATGGACTCAGCTCTTCTTTGCCCACAGGAGAAACCGAAGGGCAGCCAGAAGCCAAGGGCTCAGGAGGAGAGGAGCAAGGTGAGCCTTGCTTCCATTTGCGTTGCTATCACCTTGGTCTCACACTTGCTTGATTTTTAATGTTGTGAAACAGGTTGACAAAGCAGGTAGGGCAGCAGGAAAGGTGATGCACCCAGCAAACTGCCTCATGCTCTGAGGACTGTGTGCTCCTCTCACCTGTAGGCACCAGGTCCATCTGCACCCTGTGATCTGAAGAGCTAGGAGAGAGCAGGTGGCATTTATCCTTGGCTAACCCACAGCTTCCAGGGTGGGCCTCAGGGGCATTTCTAGATCTGAAATACTGCCAGACTATGGTTCTCTTCCACAGCCCAAAGCACTGGCACTGCTTCTCCACCCATTCTTTGCTGTCTCACCTTTTAAGTTGTGTTACACCCATGTCCTGTGGGCCCTAAAGCAGCTGGATTTCCTCATAGCTCAGTTCAAGCATTCCTTCTGATGCAGGAGATGCTCAGAAGAGGCTGGAATATGTTAGCAGGGCTTGCTGCTTGGAGCAAATTTGCCCCAGTCCAGTTAGGGCATCAGTGTGGCTGGTGTGCAGCAGCCCAAGTGGCTTTACCAGCAGCTGCATCCCAGGATGTGCCCGTATCCCTGGGTGTCTGTGCTGGGCATGTTGTTGTCATCCATGTGTGCATGTCTGTGCTGCTCAAAAATGCTCCCAAAGGGGGAAGTGCAGCCAACGTACAGGAGAGTCTCCTCTGCACCCCAGGGTACATCCTGAGGGGTTTCCACTGTGGAGATGAATAGGTCTTTCTGTTTTCAGGCTGGTATTGCATCTGTAGTGGGGTGAGGAGTGTGATTTCCTTGGGAGCAGCACCAGGCAGGAGCCCACAGTGAGCTCTGCCCAGCAGTGGCTCTTGGAGATGTACCCAGGTAGCCATCAGCCTCTGCAGAGCTGCTCGGTGGGACTCTGTAGTTGCCCCCCTGCTCTGGGGGCTGCAGTTGCATAAATGTCCATCACCTGCTCCCTGCTGATGAAGAGCTGGAGGACAACTTGCCTGGCATCATGGTGTGGTGCAGGACCTGCTTCTGCTTTTGGAGGGTAGTGTTGGATCTGCTTCCAGCAGCAACTTGGAGTGCAAAGGGGAAATGAAGTCCCTTTGGGGAGCAGGGTGGCTCCTCGGCTGAGTTTTTGCCTTTCCCATTGACTACAAGGTCCTGTGATGATTTGGGGACTTGAACATTTCTCCTGTGAAGAGAGACTGAGATCCCTGGGGCTGTTTAATCTTGAGGAGACTGAGAGGGGATCTCAAATGTGTATAAATATCTGAGGGGTGGGTGTCAAGGGGAGGGGGCCAGGCTCTTTTGGGTGGTGCACAGTGATAAGCCAAGGAGCAATGGGTTCAAACTTGAACAGAGAAGATTTCAGCTCAACAGGAGGAGAAACTTCTTTCCAGTGAGGGTGACAGAGCCCTGGAGCAGGCTGCCCAGGGGGGTTGTGAAGTCTCCTTCTCTGGAGCCTTACCAACCCCACCTGGATGCATTCCTGTGCAAACTACCCTAAGTGATGCTGCTCTGGCAGGGGGCTTGGACCTGATGACCTCTTTGAGGTCCCTTCCAACCTCTGATGTACTGTGATCCCCAGCAGGAACCAAGCAGGTCACAGCTGAGTTCCCACCAGTGACTCCAGCATGGGATCTGGGGACAGCTTGCCCTGTGGGGAAGCTGCAGGAGTTAACTTGTCTCAGCAGTTCCCATTTAAGGCTTTGTCTCAAATCCAAACATTTTACAGAAGCAATGGATGTTTGGGCTGAGAGCCTCTGCTCTTGTGAAAGCAACCAGTACAGCAGTATGTCAGGTTTAGACATGACAGCAGCATTTCTAATATCTTACTGCTGCAATTAATTAGTCTAAATACTTCTTCCTCCCTTAGCCACATAGAACAAGCTGTAGTGTGGCACTTTTTGGTATCTGGTTTAAAAAAAAAAAAAAAAAAAAAAACCAACACAAACCCAACAAACAAATAACCCCAAATCAAAACAGGAAAGTGTTTGGGTCTTTCTCTTGTGTGGTTTTTGTTTGCTTGAGGTTTTTTTTTTTTTTTTTTTCCTTGTTTGGTTGGTTTGTTTGTGGTGGGGTTTTGTTTTTTTTTTCCTTGTTTGGTTGGTTTGTTTGTGGTGGGGTTTTTTCTGTGTGTGTGTTCTAATTTAAAAAAAAAAAAACAAAAACAAAAACAAAAACAAACCCAAACAAAACTTCCCAGCCCACTTATAAGCACATTTTTCTTTTGGAAAGATGTTTGCAGGTGCCAGCAGCCCTGACACACAGCTGGTATTAACCTGGGGGGTCAAGAGAAAGGGAGCAGATTTAAATATAGCTCCTGGGAAATAAGCACTGGAATAGTTTCCAAGATCAGTTTTACCCTTTCTATGCTGCCTGGGATTTTCCTAAGAATATAAAAGATAAACAGCAACAGAGACCAGAGCCATGGGCAGGCTGTGCAGATGAGCAGCTGCTTCCCCCAGGGATGGCCCCAGAGCATCCTCATGTGGTGCCTTCTACTTGACCCGGTCACCCGAGGCATGAGATGTGTCTCTGTCCCTCTTACCATCCCTGCTAGCCTGTGGTGGCTTCCACATGTGGTAATGCAGCCTGGGGTGCCTCTTGCATTCCTCAGCCCTGTTTCTGCATGCTCTGATCCCTCACACTCGCTCTAGGAGCCGTGGGGAAGCACCAGAGCTGGTGCTCCTGCCACTGCCCAGATGTGCACCCTCCTGCCTGCATGCCTGGGACTCTCTCTCCTCGTTTGCAGTGCTCAGGAGAGGCTTCTAGTTGAGGGCAGTGATGTGAACTGAGTGAGCAAGATCACACTGGGGCCCCTTCATAACTCTCTTTTCCTCCTGAGTTGATGCCCTGGGGTTCATTTCTCATGCTGAAGGGACAGAGGGTTTGGGTCTCTTCACTTCAAAAGCATCATTCCTTGAATCTGAGCACAGCCCAGGGCCAGCTGCCCTTACAAGTGACTCAAAGGCATGGCCAGAATGAAAGGGAAGGCAAATGAGGCCTGAAGTGTTGGGGTGACACAGATATCCAAGCAAGGGGTTGGGTGGAAGAGAGGTCCCTGTCTGTGCCCCTCTGGCTTCCCAGGTGGGAAGTCACCACCAGCTATTAAATAACAGACTTGTTCTTGAGCCTTCTGGCTGCAGGAAGATGTGGTGTTCTCTGTAGGAAAACATCCATCTGACACCAAGAGCACCAGAGTCCTTGCAGCCACCTGATAAGCCAGTGGTAAAGATGGATAAAGAGGATCAGGGTCAGGTCAATTAAAGTCAGCCCAAGCCTTATTTCTGAGGCTCTGCAGCTCAGTTGTGTGCAACGAGTGTGCTGTGTGGTCCTGGTGTTGACACTCCTGGAAACAGCTGAGTCTGCAGTGGATGTTTGTTTGCTAAGCAGAAAAAAAAACCCCACATCAAAACCCCTTACTGCACCATTCCCAGTCAATGGGGCCAGTTCAGCTCTGTTTGCCTCTTTCTGACCTTTGCTAATAACCCTTCTCTTGATAGAAAATTACTCACATGCTATTTTTTAACTCTGTAACTTCCTTTAGTCTCAAATAAGGGCTGTATGTGACCTCTGTCCTCCCAGTGTAGATAATGCATCAGCCAAGGCTGTGCCCACAAAAAGCCATTAGAAAGCACCAGGTATTCACCCTGGGACCATTTATGCTACAGATGCTTTCAACCAGAAGCCTGACCTCAAATATGGGATGCTATTTTTCAAGTGGCTGCTAAAGAAGTTTGTGGTGTGGACATGAAATGGTCCATGTGAGCCATGTGCCTGGGAACAGCTTCACACCCTGCTGCTAATCATAGAATCATAGAATCAGTCAGGGTTGGAAGGGACCACAAGGATCAGCCAGTTCCAACCCCCCTGCCATGGGCAGGGACACCTCACACCAGATCAGGCTGGCCAGAGCCTCATCCAGCCTGGCCTTAAACACCTCCAGGGATGGAGCCTCAACCACTTCCCTGGGCAACCCATTCCAGGCTCTCACCACTCTCATGGGGAAGAACTTCTTCCTCATGTCCAACCTGAATCTCCCCACTTCCAGCTTATTCCATTCCCCCCAGTCCTGTCACTACCTGATAGCCTAAAAAGTCCCTCCCCAGCTTTCTTGGAGCCCCCTTCAGATACTGGAAAGCCACAAGAAGGTCACCTTGGAGCCTTCTCTTCTCCAGACTGAACAGCCCCAACTCTTTCAGTCTGTCCTCATAGCAGAGGTGCTCCAGCCCTCTGCTCATCCTGGTGGCCCTCCTCTGGACACCTTCCAGCATGTCCATATCCCTCTTGTAATAGAGGCTCCAGAACTGGATGCAGTAATCCAGGTGGGGCCTCACCAGAGCTGAGCAGGGGAGGAGAATCACCTCCCTTGACCTGCTGGCCACACTTCTCCTGATGCAGCCCAGGCTCTGCTTGGCTTTCTGGGCTGCAAGTGCACATTGACAGCTCCTGTTGAGCTTCTCCTCCACCAGCACCCCCAAGTCCCTCTCCTCAGGGCTGCTTTCTAGCTAGTCACTGCCCAGCCTGTAGTTGTGCTTGGATTTGCATACTCACAGCATTTTATTTCTGCCAATACCCTCTGTGTGCTCCTAGGAGGGATTTACCCAAATTCAGCACTTGCAAAGCTTGGGGAGCCTCAAAAATCTCACGTTTTGGTGGCTCTAGAAATCCCTGGGATTAGTGTAGAAAATACCTGCTGGCTTCCCATGAGCCCAGTGTATCCCTGCTCCATCCCACAGAAAGCCCTGAGTGGTGCTTGGCAACTCACAGTTACTTTCCCCTGTTTTGTAAAGAATATTTTTACCAGTTTGCTGTGGCTAAAGAGCTTTCATCTCTGCAGTGTGGATGCAATCAGGGCTTCTCTGAAAGATGGGACCTAATAAATGAGAAGATGTTAATGAACTTTTCTCCCCAGCCAGGCCCTGTGCTTTTTGCCTTGGGCTCTGCTGCAGTGCACATACTTCAGACTTTGGGATATGAGCTGAAAAACTGCCTGCTTTGGGGCAAGAATTCCATCACTGCTCTCCTGGCAAAGCTGGGGAGGACTGACAAAGGATGCTGGTGACATTTCCCCATGGAGCAATGAGCCCATAGCATGTCCCATAATTCACTAAGCAGTGCCTAGCACCACTTTGCAGCTTCCAGGGCTTCTCACTCTCCTGGGCTGTACAATGTCACCTTGCTGGGGTGACAGCATGGGGCTGGAGAAGCACCCAGCCCTCCCCACCAGCAGGGTTGTGGTGTAGCTAATTCCCTGCTGCCAGCTTCCTCAAACAGTGTTCTCTGTTGTAAACACAGCTGGGGAAGGAGATGAAGAAACTATTTTCCATCCATTTGTGGTAGTGTTCATGCCTGCAGCCCCGAGTGCTTTCTCTGCTCCCTCACCAGCACAGGTGACCAGAATATTTCACACTGATTCAGATTTCCATCCCCAAGGCTCCCCACAGAAAGGGCCTGTGGTCTGGGGACAGCCTCACCTGAGCAGGTGAACTCCAGTAGTGCAAAACCAAGTTGTGGTCCCTGTCTCTGGTGTGATTCTGGAAACATCACCTGCTTGCTCAGCACCTTCCAGGCAGCTGGGATCTCATCTCACCCAGGGCTGTGCCAGGACCTGAGGGATGCTCCTCAAAGGCCTGTCTAGGGAGTGGTTCCATGCTGCAGATTTGCCTTGAACTAAACGGGTGTGGTTTTGGGGATACTTCAAGACAGGAAGGGCTGAAAACTCTACTTTCTGCACTGCAGTCATGCTCAGCAGGGAGAAGCTGGACTCCCAAAGTCCCTCAGTGATGTGGGCTGCCATGTGCATCACCTATGGGAGAGGAAAGCAGGAAGCAAAGAAACAGAGTAAAACATGACCAGATCACTCGAAATGCAGAATGAAAAGCTGAGCATGAGTTTGCAGGACCGGAAGGCAGGTGCATGATGGACCAAACTGGTGCGAACAGCCATCGGACAGAGCAGGGCAGTCACCGGGCGGCAGCTCCGTGAGCAGCAAAGGGGATGAGGGACGCACGCTCCTAAACTGAACTACTGAGTGCTTTTTAGGTTAAACAAACAAACAAACAAACAAAAACACCTATTGTTGCGTTGGCTGAAGACTGGATGCAGGCCAGAGATCGCATCCCAGGTCTGCAAGCTGAGCAGCTGGTTTGGCGTGCGGTGCTTGCCTCCGGTGCTCCCGGAGGAGCGCCTCTGCCGGGCCCTCGGTTCCCGGAGGGGAGTACTGGGGGAGACATTACCGGGCCCCACGGGGTCCAGCAGAGCTAGGGTCAGCCCCAGCCCTTCCCGCCGGGGTGCCGCGGGGCGGGGCGCGGCCGGCAGGGGCGGGGCGGAGCGCGGCGGGAGCGGAGCTGCGGGTGCCGGGCGGCGGGAGCGGAGCGGCAGAGGCAGCATGGAGCGGGGGCTCTCTGTCTTCGGGGACCCCAAGGTGAGGTCTGGACTGCGAACGGGGCTTGCACGGGGGCCGGAGTGCTTTGCACGGTGGACGGGAACCGCTGGTGAGGTGCTGTGCACTGTGGTTAGGAGCCGGGACACGCACCGGGACTGAGGTGCTGTGCTCCGGGGCTGGGAACAGGAGCATGCGCCGGGGGTGGGAGCCGTGTCGTGTACAGGAGCCGAAGCGCCCCACATGCCCCTGGGGTGAGAGCCGGGGCGTGCCCTGGTGCCCGAGTCAGCGGGGTGAGAGCCGGGACACGCTCCGGGGCAGCGCGGCCGAGCCGTCCGTTGTACCCTGCGATGTCACTCGGCCATACCAGGCGGGGTCTGCTCTGCCCCGGGCCGGTGCTCCCGCTGGGACACGCACGCAGGAGCTGCCCCAGGTGTCCCGGCCAGGCCGGCTTCCTGCAGCGGGGACATCCCGGTGCCAGCCTAGGTCACTGCACCCGGACTGGAGATGTGCAGGTAGCCTGGCTGGTGCATGGCAGAAGAAGAGGCAAGCCCTGACGGGTCCAGTGCCCCAACCGGTGTCGTGGTCTGAAACACGTTTTGTCTCGTTTGTGTTTTGCTTTGGGGTTTGGTTGTGTGTTTTGTGGGTGGGTTTGTTTTGGGGTTTTGTGTTGCCATTTTTCCCCCCTCTTAAACATTTAGTTCAGTTACTCCTTAGACACCTGAGATACCATCTTGGTCACTGCTGCCAGAGGGTGCTCCAGCCTTTCTCTCTCATCATGTGCTGTAGAAACACACCTCAAGTAGGATCATAGAGTAATATGTTTAGTAATAAGATTATAAAGAAGCTGAGAAAGAGGAAGCTGAAGCAGCTGTGGGTAGCAGTAAGCCCCTATCTGCTAGCAGAGCAGTGTCTGTGCTGCAGGCCAGCTCAGCTCTCAGGCTGTGTTCTGGGTGAGCTGCTGTTAGGAGCAGGTTTGCTCTGCACATCCTTGGACTCTGGTGCTGATTGCCAGGTGGGGTTGGGCTGTTGATGTGCAGCAAGGAGCTGGAGCAGAGGAGACCAAGAAGAGTAGTGTGATGGTTGTGGTGGTATCACTCTGAGAGAACCTGAGTGCTGTTAATTGATTTCAGCTTTTCTGAGGCAGAAGATTGCTTCCAAAACCCAAAAAGTGGAGGTTTTTTTGGCCACTGTTTGCATCCCCTACCACGCCCAAACCACTTATCTCTCAGTTTGAGCTCACACCAGGAAAGTCTAGCTGGTGTGCACAGCTCAGGTTTTGTTCCATGACTCTCTGAGGTTTCCCTCTTGGGGTTGGTGGCCTGGGCAATAGCAGGCAAAACTTGATACTGAAATCCAGGGACTGTTGACATCTAGCTGTGGTTAAAGCCTTTTTGACTTTGATTTTGGGAGATGTTGGCATTTCATCAGCTCCACTCAAAAACAAAAGCTGTTGGCTCACCCCACTGGTTTTAAACTTCTGGCTGAGAGAAGCAAGTTAAGGTTGTCTTCTACATTCCCAGCATGTGGGAGAGTGGGATGCTAAAGGGAGAGACCTGGTTGAAGCTGCAGGGTTTGAGCACTAGGCTCAGGCTGCTGTTGCCTGGTTGCCCACTGCCTGCTTTTCCTGAGTCAGGCAGTCCCTTTCAGTCCTGTGAACCTGCTAAGTCAGGCTTGGGGGGAAAAAAATGGGTCTGGAGTCAGTTAATGAGCCCTATTCATTGCCCTGGACCCCCTGCCATTTGGAACCATCAGCTCTGCCTTTTGGAGATGCTTCTGGTAACTGGAGCAGGTTCGAGCCTCGGCTGAATGTGGGGCCAGGGCTGCCTCCATGTTTTTCAGGAACTCGCTGACTCCCAGCGGCTGCAGTGGATGGACAGGGAGCTGCTGGGGCTGCTGAAGGATGACTTTGAACCCTGCTTATCACAGACCATAAAAGAGCAGAAAAGACTTCCCTTCCCTTGACACCCACCCTCAGCCTCTTCCCTCACTGCTCCACAACCAGAGCAGAGACCATGTCCTTGCTGGCTGCTGACTCCTCTCCTGCCAGGCCAGCCCCGGCTCGAGGCTTTGGGGCTTGTGGCTCTCATGCTTCTTGAGCTGTGTTGCAGTGAGCAGGATGGGAGTGAGCTGGGGTCAGCCCACACCCTCCCAGGCACTGGTGTAGCTTTACTGCTGGATGCTTGTTCCCAAAATAAGCTCAGGTCATGGTGGGCAGGGGTTCCCACAAGCCCTCCTGGGGTGTGTCACAACTGGGGGGGTCTGTCCCTGTCCAAAGGGAGGCAGCTGTCTCCAATATGCCTTTCATACCTGGGAACTGGGATAGAGAGCCAAAGCTGACTTTGCCTTGGTGGGGTTGGGACAGGACCTGGTGACTGAATCTGGATGGCACTAAAGGTGCCCACTTTGCTCTGTCTTGGGTACAAAACTTAAAGTAATTGGGGGAAAAAAAAATTAAGTTATCTTTATTGTGGGGAGTGCAGGTGCACAGGGATGTGCCAAGGATGACATTTACCTCAGCTCACTCTCTTCTTGCACACATCCTGACCCCCTCACCAGCTTGGCATGGGTCAAAGCCTGCTGCTGAGCAATGTGTGCTCTCACCCCTCACTGATGCTCTGCAGACACTCTCCTAGATAGTGGATCCACCTTTGTGGGTAGTGGATCCATTCTCGATCAGATCCACTTGTCAAGCATGGTGACAGTGAATGGCTGGCTTGGTGCTGCTCCCAAGTATTGCCTTGTTCCAGCCACGTGTGGTGTGAGGTCTGTAATGACTTGAGGAGGGATGTTGCTCTGCCACCCCCTGGGAGCTGTCCCTGCAGGAGAGTGGCACACACAGCCACTGTCACCAGGGATCTTGTACTGAAAAGGTTGAGTAAGTGGTGTCAGGAGGGGTGGTACTAAAGGGTGCTGAGCATGGAGCATCCTCATTAGTCAGCAAACCCAGGTATGGTGTGAATGCTTCTCTAGAAAGCAAGTTTCTTGCCATGGAGCAGCCTCCCACCTTTCTATACAGGCTTAAGCCTTGAAGAGTATGGCAGATCCACCTCCAAAACAGGTTCTGGTTTGAGGATAGCACTGTGCCTCTTCCACTTCACATCCCTCTTGATCCATTCTCACCTCTTGCTTCTAAAGGAGTCTTTGTAATGAGCTGATGATGAGCAGAGCTTTGCTGCTCTCAGCAGGCTTTCATAGACCCAGTAGCTGGGGACCACAGCTCCTTCTCCTGGCAGTGGTTGGCATTCCCTTTACCTCAACTCGTGTTGAGTTTTGCTCTCTAGTAACGTTTTCCTGCCATGTGCATCTATCAGCTGGCAAATGGCAGCTGTAAATACTCTGGTTTTCTAGTTATTGACACAGAGTGAACTTTAAATTGCCACCTTTTAATGTGCTGATAAATAATCCTGGGCAAAGTCACTGCTAGGGGCTTTAAAATGATGCAACTGTAGCAGCTGCCTGAGTTATCTATTAACATCTGCTGGAAGCCACCTCAGTGAGAGGTGATGTTGTTGCTGCTTTTACTGTGATGTCAGGGCTGATGTTGTTCATATTTAGTAAAAGACCCTAAACCCACCTAATTCAGAAACCCCCTCCAGTGCCTCAGCTCAGATGGCACTTTTTATGCCACATGATAGGCAAAGTGAGCAGTTAACTGCTCTGCCATGCTCTGCTGAGCAAACCCTACAAGAACAGAGAAATCTGACCATAGCTGGAAGTACTTTGGATGTTTGGTTAACTTTTTCCTCTTAATTTCACTAAACTGAAATAAACCCTGGAACAGACATGACCCTGGAACAGCACACACTTGCTTGAAGTACCTCACTTTGTGTTTGGATGTGTGTGTGAAGCTTACTAAGTTCCAAGGAAAGCACTGCAGTATGTTCAGAGGAGGAAAGTCAAGCCCCAGCCCTTAAAACTTCTTCTTTTCTCAAGCCTGAGGCAGCTTGCTGATGCCTGCACCCCTGAGGCACGTGCCCTGCTTGGGCTAAAACTTTCTTTGCATAAAAATGGAAATCGCTGGGTCTGCCCCAGCAGCCCTGCTGGGGGCTGTGTGCTGAGCACGCACTGTTTATGGTCAGTTGTGTCTTTTTGAACTCATCCCTCTGGCTTCTGACCAAGCTGCAGGAAACTCAGAGATGTTACTGAATTGAGCTGGGGTTTTGTGATGCCTTGGCTGCGGGTCAGAGAACTTGCCCTCAGCTGCAGTGCTGAAGAGGTGCAGAAGAAAAGGCTGAAGGGTGACTGCACCGAGGTGGTTCTGAGGGTCCTCACTGCAGCTGGAGGAAGAGCAGAACCTCTGCCTCAGGAAAGTGTTTTGAGAGCTTTGCTGCTTTCTTGTTCTTCATCAGAACCAATTGTTACCACATCCAGAAGGCAGCATGGCTGGACCTGGAATGGTTGAAAGCTTCTCTCCAGTGCAGCTTGTGGTGCTGTCAGGTCCTGGGCTAAGTGTCGAGATCCCTGTTTCATCTGTGTGTGCAGGTGTCCTCTCCAAATACACCAAAAGGCTTGGGGTGGGAGACCACTTTGTGTTGGACTTCTGTGTGCTGAGGAGCAGTTCCTTGGAAGAGAAATTGGGCTCTTGGCTTCACCTTATTTCTGCTTGCTCAGGCATCATCCCCATGGAGTCAGAGCTCAGGAGAAAACTCTTTCATCTTTCTCTGGGTACTTTCCTTGACTTAAAGCAAGGTCACATCACCCATTTGTATCTGGAAAAGTCTTGTGCTTTGTTTACCCGAAACAAACAGGCAGGAAGAGGGCTGGCCTGTAATCTGCAGCCAGCAGCCTCCCACGGACCTGGAAACCTGCAGGGTTTGGGAGCAGGGTGCCTGGGGAGCTGAGATGCTGGGCTGTGCCTCTGCTGATTGCATCCTTATCTAGGATGACTCTTTGCAGGGCTGACTCTTGGTGGAGTCCCTTGTAGACACACATTTACTTCTTCACCTGTATGTCCCTTGATAATCTAAGTAGCCTGGATTAGCTCTCAGCTGCAGAGAGCAACTCCCTAAGCACTGATCTTGAGGAGCAAACCTTTGGGCTGAGCAGTATTGCACAAGGCTTCTTAGCAGTTGGCTTAGGTCCCTCCAAACCACTGAATACCTGGCAGTGGAGAAAGAGTCTGTTGCTGTTGTTGGAGAGAAACCTTTGCTGCTTTACAAGCATGCCACCTGCAGCAGTGGCAGAAGGAAGTGGCTTGCATGGGTGAGAGACATCACTAAATTTGCTTTCTCACTGATGGAAGTGTCACCTTGGGATGTTCTTGCAGGAAATGCTTGAGATGATGTCTGTAGTGAGCAGACCCCAAGAAGGTTTGTGTTGCTTGGATTTTACATTCAGCATGAGTTCCAGCCTGTAATTCCATCAGAAGGTCACAAGGGCTGTTGAAAGCCTCAAGGAATGGAGCTCACATGGTTTTGAAGTAGGAATCAGAGCTCAGGAGTGGAAAATATGCCAGGTGCCCACATCTGGCAGTGCAGATCATGTCCATAGTCTGTTATTTTATCTGCTGTCACTCAGGACATTTAGTCCCCATAAGCAGGATTGTGTAACTTCATCCCTGCAGATCCAGATCATGTCTTAAGGGTAGGAGAAGGGACAGGGCTATCTTTTTACAACCTGCTAGCAGGGGTGTCAGTGGGGACATTCATGACCCCTGGGCCAGCTGATTGCAGTGGTACAGGATCAGGAGCTGCCCTGAGCCTGCCCACCTGCATTTTGCATCTCACCTCTGCATGTTTCAGTGGCAGCTTCATGTCCAGCCTGGGCAGGTGGCCTGAACCTGAGCACTTTCCCACCCCAGCAGTGGTGGCCTTTTGCAGCAGAAGTGGTCATGAGTTGGGAGATGGATGTCTGCCTGCATGGCAGCTACCTAGAGCTGTGGGAAGAGGTGGGCATGGGGTGAGCTCATGAATTGTCCCAATGATTGTCCCAGAGATGGGCACTGCCTCAGTGCTTGTCCCGGAGATGGGCACTGGCTCAGTGCTTGCCCCTCTGGGAGCCAGGTGTGGCACTGAGCTCACATCAGCTGCTCATGGCCACTGCAGAGGGGAGTGAAAGGCTCTGGAGGTGGACAGCTGCTCATTGCCCTGCTTACAGGAACTACCTCCTCCTTTTTTTCAGCAGCTCATAGTTACTATTTGATGCATACCTGAAGGCAGAGACCTTGTGGGTTCTAATTAGTAACCCTGGGTGGTTTTGTCACCCATGCAAATCTAGTCCTCTTCTGAATCCTCCTCAGTTCTTGCACTCAGCATCCTGCAGCAATCATCTACACAAGGCAGATCTGCACAATCTGTAACTGACAAGAACTTTGTGTGATTTTGAAGCTGTTCCATTGCTTAACAAAACCAAAACAAACCAAAACAAAATAAAAGCCAATTCTGGAAATAGGAAGATGTAGCTGAGACATTTTGCAGCTAATATTTTCCTTCTCATTTCAACTTCCAAATTACATTGGTCACATTCCTCCAAAAGCTCCAGCTGCCTAATGGAAAAAGCTTGCCCTTGCTCTTCTGGGACTCTTTCTCCAAAATCCATTGTTGCAGGAATAATCAGGAACTGGGGTTTCAGAGTGAGGTTTATCTGAGTCAAAATCCAAGCAGTTGGTTCTGAAAGCAGCTTGTTTGCTCTGTGGGGCAACTCTTGTTCTTTTGACAGCACCTTGATCCATGGGACTGACTCCAGGGGCAGGGTTGGATACCCTCTGTGCTCTGATAACAGCAGGAGCTGACTTGGAAGGGAAGTCAAAGTTCCTGGGTAATGACTTTGCAAATGAATAGATGCTTGGCTATCTGTGAATTCTGATGGAGCAAGCTAGAAAGTGAAGGTGTTTGGGGTTAAGGTCTTTCCCTCTTCCCAAACTTCAAACCATGCAGGCTGAATAAGGGTGGGACAGTTCCTGAAGATTACGAAAGCAGAATGCACTTCTAAAGGTCCACTGAATGTGTGACACACTGCAGCAGATACTGAAAAATAAACTTTGTAATGATGGTGTTTTGAAAACGTTTTTGTGCTTCCTTGGCGAGATTCTGTCCCTGGATTGGCTGCATTTGTGCCTGCACCAACCCCAGCTGCTTGGCTCTCAGCATGTGCTGCAGCTCTGGCAGTACCTCACCAGTTTCTCTTTACCTTGCTGCAGGTCGAGCTTCACGTCCACCTGGATGGAGCCATTAGGCCAGAAACAATCTTGCACTATGGCAGGTGAGTGGCTGGGGCAAGAAAGCTCTGGGAGATGCACTTCAAAAGCATCATCCCTTGACAGAAGAGCTTCTGCTGGCAGGCCGGGAAAGCTCCCTCCTTGCTGTGCAGGCAGAAGGCCTGGCTGGTGCTGCTCTCACCTGCTCTGCACAGATGAGGGTCCTCTGGCTGCACAGGGAGAGGCCCATAGAGAACATCCCAAAGAGCAGTGCTGCAGCAGGGCTGCTGTGGTGGCAGGAGCAAGAGTGTGGGGGCCATCAGTTCTGTGAGCTGGGCAAGCTGAGAGGAGCCACCATGAGAGAGGTGCTGAAGGTGTCTGCCAAGGTGCAGCCACACAGAGTCAGTCCAGTAACTGCTAAATAAGTGAAATGAAAGCAGGCTGGGAGTGTCACCTTGGTGGTGGTACCACAGTCTTGGGAGGAGAACCCGGCCTGGGTGCTCCTCCCTGCCCTGGTGCTGTGTGCCACTGAACCCCAAGGAGCTGTGTTCTGTGAGGGTGCCCTCAGAGAGCCCTTGGCAGTGGCTGGAGGAGAGGTTGTTTCTTTGACACAAGCATCTTCTTGCTTCAGCCATCGTGTGGGAAGCACCAGAGTGAATGATTAACTGAAGGGAGGACCTGGCTCCACAGCTGTAAGCAAAGTAACCTGAAGGCTTCTTCCAGGTGTCACTCTTCAGAAAGCTAATGGAGACCAGCAGATACCCTCAGGTTGAGACAGTAGCAAGCTTAAAGATTTCAGGAAGCAGTTCTTAAACACAACTGCAGTGTTTTGGGGAGGAGATCAGTGCTGAGGAGGATGGGAAGTGGTTCTGGCATCCTGTGAGCCAAGCAGACTCCAAGGCACAGCGATACTAGGAGGGAATATTCTTGCTAAAGCAGCTTCTTCTGCAGGGAGTGGCTTAGGTTTTGCAGTGCAGAGTAAGGAGGTGGATCAGAGATGTCCACCTTGCTCCTTGTAGGACACCAGCATGGTGAGCAGAGTCAGGGTTCCTGCTGACTCTGCCCATGCTGCTGGTGGGCTGCAGGGCTGAAATGCAAGTCCCCATGGACAGAGGAGTCAGTCATGGCTCCCTGGGGCCCTGCTGGGTCACTCTGCCAGCAAAGGACAAGTGCTGGTGTCCCCCAGGAGAAGTGTAAAAGCCCTGAGGCCCAGGAGGCATCAGCCATCTGGGGATCTCAAGCCTCTTTCTTAGGACAGAAATGTTCACTGTCCAAGTGTGTGTCAAGTTCCCTCTTATTTTTACACAGCCCTGGCATCCCCCAGGGCTGGGCTGGAGCAAGGCTGTGCTATTCCTGGGCTCCAAAACCAGTGCTCATACCAATGTCCAAGCAACAGGGCACTGCAGGAGGCTGCAAGGGACCACCTTAAGAACCTCACCCTGGGCACAGAAAGCTGCTCTTGGGCTATTTTTAAAGTTAAAGAGCTGGAAATAAATTTGGCAGGTGGTGACCATGCACAAAGAGCCCAAAGCTGCTGGGGTGCACAAGCCCCTGGTGGCAGTGCCTGAACTCATCTGCTTTTAGAAACTTTGGCTCCAGTTCTGTCAGGTCTGAGGCAGGCTTTGCATCTCTCCTGCCCAGCCAAAGGCTTTAGAGTGGTGACAGACCACTTCATGGGACTTGGTGCCCCCGGGAGAGGTGCCCTGCCCACAGTAGGATGGTCTGTGTGGTGCTGCCTGTGAGCAGGATGCTGAGGTGCTGGTGGGCACAAGCATGTTCTCCAGGGAAGAAGGCTCCCAGCTACCAGGCAAGTTAGATGCAGCAGCAGCAGCTCCCAGAGCAATGCTGATAAGGTCCACCAGAGTCCCCCATCAGAGAGATGACTCCAGCATCTCTGCTTTGCAACTCATCCTAAAATGCTGTCGCTGCTGGCTGGGCAGAGGCAATCCTTTGGGAAGCACAGGAAAGAAGTCAGGGAAGTGGCTGTGCTATGGGAAACTCCCTGGGCAGGTGGAGGAAGATGTAGATGGGTGCCTGGAGCAGACACACATGTGTGAGTGCCATGGAAAGGGCAAGGCAGGGAGGAAAACCAATGCTTTGGCAGTGATGACTGTCCCTGCTGAGTGCCAGCAACTTAATCCATGTGGATTGCATCTGAAGGCTGAGCATGGAGCTGGGTTCCTTCCTGCCTGAGCAGGGAGTGAGCAATGTTCACTGAACCCAAGAGCGGGGTCCTCTGGGCTGCTTCCCAGCGGATTGCTCTTTGGGATGGCTGCTGGCACTGGGACCCTAAAGCTGTGGGTGGTGTTTTGTCTCTACTAGCAGAGAGATCCCTCAATCAACTGTCATTCATTGCAGGAGGAAAGAGGATTACAAGCAAATTGTCTGGTTTATTATCCCTGATTTAGGTTGGCATGTGCAGGGTACCAGAGTGTAGGGTGGTGGTGGCAAAGCCTGCCCAGGAAACAGGCAGCATCCTAGGCTGGCACCCTGCCAAGGACACCTCCCCCCCCAGACATCAGGGGGAAAATGGCCTCTTGGCAGTGTTCAGGTGGGGTTTACCACCTCCATCCCTCTGCTGAGAGCAGTTATTGGGACTGCAGACTGCTCCTGCCTGGGAGATGTCCCTGTCACAGAAGATGCCACCACGATGCTGGGTTTGGGAAGCAGCTCTCTTGCAGGAGCTGCTGATTTGAACCCATGAGCTGTAAGACCCCTGCCTGTGTGATCCTGGGCCTGGGGAGCATCTCCACAATTTTCAACCATTGGAGCCTGCATAAGTGGGAATTAAATTCTCTAAAGAATGTTGGCAATTGTGCCACCAGGACTAGGAGGTGCCAAGAAATAACCCAGAGCCCCTTTAGGTGAACTCCTCCTTAAGCTTCAAACGTGCCCTGGCTGTGTTCCTGCTGGGTCATTCTGGGCTTGTCTTTGGCTGTGTTTGTGCTTGGCCTGTTTTTTGGGTTGCCTTCCTCCCCGCTGAGGCTGTGGGCTGGAGCTGCTGGAGGAGCTGCTGGAAGGACACCCTGTGCCGTGTCCTTTCCGTGAAGAAACGGAGGGGAACGCTGCCAGCCTGGGCCACCGCCGCTGCGGGAGCTGCACCCAGCAGAAGCGCAGCAGCTTTCCCCATCAGTTACCTGTGGCTTTGTTTCCAGGAAAAGAGGGGTTCCTCTCCCTGGCAACACTGTGGATGACCTCCTGAAGCATGTCAGTTACAAAACCCCCCTGACATTCACCAAGTTTCTCGAGAAGTTCAATCATTACATGCCTGCCATTGCGTAAGTTCCCTGCTTCCCTGCTTCTTCCCCCTCAGCCCTTGGCAGAACCCCTCAGCTAGCGTTGCTCAGCCTTGGGGGGGGGGTGTGGGGTCACCTTGTGTGGTGGGTTGAAAATCCCCTCCCCCCCAACATTAAATTTGCCAGACCAGCTCAGTTGGAAGCAAATGAAAGCTGTATTTACAAGCAAAACTACAGTCTCCAAGGAAATGCAATGAATATGGGCAAAATATGCAATATTTACAATATTTACAGGTATTTGCAATTAATGAACAGCACAGGGACATCTCCCTCTCCCCGGTCAAAGACCAGAGGAGCTGCTAATAGCTTCTCCCTCCCTGCTCCCACCTTGTACACAAAAGGGAAAGAGAAAGGAGCAGAGAGAGATTTTATTAGACTTAGCCATAGCAATGCAGCCAAGGTCAAGCAGAAGCAAGTTAATCTCTTCAGGAGTGAAGAAGCAAGGAGAGAGATTGTTGTCCAGACTAATTCTTATGGTAGGTAACTCTCCAATAGGATAGTTTAGAACTATCATTATTTTCCTTTTTATACCCAATAGTGATTTATTTACATTTTACTACTTTCTGCTCAGGATCTGTGAAAAATTTTTACAGGCATAGCCCAAAACTGCCACACTCTCCAAGGGGATTGTTTAGAATTTATCATTATTCTCCTTTTGACACCCAGTGATGATTTGTTTACATTCTACCACTTTCTATTCAAGATTTGTGAAAATTTTTTTTAAAGGCATAGCCTTAAACTACCACACCTGGCCCATCCTCAGCGTGCCCTGACACTGATGAGATCCCTGCATCCCCAGGGATGATCCCTGGAAATACTTAGAGTCTGGAGAAGAGAAGACTGGGAGGGGATCTCATAAATGTGTATAAATATCTGAGGGGTGGGTGTCAAGGGGAGGGGGCCAGGCTCTTTTGGGTGGTGCACAGTGATAAGCCAAGGAGCAATGGGTTCAAACTGGAACAGAGAAGATTTCAGCTCAACAGGAGGAGAAACTTCTTTCCAGTGAGGGTGACAGAGCCCTGGAGCAGGCTGCCCAAGGGGGGTTGTGAAGTTTCCTTCTCCGGAGACTTTCCAAACCCACCTGGATGCATTCCTGTGCAGACTACCCTAAGTCTGGCAGGGGGGTTGGACCTGATGCTCTCTTGAGGTCCCTTCCAACCTCTGATACGCTGTGCTGCTGTGATGGGTGCCCTGGTGTGTCCCTGCAGGGGTGACCGTGAGGCGGTGCGCAGGATCGCCTACGAGCTGGTGGAGACCAAGGCGAAGGAAGGCGTCGTCTACGTGGAGGTCCGGTACAGCCCTCACCTGCTGGCCAACTGCCGAGTGGACCCCATCCCCTGGGGCCAAGCTGAGTGAGTGATGCCAGCACGCTGAGGAGCTGCTGGTTGGCCGGTTGGGCACAGAGAAGGCATGGCACTGTTGGTCAGAGTTGGTCAGGTTCAGAGTCTGGTGTAACCAAACCTCCTCTCGTGTCCAGCGCAGCGCAGACCAGCACGCTTCCACCTCTCAGGATTGTTCCTCTTCTAGTGTCCCTGTGTGGCCCTGTTTTAATGTCCCTGGCCTTGAGCACCTAGCCTTGCATGAGCAGCAAGTTGTGCTTGGACTTCTGGCTGCAGCTGTTCTCTCAGACAGGGGCTGCCTGCCTGCAAAGCATGAATTGGAGCTGGCAGAGACAGTGGGCAAGGCTGGAGGGGGATGGATCTCCCATCCCTTCCTTACCCGTCACCCCCTCTGTGATGTGTGCCTCCCATTAAATCACTCTGGACTCTGTGTCCCCTTGCAAGCGGTGCTGGGATGGGTGCTGAGCCCCCACGCTTGTCCCTGCCCTGCCGCAGGTAGTTGTGTGCCTGGACAAAGGGCAGGTTCCTGTGCTCAGCCAAGACTGGCACCCTGTTCTTACTGTCATCTGTGCATGCTTTTGTGCCCCACATGGCTAGGGCATGGGTGTGCGAGGTGCTCCTCAGCTCTGGGGGTCTGGTTGGGCTCCTCTGGACGTTCAGGTGAGTGGGACCCCCAGCAGCGTGGATTTTGTGTGGGGTGTCCTCTGGGCATGCTGGGCTGGACCTGCAGTTCCTGCCACCTCCTTGGTAAGTGTCCACCTCTCCCTGATGGCTTCTCTTCCCTGCAGGGGAGACCTCACTCCAGATGAAGTGGTTAACCTCGTAAATCAGGGCCTGCAGGATGGAGAAAGGGATTTCCACATCAAAGCCAGGTCTATTCTATGCTGCATGCGCCATATGCCAAGTAATGTATTGCAGCTGCCCTGCTGCTCTGCTCCCCTTCCCTCACCTGGGGTGGGGGGGATGGCCCCTGGGTTCAGGTCCCAGGGAGAGCCCTGGGCCTGTGGCCCTGGGTCTGATGTGTGACCAGGCAGTGCTGAGCAAGAGTAGGTTTGTTGTTTTGTTTTGTTTTGTTTTTTTCTGAGGGTTTCTACTCCCTTTGCTGTGGGGAAAGGCTCTGCTGGATGCAAGAATGGGGATCTGGGGGTATGACCAGGATCTGAAGGGTCTTGCCAGGGAGGCAAAGCAGGCTCTTCTGTCTGGTGAAGGTGTGATTTCTGCTCCTAACCCACACCTTGCCCAAAGGCTGGAGCTCACCTTGGCCCAGCTGAAGCCATTGCCACAGCAAGTGGTTGTATCTGCCACCACCATCTGGTGGTTTTGAGAGCCCATGGTTACAGGAGGAGGACCAGGCATGAGACCTGGTATGGGTGATGCTGCTCTGGCAGGGGGGTTGGACTGGATGATCTTTTGAGGTTCCTTCCAGCCCCTAGCACTCTGTGATCTCACACTTCACCTGCTCATGGGCATGCTGCTGCAGCAGCATGGTCCTTCTTCAGCCATGGTCCATCATAGGTCAGCCAGAGAATCCCTTGGCTGCAGGCTCTGCTGCTTGAAACTGTGAATTCTACCAAAGTCACCCATAGAAAATGTTCTTTATAAGGTCAGCAGCTCTGAACTCTGTCAGTAACAGCTGCTGGGGCCCAGAATAGGAAGACACCCCCCCCCCTCCCCCCCAGATTCCAGTGTTCATTGTGCTGCTGAGTTCTCTCAGCACCTAACTCCAGGGAGGGATGCAGTTGGAGAGAGGCTGTATGACAGTGGCTGCTCTGTGAAGACTTTGTTATCAATAGCTTCATATCCCACCATGGTTTTAAGTAGCCTTAGGAGGGTAGATAGTGGAAAGATTTTTGCTAATGTGTTAATTTATGTCAAGAAATACGAAAAATGATATTCTTGGAAACTGGGAGATTGGAGGGTGGGGTTTTTCCTGCCTGCAGAATCAACCCCAAACAATACTTTAAAAACTTGGCACTTAAATCTCTGGGCTTTTGGAACGTAACAAAACAACTTTTTTCTTTGTAGCAGCTGGAAAGCTGTAAGGCAGTATCATACTTGGTCTGGAATTGTGGTCCCTGCCAAGGCACAAATGGGAAAGGCAGAAGGTGGCAGGAGCACCCCAGGGCTTGTAGAGCAGGAGGGATTGCTCCTGTGTTCTCATGCCTGGGCACCAGCTCTTACTTAGAGCCAGCGATGTGCTCGATGCAAGAGCCTTCAGTGCTGTGCTTGGGATGTGCTGCTCAAGGAGAAGCCAGCCTGTAACACAGGAACTCTTGAGAGAGGAGCAGATGCCAGCCAGAACTGCCTCATCATAAACTTGATAATAAAAGAATGGCTCAAAGCCATCAGCTGGGAGCTGATGAGAAGAGAAGGTGAAATTGCACCTGTTCTGCATGGGTTTGTGTCACTTGGGAATTGGATGCACCCAGCAGGTGCCTTTGTTCTTAACAGTGCTGTTTGTCCCACTTTGCCATGGGTAGGTGCTAAAGCAGCATGCTAGGTGCATGTCCTTCCTCAGAGGTTCTTGTCTATCCTGATCAGAGACAGCTCTGTCAGCCACTTGTTACTGATACCAAAAAGATAAAACCTTGTGAGTGTTAAAGATCACCTTCCAGGAGGCTCCTCACCAGCAGTAGCATTCATCATCATCTCTGGGGGAGCCGAGGATGGGCAGGGCAGGGCTGACTGTCACACAGGGCCCCCTCAGAGGTCCCTCCAAATTCTGTGACACAGCAGAGCTGGCAAGCTGACTCTTCCCTTTCCCTGCCTTGCCCAGCCTGGGATGGGGTGGAAGCTCAGGACTGGGCTGAGAGGTTTCTTCCACCCCCTGTGTTACAGCAGCTGGGCTGTGCAGTCCACCTTACCATGGGCCAGCTGCAGCCATCACCACCATGTTTGGAGGGGCGTTCTGTGTTTGGGTTTTTTCTCTGCTCAAAAGTGTGCAGAAGTCCACGATGAGAGCAGGTTTAGAGCTGGCAAACACCTCTGATTTCCTTTTAGTTGGCAGCTTTTGTTAGCCTGAAGATGGCAGACCTTTGTAGCAGCCTTTCACCTTCTGTTCTGAGCATCAGACCTGAGCAAAGAGCAAAGGAAACCCCTCTGGCTTTCTAGTTATAGGTTTGTTCAGACAAGTGCTGAAGCTGTGACCCTTAGCAGTGCCTTCTCCTGAAACCTGGCATTGCCTGTTCCAGGCTGGTCTCCAGAGGTGGTGGAGCTCTGCAAGAAGTATCAAAACAACTCTGTGGTGGCCATCGACCTGGCTGGGGATGAGTGCCTGAAGGTGGAGAACTCCTCTGAGCACAAGGCAGCCTATGAGGTGGGTTTGAATAAAGTGGAGGGGGTTGAGCATGGGTGGGACACATGGAATGTTAGTGAGGCTGCAGACAGCTGGGACAGCTTAGACATTTGTTCCAGCTAGGAGAAACATTTTGTTAAGTAGGAACAATGTTTGTTTACGTTTGCCAAATGATTAGTGGCAGGCATCATTGCTTAAGCATGGCCTTGGAGCTGGAGCTTGGCATGCTGCCCCTAGCACTGAGTGTGACACCAGGGATGTGGAGCCTGTGTCCCACTAGACAGGCACTGGACTGCTGGGGGTCTTCTCCTGGGGCTGGGTGGAACCATGACCAAAGGTAGAAGAGACTGGCCCTTCCAGTCTGGCAGAAATCACCCACAGGGCAGAGAAGGAGCTGCAGGTCAGAGTGCTTTTATCTGATCATCTCACAGGCAATGGCTTCAGGAGCCTGATCCCAGGCTCTGACTAGACCCTGGCCCTTTGCACAGCTGGAAGGGGAAGCTTCATGCTTTGCCTCTCTGCTGGCAGGAGTTTGGGGTTGCTGGTCCCCTGCAGCAGTGGCAGGGGGCTGGTGCAGAAGGGATGGGTTGGATGCAAACAGTGCTCAGAGCTGAAATGGGGCTCGCTGGGGGTGCTTTGCCCCTTGCACAGGGGTGTGGGTGATGGCACAGGGGTGGTGGGTGATGGCACAGGGGTGTTGGGTGATGGCACAGGGGTGTGGGTGATGGCACAGGGGTGTTGGGTGATGGCACAGGGGTGGTGGGTGATGGCACAGGGGTGTGGGTGATGGCACAGGGGTGTTGGGTGATGGCACAGGGGTGTTGGGTGATGGCACAGGGGTGGTGGGTGATGGCACAGGGGTGTGGGTGATGGCACAGGGATGTGTCCTCCCTTGCCTTGCAGGAAGCTGAAAGATGTGGGATTCATCGCACCGTCCATGCAGGGGAGGTCGGTCCACCTGCCATGATCAAGGAGGTAAGAGGAGCTCCTGTCTTAGAGCAGGGACTGGGAGGGACTGGGGCATCCCAGGGCAGAGAGAGGGGCAAGGGTGGGAGGTGCCCCCCTGAACCAGGAACAGGAGCCCATGTCCTCTCTGTACTCATAGCAGCACAAATGTCGGGGACCCAGGTGGAGATCTGGATCCAGTAGCTCAGAGCAGGACCTCTCCAGAGCTGGCTCAGTGGTGCAAGCTGCACCCCTGGTGGGGCAGGGGTCTTTGGGCGGGCAGGGGTCTCTGGGCAGGCAGGGGCTGTGCTGGTGCTTGGAAGCTGTACATGGTTTTTCCATGCTCTCCAGGCAGTTTATCTCCTGAAGGCTGAGCGCATTGGCCATGGCTACCATGTCTTGGAGGACCTTGAGCTCTACAAGGAGCTGTTGAAAGCTAAGATGCATTTTGAGGTAAGGATGGGTGGTGGGTGGGTGGGTGACAGCCTGGTAGCTGCTGTCTAAGTGGAAAATCAGCCCTTGCAGTTTGGGATCTTTGCTGTGAGGAGCTCTGGGGCACCCAGCACCTTGCAGGAGGTGTGTGGCAGAGAGAAATGGATCCTGGTCTGGCTGAGGATAAGTTTTGGAGGACTTGTTCCTTCACACCTCAAGCCTGCAGGCTTCTCCTCTCACAAACTGGGCTGCTGCACCAGAGCCTGTCTGGGTGGAGGGTGGGATTGCCTGGGAGTTACAGTGTGGGCAAATGTCCTTAGCTCTTCCCCAAGTGAGTGCATCCAGCTGATCCATGCAGTGGATGTGTGCAAGCTCAGTGTCAGGGGTTCCTGAGCTGTGGCTGACACACTGCTGTTGGCTGACTGGCCCTGAGTTCCTGCCACTACCCCGTGGGCAGTGGACTCTTCACATCCCTATCCTGGGATTTGCAGGACTCTTGGGCTGTACAGTGCTGAGGGGTAGCTGTGAACAAAGCTCTGGATCTGGCTTACCAGCTTCAGGCCACACATCTGGGGCTCTGAGCCATGTGGCTGATCTGAGGTTTGTGTTTAATTCCCCCAAACAGGTCTGCCCCTGGTCCAGCTATCTCACTGGAGCATGCCTTCCAGACTTCAGGAAACACCCAGCAGTGCAGTAAGGCTTCTCAGCTCTGTATCTTCTCAACTCTCAATCTTCAGTAGCCAGGATCTGGGATGTTGGGAGCTGCTTTATGGTTTTATGAAGGCTACACACATCTGACCATAGCAGGACGTGGGACATCCTCATCCTTGGGCACAGAGGGGCCTGCTGCAGCTGGAGAGGGTGCAGGGGTCCCCCTGGAAGGCTGTCCTGTCCCTCCTGTGCTGTGTGCAATGCTCTACCCATCACAGACTCATAGAATTGTTAGGGTTGGAAGGGACCTCAAGGATCATCCAGTTCCAGCCCCCCTGCCATGGGCAGGGACACCTCACACTAAATCAGGTTGCTCACAGCCACATCCAGCCTGGCTGCAAAAACCTCCAGGGATGAGGTTTCCACCACCTCCCTGGGCAACCTGTGCCAGTCTCTCACCACCCTCATGGTGAAAAACTTCTTCCTAACATCCAATCTGAATCTACCTATGTCTATTTTTGTTCCATTCCCCCCACTCCTATCACTGCCTGACACCCTAAAAAGTCCCTCCCTGGCTTTCTTGTAGCCCCCTTCAGATACTGGAAGGCCACAAGAAGGTCTCCTGGAAGCCTTCTCTTCTCCAGACCGAACAGCCCCAACTCTTTCAGTCTCTCCTCATAGGAGAGTTGCTCCAGCCCTCTGCTCATCAGTTCTACCCAATTTCTTTGCAGGTTTAGGAAGGATCAAGCTAACTTTTCTATAAACACAGATGACCCCCTAATCTTCAACTCCACCATTGACAAGGATTACAGCATAGTGAAGGACTACATGGGCTTCACTGAGGAGGAGTTCAAGAGAGTGGTAAGTCAGCCTCAGCTGGATGCTCTGCTGATGTCATGGAGCAGCCCAGAACAGCCTGCTGCTTTCCTTTATAAGCTGCAGAGTTTTCAGTGGAAATGCAAAATTCTTGTAGTGAGCCTGTGAGCAGGAGACTGCAGGTGGCTGCTGAGCTGGCTGGAGGCTGTGGGAAGCAGGGGTGGGCTCTGCAGGGGCCGCATCTCTTGGCTGCCAGCTTTGGGCCTTATGGAAAACAGGTCAGAGTGGAAGTTGTCCACTGAGGTCCTCGCAGCAGGGCTTAGCAGGAAGGTGCCTGGTGCTTTTTCCTTTCTGGATTTGGAATTGCAGGCATGGAATTTCAGGTTCTGGCCCAGGAGGTAGCACAGTTCAGCAGGTAGGAAAGTGCTGGC
Source organism: Indicator indicator (assembly GCF_027791375.1). Classification (NCBI taxonomy): domain Eukaryota; kingdom Metazoa; phylum Chordata; class Aves; order Piciformes; family Indicatoridae; genus Indicator; species Indicator indicator. The sequence continues at coordinate 3,770,686 of NC_072033.1, forward strand.
AGTTTTCCATGGCCAACATGAGGATGCAACATCTGAGCTGGGAACAAAGTGACTGCTGGCTTCTGGCTTCTCTGTGGGCACACACAGTCATTGTGTGTCTTGACAGAAGGGCAGGATAACTGTTGGGAGTTTGGCTCACTGCTTACTAGGGGAAGAAGCATCTAGAATCATGCCAACACTTTCACCCAGGTGTCTCCCAAGGTACTTGCTTGGACTGGGAAGTGCAGGGTGCACTTCACAAGAAAGCCTTAGTCCTGCTTCCAGCTCTGGCTGCAGAAACAAGTCCCTTTCTCCTACAGACATCACTGCCTTGGTCTGGGAGGGAAAAAAGTTCTGATCTCTGGGTTCCTGCATCCAAAGCTGTCCTGATGCCAGCTATCCTCTCCTGCTCTTGCAAAAGCCAGGTTGTTCCTGTGCAATAAAAGCAAGGTCCCTGCTCAAGACAGGTGAGCAGGTAACATTGCACAGCCAGGCTGTGTCCCAGCAGTGGCACATCAGGCTGCCACCACCACCTTGCTCTGGTCCAAAAGAGGGAGCTGGGAGTGTAGGAGTGGTTCTAAAGTGCATGTCCTAAAAACTCTCAAGGTATTTGAGGACCTTTGCTTTGTGCCTGCCTCATCCCTCTTGGGACTGTTGCTAGTGATGGGCCAGAGCAGTTGCTTGTAAAAGGAGACTATAGCAATGAATCTGAGAGTGGAAACCTTATGCTGCCCCTCACTGCTCAGAGCCAGATGTTGGCATGTGCACAGCCATGCATTCCTGCCTGGCATATCTTAATGTCTCCCTTGTGTTCCCCCTCTACCTCTCCAGAACCTCAATGCAGCTCGGTCCAGCTTCTTGCCTGAGAAGGAAAAGCAGGAGCTGCTCAACACGCTGTATGAAGCCTATGGGATGGTCCCCAACATATCCTGACCCATCCCTGGGAGCCAGCACGGAGCAGTGGTCCCTCTGCCTGTGGGTGACTCTCCTCTGTGCTATGGGAGCACCAGAAGAAGGTGCCCAGAGTCGGTCTCTCTTCCTGGCAGCCCTGCATTAACCCTTACAGTGCTGAGCAGAATCAGGCCGTCACATACACCTACCTACCAAACACCCCCCAAAACTCTCTCCCAAATGCACCTCCAACTTCCTATGATGCAAACAGACAGCAACTGCCTCCTAGCCTGACTCCCTTCTCCATCTGCCAGTCTTTCTGTACTGCAAGTGAGAACAGAAGAACCTCTCCTGCTTCTTTTCCCTCTCTTCCCTGTCCTGTCTCACTGACCTGCCTTGTCTGCAGTGCAGAAATAACCACCTCTAACTGTGACTGTGGCCCATGTTCATCTCCTCCTTCCTCCTTTGTGTGAGTGCTGACAGGGCTGAGCAGGCACCTCACAAATGGAGCCTTTATTCCTGGCCCTGGGCTAGGAGGTTTTGGCCACAGCTGTATTTACCCAGGGTTAGTCTTGTACTAACATGCCTGGAACGAGAAGAGGCTGGCAGCTGGTGCCCTGCCCGTGCACAGCTCTGAAGGGCAGCTTCAGGCACCCTTTTTTGACCTCCTTTCCTGGACAAGGACTCTGGGTGTCAGCCCCCCCAGCGTGGCTGCCGCAGCAGAGCACACCCTGGGCTCAGGCTCCAGCTGTGCTCACAGCTGCCCATGCCCCATGCTGACAAATGCATAGGAAGCTGCAAGAGATTTTTACCATTTGGGGCCAAAATCTGCCTTCTGGGACTTTTCCTGGTTTGGTCTTTATCCTGGAGAATTGTTGTGAACCGCAGTTTGCTCTTCCTCTGTTGAGGGCTCGGGGAGCCCACGGTCAGCTGCTGTGTGAACCACTCTGCCCTCTTCCTGCCTCCAGGTAACCTTTAGGCCCCACGAGAACCGAGTAAAGAAACTGATCAGCTGGAGCCCAGTGTCACACTGAGCCCAGGACCCATCTGAGTGGGGCTTCTCTCACTCAACCACATCACTGGCTAGAAGTCAGATCTTCAGGCTGGAGAACTGATAAAACATTCACCGAAGTTGCTGAGTGGTTTGGTGCTTTTATCACATTTTTCCTTACCCTGCCACAGAGCTGTGCAGCCAGAGCAGAGACCTTCCTTTCCTTACATGAGTGTGTGGTGTGCTGTAGCATCCCAGGTGTCTGCCAAAATGCTTCCTCGAAAGATACTGTACCAAAAAGTTGCCTTTGCCTGAGGGGCTGTGGTCACCATTTCCACAGCTGGTTCAGCCTCAGCCAGTGACTGAGTGCTGGCAGCATTTCCATTCTCTCTGGGCTTCCATATTTGTCTCTGATGCTCATCTCTGGAGTACCAGGTGCACACACACACAGCTAGCAGGTGGATATGAGAGGTTGCTTTTTTTTTCTTACTTTTATAAAGCAAATGATAAAGCAGCACTTTTAAGAAGATGGTTGCAGTAAGAACCAGGCTTTTTTTTGGTGGGGGAAGTGATTTCTCTCCAAAAAAATGTTTGTTGATTAAGAGTTGCTTTGTTTGGATTCTGGGCAGTTGATTGTTAATCCTGTTTAATAAAGTAACAAGTTTCTATTAAAAGGTAAATCTCTTTGCCCTTCTGTTCAAGGGTGACTGCTGGGACCCATGGTCCACAACCTGAGCCACTGTACCCCTGCTGGAGCACAAGAGTGGATCAGTAGGCTTGAGGGAGGCTTTGGCAGCCCCTTTCCTGCTCTCTCCTCTTGCCTGGTCACAGCACTTTGACAGCCCGAGGGACAGCAGCCCTGCTCCCTAGTTAGGCAGCTTGGGTTTATGGGTTCAGGAGGTTCCAACCTCAGGTGTCCTTTCCCCTTCACTAGGTGAGGGATGTTCAGCACTGCTGGAAGCAGCAGCACCAGCATTCTATGCTCACTTTTTCTGGTGTGTATCAAAAATATTTGCATTATTTATTATTTTTTTTCCCACTCTCCAGTGTTTTGCAGAAGGTTGATGCCAATGCCAAGAGCCAGAAGTGGCTGCCTGGCTGTTGGGCTGCAGTGCCAGCTTGGGCAGGGGGCAGTCTGCTGAAAGACTTTGTGGTCACTTAGTGCTCAGGTAGAGTTTCAGGAGATCTGGCATGCCCCTGTGCTCAGCTGGAATGAAGGGTTGAGAGAAGTTCTGTGCTCAGCAGCTCTGCAGGTCAGGATGTGGCTGGCTGAAGCCTGTGCCCTTGGTCTTTCAGCACCACCAGCTCCAGCAGCTGAGCTGCTTCTTTCACTTGCAGAGGGAACCTGATGCCTCTTTCCTGTCCTCTGGGGAGAGCCAGCCAACAGGTCCCTAATGATCTGCCTAAATATAATTCTGGAACAGATATTTTCTGACCAGGGAGACCTAAGTTTAGCCCACATTTGACTGCTGGAGGTCTCGTGTGGTGCACGGCCCCTCTGCACTGCCTTTCCTCTTAGCATGTGTCAGCATGAGCCAGTGGCAGTGAGGAGAGCTGAAATGGGGCTTAAAGACCCAACTGTGTGGCCAGCCAAGGCCAGGGGCTGCCTGCTGCTTTGCCCACAAGCACAAGGAAATAGGAGCAGGCTGTTGGCTGCTGTCCGGGCACAGAGCTGCAATCGAACCAGGGCAGCTCTGGGAGCTGAGCTGCTCTGCAGCTGCCAAAGAGCAACTGCAGCTACTGCCTGCCAAATCCTCGTTTCCTGTGGGGGCTGGAGCCATGGACACCTCTGCTGTCCCCACAGCCATCGCTTCTCAGAGGCCTCTGTTTGGCAGCCACTTCTCTGCTTATTGATGGCCTTGTTTCTCTGCTAAATCTCAAGCTTGGGATGTTCAGCTCTTCCCTAGGCTATCAGGGTGATGCTTCCCCTTGGGTCACCAGTGGAGAGTATTTCTCAGGCCATCTCTGCCTTGTCCCCATGCCAGCTGTGGATCCCAGCCAGGCTGTAGCTGCCTCCCACAGCTCCAGCAGGAGCAGCTCTCCTGGGCTGGGTGAAATCCCAGCCATGGCCTCGTAGCTCTGTGCTGCAGAGGGAAAATGCTTCCCATTGGCACCTCCTCTGCTGGTGTCTGGGACACCCTAAGCCAGACTTGTGCTTGACTTTTTGGACAGAAATGTGGAGGGGAGCAGGGCTCCCACGGTGGATGAAACATCCCTGGGAAAAGCTGTGCTGGGCAGCAAAGCCAGGAAAGTGGGGACAGACTTGCAGCATTTTCTGTGCCAACTACACCAGCTCCCACCTGGGTGGGCTTTCAGAGACCTGAGCAGACAGGACAGTCTTGTAACACAGCTCCAGGACAGTCTTGTAACACAGCTCCATGTCTACCTGTTAGGGGAAGCTGTTGTAATGCCCCTGCAGCTCAATCAGCTACACAGCAAAACAGAGGAAGAAGAAGCATCCAGGCAGAAAAAAAAAAAAAAAAAATCCTTCAGTACTTAAAGGCTGGGTTATTTATTCCAACAACTTATATAGTTCTACCAAACCATCTTTAACACAAAACATGTCTCCTGAAAGACAGAATGGTGTGAGATCCTACCAGAGATCATCTCAGCTAACAGCTTGCAGAGCTAAGCCTGAATTTCAACAGTCAAACCAGCAAAATGTTTCTCTCCTCCCCTTACCAAGATCTTAAAATGCTAAAAACCCAAAGAAGAGGATGCCTGGGGCTGGTGCTGCTGGGGCTGCAGGTGGAGCTCATCCACACAGAGCTGTGCTTTGGTCCTTTCCTGATGCTAAGTGGCAGCAGCACAGGTGAGTGGTGCTTGATTTGAAGGCAGCAGGACTGGCCAGGTCCCTTCCCCACTGCCCACCCTGACAAGGAGCTGTACAGACAGTCCAGAGGCCAGGTCAGGTCTAAGATGTAGATGAGGGTGAGGCTTAGAAAAAACAAGAATCTATATTTCTAATCTATGGAAACAGAATAAATAATAGCCTAAATTTGCAGAGGAGAAGGTACCTTGGACAGGAGACTCTGATGTGTCTTTTATTACTGAAACTGTTTCTTCCCCGAGGGGAAAGCTGCAGCTAAGGCATCTTGAGAATGGCTCATGCCAGAGCCATGGCAGTGCTGCTCTGAACCCTTAGGGATGGCAGCAGAAGTCTTTTGATGGTGCCAGTCCTTGCACAGCATCCTGTGGCTCTCTAAACAGAAAAGGTTGCAGCAGAGGCATTTGACAGTTTGCTGTTCCACAGGTAGCTTTTGTCCACAGGTTCAATAGCAAATTCCTGTTTGGTGCTCACAGCAAGGCCTTCCTCCTGCCCACCCCACTCCCTGGGCACCCTCATGGGGAGGGGCTCTTCTCCTGCCCCTTTGGTCTTGCTCCAGGATCCTTTTCAGAAGAAGTGGCATCTCTTTGGCTTTCTGCAGAAGGGAGGATTGGGAAGAAAGGTTGGTTACACCCTGCTGAGCACACAGAGAGCAGCAATGGCTGCAGTTGATTTTATTCTGATTGCCACCTGAAGACTTATCATGACACACCCAACCCCACCCCCACACCTCCCCACCGTGGCCAGATCCTTAAGACTATCAGGGGGCTCCTTCTGCTCCTGGAGCACAAACACTTCTCAGAATATCTGGTGATGCTGGGGGGAGCCTGGGAGCAAGACTGTGCTGGCCTTATCTAACCTGCAGTGGCAACTTGCACCCAGCCTGGCAGCTCCTTCAGCTGCTCTTGGTCACAGGAGCTCTAATTTGTGCTCATTATGGCCTGGTGGATGGACTTGTGCTAGTATGAGCATGTTGAAAGAGGTACACTTGGGATAAAACCTTTTCAAGTGGTTTTGTAGTTATAGGTTGTAGACTGGAGAAGCAAAAGAGCAAGGGAAAAGCTGAGTCCTCTGCAGGGGTGCTGTGTGGTTGGTGGCCTGTCAGTGAGATGGGAGAGGCTGTTTCACTGATGCTCTGAGCAGAGGATTCATGCTTTGTGTGGTCACAGAATCCCAGAATGAGTTGGGTTGGAAGGGACCTTGAAGATCATCCAGTTCCAACACCCCTGCCATGGGCAGGGACACCTCCCACTAGATTTGGTTGCTCAAGCCCCCATGCAACCTGCCCTTGAACACTTCAAAGCTTGGAGCCTCCACAGCTTCTCTGGGCAACCTGTTCCAGTGTCTCACAGGCAAGAATTTCTTCCTAATGTGTAATCTCAGTCAAACTTCTTCCAAATGGAAGACATCCCTCATCCTGTCCCTGCCTTTGTACAAAGTCCCTCTCCGACTCTCCTGCAGCCCCCTTCAGGTACTGGAAGGCTGCTCTAAGGTCCCTCTGGAGCCTTCTCTTCTCCAGGCTGAGCAGCCCCAACTGTCTCAGCCTGTCCTCACAGCAGAGGTGCTCCAGCCTCTTTGTGGCCTTCTCTGGTCCTGCTCTAACCATTCTAGTCAGCCAGCATATGTGGAGCAGGCTGATACTGCTGCTGTGTTTGGGCTGCAGGGGAAGATCTGGAGGTGGCTGATGGTGTTCAAAATCATTTCAGTTCTTATTTCAAATACCTGGGAAACTAGCTGGAGGCTGATTGAAGAACACAACCCAACCACCCAAACAAAGAGCAAACCACCCACTGCCCCTCAGCTGGGTTCTTTACAAAGCCTGAGGTATCTCTAATGTGTGTCACAGTATATCAGAGGTTGGAAGGGACCTCAAGAGAGCATCGGGTCCAGTCCCTCTGCTAGAGCAGGATCACTTAGGGTAGTTTGCACAGGAATGCATCCAGGTGGGTTTTGAAAGTCTCCAGAGGAGACTTCACAACCCCCCTGGGCAGCCTGTTCCAGGGCTCTGTCACCCTCACTGTAGAGAAGTTTCTCCTCATGTTGAGCTGAAATCTTCTATGTTCAAGTTTGAACCCAATGCTCCTTGTCCTATCACTGTGAACCACCCAAAAGATCCTGGCCCCCTCCACTTGACACCCACCCTTCAGCTATTGATAGACATTGATCAGATCCCCTCTCAGTCTTCTCTTCTCCAGACTAAACAGCCCCAGGGCTCTCAGTCTCTCTTCACAGGGGAGATGCTCAAGTCCCTAATCATCCTCATGGCTCTCCCTTGGACTCTCTCCAGCAGGTCTCTGTCTCTCTTGAACTGGTGAGCCCAAAACTGGACACAGTATTGCAGGTGTGGTCTCACCAGGGCAGAGTAGGGAGGTAGAAGAACTTCTCTAGACCTGCTGAACACACCTTTCTTGATGCATCCCAAATGTGTAGTTTGCCCTGGCAAGGCTCTTGGTCGGTCCATGTCTCATTTAAGCAGCAGTGGCTGTAGAGAGCAGCTGAGCAAAGGGCCTTGGCTGGAGTGTGCGGTGCTCATGTGCCAGGAACCTTGGGACCATCCCACTCACTGCAAGGGCCTCTTGGCCTGGGCAGTCTCCCACTAGCTGAGCACCCACTGAGCTGAAAGCATCAGTGAGGAGCAGGATGTGTCTCCTCAGCACCTGTGTGGTGCTCCCGGAGCCAGCAGTGCTCCGCGGCGCTGCCCCTTCCAACCCGGGTGCCCAGCTCGGGGGTCCCTGGCGTCTGCAGCAGCTCACCTGCTGCTCCCATAGCGAGGTCCCCCAGGTCCTCGGTCAGCTGGCGCATGCTGATGGCGGTGGCCTCTTGCTGGATGTCATGCACAGCGTTCCTCCGGCCCGCCCGGTCGCAGGAGATGAAGTCTGTGTAGGTGCTGGACTCGACCTCCATTTCATCTCCACACACCTGCGAAGCGCTGCGGGGGGAAACCGGCTGTGAGGCCAGGGGTGCTCAGCGAGCCTCTACTTGTGACACCCCCCCAGGTTAAGTTACTCTGTGGAGTTCAGTTACAGCACAAGAAAACAGTCCCTGTAACTCTGCTCCAGCTCCTCTGGCAGCAGCTGCTCAAATCTCAGATGTCAACCCTGTCATGTGGGGCCACCAGCCGAGTGCCACCGTGCTGGGTCACCCAGGTTGGGCTACCCACCATTCCAGGTGACCTGCCATGGTGGATGAGGGCAGGTGGGCAGGAAGGATCCATCCCAGCTGCCTCACTTGTCCTTGTTCTGCCTTCTGAATGCACAGCGAGGCAGATGAGGTATTGGCCATCATCTCTTGTTGGGTTTCTACCCTTCTCCTTTAGAAGCTTTTTCTCCTCCTTCCTCCTCAAGTGAGGCTTTGACTAAAGGTCAGATTTGGCTCTCTGCACTGGGGAGGGTGGAGGAGTGGGCTGCTAATCCAGCCTGCAAGTGTAATGGGAACTGATCAGGGTCCCAATGGATGCAGCTGGGAAGCCTGGGGAACAAGGCAGTGTTTTATAGGGGCTTTGGGCCAGTACTGGCCTCCACTGGCTGTTGGATGTCACTGAAGAAGTACAGGGCTGGACTGCTCTGTCATAAGCACTTCAGCATCTGCAAACCAGCCCTTCTGTGAGGTCTTTGGCTCCCTGCACTCGAGGCTTGTGTCTGTGCCAAGCCAGAGCACAAAGAAAGGCTCGGAGTGGCCACTCGTCACCCATGAACTCCACTGCCAGGCAGCTCTCAGCTCAGCCTGATGAATCCATGAGTGGTTGGGTTTCCTCCTGGCTGAGGGTTTCCCTGGCCAGTGTTTGTGCAGCAGGCAGAGCCCAGGGGCCTCAGCAGCCCAGGAAACATGTCATGGGCATCTCAGCACAGAGCTGGTCAGTTCCCACTGCCTCTGCTCTGCCAACCTGCTGCTCTGGGTTCCTCCCCCTGTTTACTGGCTTTGGCACTTGGTTTGTTTTTCTGGGAGGAAGTCTGAGATCAATCATTGCCTTATCAGTGATCCTGCTCCCTGTACAAATGCCTTTAGCCCTGCTGATGTTGGTGGTGCTTGGAAGAGGTCCTGAGACAAACACTCACGAATAGTGAACAAAAAATTCCACTTCTTGTCCTTTTGTGTCTTGGGGCTAATGACCACTGAGAAATCTGCTTAGCCTCCTGCACAAATCCTGCTTAACACTGAGCTTCCTTCTAGGGAACTCTGCTGGCAGACCACCAGCCTGGGCAGGAATTGCTCTCCTCACTCTGTAAACCCTGCTGTTGTGGCAGTAGAAAGATGCAATAACCAGGAGAAAACAGGTCAGACTCTCCTCATTCCTGGGACTGAGCATGGTGCAGTAACCTCAAACCTGCACAAACCCAGAACATTTCAGGAGTCCCAGGAACTCCTTTTTTGGTGCTGTGCCAGTCCAAGGAACACTGGCACCAGGTCACTGGTGGGACCTCCCAGGAGAACCTGCCTCCAAATCTGGCAAATCTGTGCAAACAGCTGCCTGCTCCAGGGCTTGGCATCCATCTGGGCCCTGTTAAATGAGTCTTGGGAAGAGCTGCATCCCTTGTCCTGGGAAGAGATCCCAGCTGTTGTTGTTCTTCTCTTCCCTCCTTCCTTTGCAGAAGTGCCCTTCCCAGAGGAGGTGCCCACTCTGGGTGCAGCAGCCTGGCTGAGCTCAGTGAGGGAAGTGCCTTTTCCCTGGGACAGGACAAGCATTCAGCATTCCCAGACGAGTCCTCCTGGCAGCTCAGCAGAGTCCAGAGGCTGCTGACCTCCTATAGCTGCCAGTGGGACACCACAGGGACTTGGGACACTTCCCTAAAAGCAGTCCTCACTAGCCTGGGTCCATCCCCATGTCAGTGAGGCCAGTCCAGAGCTGATGTGCTCAGGGATCTTGCCCCTCCAACATGGGCTGGCCCACTTGGTTTGCCAGGTGGACTCCAAAAGGTGAGGAGCAGGAGCCAGGAGCAGGACAGCCCCCAGGATGCAGCATTTTCATAGAATCATGGAATAGTTTAGGTGGGAAGGGGCCTTTAAAAGTCATCCAGTCCAACCCCCTGCAGTCAGCAGGGACATCTGCAGGATACTCAGAGCCCCAGATAACCTGATCTGGAATAGTTCCAGGTTGGGCATCTCCCACCTGTCTGGGCAACCTGGGCCAGAGTCTCACCACTCTCAGTGTGCAAAATGTCTCCATTCTCTTCAAAGTCTCCCTTGTTTAGTTTCACACCATCACCCATTGTCCTATCACAACAGGCCCTGTTAAAAGGTCTGTCCCCAGCTTTCTTATCAGCCCCCTGAAGTACTGAAAAGCTACTATAAGGTCTCCCAGAGTCTTCTCTTCTCCCAGCTGAACATCCCCAATTTTCCTGAGGTCCCTTGGTGTGGCTGCCCAGGGCAGATGTGCTCAGCTGCGGCAGTGCTGTGCCAAGGGATTAAATGCCCCATCCCAGGGGAAAAGGCTGAGATCTGGATTGAAGGGAGAGGCGGGGGGATGCCGGCGTGCAGGATCAGTGCCGGGTGCCGGCTGGGAGGCCGGGAGGTGGCGTCTGTGATTTATTTCTGTCCCAGGGCTGCAGCGTCCCTGCCTTCCGCTCCCCACGCACGGAGCCGGAGCGGGGCGGCTGGATGAGCACAGCTCGCAGATTTGCGCCGTTCCTCCCGGACTTTCAAGCCGGGCAGCTCTCAAAAGGTTCCCTCAAGCCTTGTGAGCAGATCCCTCCCTGCTGGCAGAGACACTCCGGCCTCAGCCTCCAGGAAGGACCAAGGAGGTGACTGGAGCAGTGCCCTCCGTTTTTGATAGGAAAAATCTGGGTTTTTTTTCAAGAGCGTTTCCACATTTCCAGGCAGATGCAAACCAGCTCAGCGGGTTTCTAGTCAGAGGAAACATCTTTTAACATCTGTCAGAGACAAGAAAGGAATCAGCTTCCCTCTTGCCCGCATAGTTCAACCTGAAACTGTCACCATGGACAGTCCCGTAGGGGTGGCAGCAGGGCGGTGCTCACACTGCCGTGGGCTGGCAGAAGGGGAGGAGGTGCCAGCTGCTGCCAGCGCCGCAGGAATGAGCCCGCAGCACACAGGTGCACAGCGGCGGAGGGGGGAGGGGGGGTGTGAGTTTCCAGGGCGCTCCAGTGAGATGATTCAGCTGTCCCCAGAGGGGTGCTTCCTGCTGCCCTTCCCTCTGCTGATGGTTTCAGAAATGGTCCCTGTGTCCTCAGCACGGCGTGCCAGCCCTCTGTGATGGGGCAGGGCATGCATGGCACGGTGAAAAAGACCATAAGCAGGGGGGCAAGACCTGCTGCCCATGCCTCAAAACCTTTTCTGTGCTGCCTGGAGAGAGGCTGTGTCCCTTCCACCGTGGGGATATGGTGCTGCCTGTGCCAGAGCAGCTGGCCCCAAGTGAAGAAACCCCTCACAAGCTGCCACAGACACCAGATAATTCCCCAGAGCCACCTCTGCTCCCTTGCCCCCCCGAAATAACCTGGCTGTGCCAAACATGCCATGTGGCTTAGGCTGATTTTTCCGTAGTGCCTCCTGAGGATTCAAAACTCTACAGTCTTGACTTTGCTGGCTTGGACTCGGCTTCCGGAGCTGAGCCTGCAACTGGGCTCACCAGCATGTTCCTGGGAAGTCCCCCAGCTGCTGAGGGAGCAGCTGGCTCTGCTCTGGGGGACTGCAGTTAAGCCAGTTACACTGGTGCTGAATTGTACCCAATTAGAAGCTGAATGCTAAGAAATTAAAGGCTTAAATGTTTCTCCTGCCTTTTGGTAGAAGAATCTGTCTGTGGCAACAGGCTGCCCAGGGAAGTGGTGGAGTCACCACCCCTGGAAGTGGTCAAAAAAATGTGTAGACATGGCACTTGGGGACGTGGTTTAATGGGCATGGTAGTGTTGGTTTGGTGGTTGGGCTCCACGATCTTAGAGGTTTATGATTCTATGGTTTCTTTTGGGCCAGATCAGTACCCCTCAGTCTAGCTGTCAAGCCAACATTTAGTTCCTATTTTCCCCTTGCCTGCTTCTCCACAGCACAGATCCCAGGGACCGTGAGCAAACAGTTACTGCAAACAATGTGAGAGTGGAGGCGAGTGGCCTGGAAATGCTCTGGGCAGGTTAAACCCAACAGCAGGGCTGGGCACCTGCAGAGCAAACACAGACCCTGTGATCAGAGCCAGCAGCTGGGCTCTGACTCCAAGGGATGGGATGGGATGGGATGGGATGGGATGGGATGGGATGGGATGGATGCTGCAGTCACACCCAGCCCCATACTCCAGTTTCCAGCAACCCCTTCACACAATACCGCATCTGTGCCTCATCTGTCCCTCATCATGCCTAGGAAGGGCCAGATTTGGTCCCAGCAGTGCTGCTGGCTATCAGCAGCTTCCTTCCCCTGCTTTGCTTCTCCTTTCTGCTCTGCCTTTCTTACCTCTTGCCTTCCTCAGTATTTTCCTCTCCATCTAACCTGCTTTTGGAGCAAGAGCCAAGGGCTTCTAGGTCACAGAAGGTCCTGTTGAGCTCTGCACATCTGCAACACTGCTGGGTGCATGGGGGCTGAGCCCCCTGCTCAGCCATCTCTGTCCCTCAGGGCAGCCAGCACAGCACCCCAGGCTGCTGCAGGGGAGGAGATTGAGAGGTTAACCACGGGAGAGGATTTCCCTGCTGGTCAGAGCCTGCATCATGCCTGCTCCCACCCTGATTTCCTGTGGAGGCTTCCTTGCTCCTGAGAGTTGAGCTGGACCAGCTGCCTTGCACACTGTGCCGTGCTCTGGGACACCCAAGGAGGGGAGTCCTGCACCTTGGCCTTCTCTGCAGCCCTGGAAGGCAGCCCCAAGGGCAGGGACTGGGACCCCAAGGTCCTTGGGGGTGGGAGCCACAGCAAACTGACGTCCTAGGGTGCTGCTGTGTGGCCTTGGCGCTCAGCTGCCAGTGGCAGTTGGGGCCAACGGCTGTAGGTGCCAGTTGAAGACGGTTCCCTCCTCCCACAGCCCAGCAGGAGCCGGCTCTCCTGCCTGCCTGGTGTCACCTCACAGGATCTAACACTCTCTTTTGGCCCCCAGACTTCCAGACTCATAAAGCCACAAAGCCAAGCTGAACCTTGCTGTATTTTGGGGCTGAAATTCCAAAGTTCTCCTACCAGGGAACAAGGATATGATCCCTTTTGCTGCTCATACATCGCATGCCACCTCTCTCCACTCCATCACCAACCTGCAGGGACCATGGCATGAAGCAGCAGGGTCACCTCGAGCTCTGTTGTGCAGTGGTCCTCGCCCTTCCATTCCAGGCTCCAGTGAGTATTGTTAGCCCTTCCTGCTGGGATCCATAACAACAGCACAGCACAGCCCAGGAGCCTGCTGGGCCTCTGAAACATGGACAGTGTGAGGTGGTCCAGAGCACAGGGCCGGGAGCCACAGGATTTCTGTGCTCCCTGAGGGTCTGCTGTGAGGCTTCCTACTGCCTGAGTCGCATCCAGACAGGAGGGGAAAAAAAAGTCCCATAGGGCTGAAGCCAGCATCTGAGGTCAGGGGGTTTCCACCAACTGTCTGACAACTTCCAGCTGGAATTTCAGCAAAGTTTCCACTGGCTCTGTTCTGGGAACACGCACAAGGGGTTGCACATCAAAGCAGGAGGGCTGGGTGCTGGTGCTCTGGGGGTCAGAGTATTCTTAGAGTATTTTTAGGCCTGTGCTTGTGCCTTAAAGGCCTCACTATGGCTCCCCTGTGCCCCAGAGCGAAGGTCCACAGCCAGAAGCTGAGCCGAAAATGCAGTCTTAGAGTCAGACACTCGCCTGGTGGGAAAAGCCCTTCAGATGCAGCCCTAACCCTACACCTCCCTGCACACAGCTGTCAGACCATGTCCCTGAGCACCTCATCCAAACAGTTTTTAATCCCCTCCAGGGATGGTGACTCCACCACTCCCCTGGGCTGCCTGTGCCAGTGCCCAGTGATTCTAATCTAAACCTCCCCTGGTGCAACTTGATGCCATCCCATCCTGCTGGGAGCCCAGTCTGGTAGCAGCTAAGTATCACAGTATCACAGTATATCAGAAGGGACCTCAAGAGATCATCAGGTCCAATCCCCCTGCCAGAGCAGGATCACTTAGGGTAGTCTGCACAGGAACACAACCAGGTGGGTTTTGAAAGTCTCCAGATAAGAAGACTTCACAACCCCCCTGGGCAGCCTGTTCCAGGGCTCTGTCACCCTCACTGTAGAGAAGTTTCTCCTCATGTTGAGGTGAAATCTTCTATGTTCAGGTTTGTTCCTTTTCTTATCACTGTGCACCACCCAAAAGAGCCTGGCCCCCTCCCCTTGACCCCCACCCCTCAGCTATTGAGAGACATTGATCAGATCCCTCTCAGTCTTCTCCAGACTAAACAGCCCCAGGGCTCTCAGTCTCTCTTCACAGGGGAGATGCTCAAGGCCCCAAATCATCCTCATCCTTGGACTCTCTCCAGCAGGTCTCTGTCTTTCTTGAACTGGGGAGCCCAAAACTGGACACAGTATTGCAGGTGTGGTCTCACCAGGGCAGAGTAGAGAGGCAGACTGTGTCCCTGCTGGACACCTTTCTTGATGCATCCCAGGATACCATTGAATGCAACAGGCATTGGTCAGCATGGGGACAGGGTCTGTGCCAGGCACAGAGCTCCCCTGCTTTCCTGCTGTGTCTGTGTTCTCCCAAACAGGGAGCAGCCTGAGCTCCTGCACACATGTCCATCTCATGTGCTGAGCAGCTTCTTTACAAGCAAACACAGTGCAGAAAATCCTCACCATCCTTCAGTGGTGAAGAGATGTCAAGGTTGGCCATGGCCCATTGGTATTTATGGAAGGCTTTTGTTGTGGGGTTCCTCATAATAACTCTGCACCCTCTGGCTTTGACACACTAAATTCAGCCAGCACAGACATGGCTTCTCCAGGCACTTTGGCAGGAACAGAGCTCCTAGGCCTCTAGTGGAAAGTTGTAATTGATACAGGAAGAGAGCAGATACAAGAGGAGGACCAAGACTTGGTGTCCATAACAGATCCCTTCTTTTGCTCTAGCCTGGTTTTACAATCTAAACAGCAGTTAATGCTGGTAGAACTGGTAACTAATTGCTTAGCCCCAGGTTTAAGATTAGGCTTAAGCTGACTCCTTTACAACTTCTTAAAGCTTGCATTTAGTTCTACCAAGCTCTCAAAACTCCCTCCTCTCTCTGCTGACCTTCAGCACATCCCCAGAAACTCCCACTGCAGTATCCCTGCTGTCTCGGGTACCTCCTGCTGCCCTACATGCTCCCTGCCACTGCCTGGCTCTTAATTGATGCAAGAGATGCTCCAGCCAGATTCCAAAATCCTGGCCAACTCTTGGCATCAGGGTAGGGTGAGTTCTTATGTGCACTGCTATGGTCCCCAGGGGAGAGGGGGAGGCTCAGAGAGGATCAGGGAGGCAGGTGGGATTGCTCATCCCCATCAGCATCTTCTTAGCATCAGTACATGTGGGCAGTGGCAGGAGGGAATCATCTGTCTGTCCATCCATCCACCTGTCAGGAGAGCAGCCAGGTGCCCAGCTCTGGCCACACAGCATTGCCAATCTGCATCCCCATGCCTGGAGCAGGCAGCACCCTTCTGCAGTCCCCATGGGGCATGGGTGCTGAATGTCTGCTCAGAAAGCCCCCTGCCACGGGAGGAACCGCGGCTTGCCTTGGCAGCTGGGCTTGATGCAGCTCTCTGCTCCTTCGTTTCCCAGCACTGAGCCTGGGCTGCAGCCTGAGCCTCTTCTGCAGCTTCTCACTAAGTTGATTAATGGCGATAATTGGTCTCTTTGTGCATCTGGAGACAGTTGCCGTGACAGCAGCTGTATGTTTGTTTTGTTCCCAGGTCGAACTTGTTTTTCACACCCCACGGCTTTGAGGTGCTAATAAATCAGGACACTCCGGTTCCCCTCCTGCACCTCTGACAGACACACAGCCCTCTGAGGGATGAGGTGGCAGACCTGGAGGAGGCATGCCTGGCCCCACCAGCCCTTGAGACATGGCAGGCTGGCATCTACCTCCTCCCCATTTTTCACCCCTTCAAGCCAAGCTGGCAGTGGGTGGCCATGGCACTCTGACTTCTGCACAGCAAAGAGCAGTGAGCTCACCCAGCACAGCCCTGAGCACCCATCACCTTGTGAGACAGCACCCACAGCTCTCCCTGTCCCCTGCAGAGACCCTTCCAGAGCTCTAAGGAACATGAGGCTATGCCTCTCCTCCATTATTTTCATTTTCTCCCAACTTCCTCTTTAGCTGCTTGCATTTGTCGACATATTTTCACATGAACAACATCAGTGACTGTGTGGTGTGGAAGATCTGCTGCTACCTGAACTTGCAAAGCAGGTGAACCACAGGCCAGTCACTTTAAACCTTCAGCTGCAAAAGCCCCACAGCTGCTGTTGCAGACACATTACAGGAAGACTCATGTATTGACCCTGCCTGTCAGAGTGTCTTCTCCATCACACCTTTGCCATGGGGTGGATTCCTCTGCCACAGGAGTCCCCTTCAGATTTGTATTCCTGCATTTCCCTCAAATCACTCAGGCAGAAAAAGCCCCTGCTGAATTTTACCTCAAAGGCTGGAAACTCCCCAGTGGTTCCACAGCTCTTCTGACCACACCAAGGCACCAACCTCTCAGTGAACTTCACCTACTCAAACCTCACTTGAATTCCTGGCCCAGAGATGCTCACCCCAAGAACAACCTCCTCAACACCTTATGGACTTTACTAGGCAAGGAGGAGCCAAATAAGTGCAGAGGAGATGCAGCTGAGGCTATTTTCTGGCACAGCTGCTCTTGTCATTTATAAAAGGAAGGGGAAGGCACAATAGGTTTTGATGGGATACCTCTGCTTAGGGGTGGAGGAAGGTCCTTCTACAAAGACAGAGGTAAGCAAGGATGGGTCTTCATAAAAATACAATTTTGTCCAGCTTTGCTTTGTGGTCTGAGGAGCTGAGCTCTGCTGCTGTGTGAAAGTGGTGCTGGCATGGCTGGGAAGGAGAGCTTAGCTTGCAAGAGGTGTTGTGCAGGCTGTCTGTGGAGTCTGGGCTGCTGCTAGTTGAGAAGATTCTGCCTAGCACAAGGTGCATGAAGCTGAGAGCTGCCTGCTGAATGTGAAGCTGTGAAACCTCCTGAGGTGCAAGAGCTCTGGCAGCTCCCAGTGGTGCCTAAAAATAACCAGGGCAACTCTTCAGGGTGTCAGCATGGAATGAGGCTGATTAGCAAAACCAGGTTTAGCTCTGCTCCCTGGAGCTGGCTGGCCTGTCCTTCCACCCCACTGCACCAGAGAAAGCCAACAGCATTCCCAGGGCAGGGGCAGACCTTGCCTGGGAAGATGGGGACAGGGAAAAGATCTGGTTTGGGGAGCCATGAGAAGGCTTAGGTGACTGGGGTGGTGCTATTGGTGCTTCACATACAATAGAAAAGGAAAGTGTTAGGAGTTCAAACCAGGCTGGCAGTGAGAGGTGGCCAAGCTAAGCCCTTTCAGGTAGCTTCACAGCTTGTGTTACCCACCAGAATCAGCAGCCCCCTTTGGCTGTGCTACCTTGCTGGTGCCTTACCCTTCTGGCCTACACACCCTTTTCTCTGGAGTGTTCTGTGATGGATGGAGGAGTTTTGTACATCTGTGTCAGGTGACAGCAGCTTCTGAGCCTTTCTGCAGGCAGGGTGGATTTGTCTGCCTGTGTCACCAGGGATGTGACATCTGGACACGAATCAAAGCGGTGCTTGAGGCATGCCTGTGACCTTACACTGGGGATGCTCAGAGATCACTGCAAGTTAGAGCCTCAGGAAATGGAAAGCTGTTAATTAAGTTAATTGCCAGCTATTTTATGGTCCACTGGAATGCAGCCTAGGTGTGGAAGGACATGGGGTGTTTGTGGTGTAGAGGGGAAAGATGCTGGGTACAAGAGATGAACTGCTCTGAGACCTCCAGGAGGAATGCCTGCAGAGTCCCAAGAGCCTCTGTTGCCAGATCTGCAAATGATGCTACCATAGCAGCTCTGTGCAAGGGAAAGCTCAGGGCAGGAACATGAGCAAACAGCAAGCTGATCTGAAGAGTGAGGAGATGTTCCAAGCACAGGAGCCCTAGAAGTGAAACCAGGGAAAGGACTGTCTGAGCTGGTGGATCTGCTGTTTCCATGAGCACCACAAAAGGTTAGGTTCTGGGCATTCCCTGGCTCTGGCTGGGCTGACACCACGTGCAGAGTCAAACTCCCTTGGGTGGTCATGCACAGCAAACAATGTTCTCATTAGGCAGGCTGTGAGCAGGGTCTGCACACAACATTCCTGTCCCTGTGCAGCATGGCTTGGGCTGGGAGCTGCCCTCAGAGCTGGCACTGGAACAGGGCTGATGTAGGGAAAATACAGCAGGACTGTTGATGTGTTGTCCCTCTCAGCAGTTTTCTAGCATCTAGCAATTCAGAATCCAGGCAGAAGTCCAATGACTTTACAAAACAGGAATGGAAAGACCCAGTCTCCTTCTCTGGAGGCTTTCAAAACCTGCCTGGATGTGTTCCTGTGCAACCTGATCTGGGTGAACCTGTGTTAGCAGAGGGGTTGGACTTGACCTCCAGAGGTCCCTTCCAACCCCTGCTACTCTGTGATTCCTCTTTGGGTGATATCTCCACGTCAACTGTGAATCCCTTACCTGCTTTAGTTGACTTTCCTGCTGGGCATGACTTCACACAAGGTTCATATGCAGCAGGACAGTGGCTTCTGGGGAAGCAAAAGAAAAGAAACATGAGAAAACATTATCTGTGCTCCTGGTGGGAAGTATGGAGCTCAGCTGCTTTTTCCACTGGTCAGGGCAGCAAAGGGGAAATGGGGTCTGGCAGGGCTTTGCCTTGCAGGCTTAGCCAGCACCTAGTTTGGTGAGCATGGAAACACCAAGTGAAGGGCTGTGGGATGGTGGTGTTCATCTGGCACCTTCTCAGGAGGGTTACAGAGACTGGGCTTGCTGTGTCTAAGAGCAAGGGATGTCCAGGCATGGGCCTGCCTTCACAGAGAAGTTCATGTTGGTTCTGTTTCTCCTTTTGTTAATACCAAGTGGATGTGCTGGGGGGAACCAAAGCAACTCGTGTGTCCTGACCTGCACCACAGGGAGGCCCAGGGGCTACCTCAGAAGTATAAATGAATATTGGTTTGCAGCTTCACTGCCCTTTAAAGAAGTGAAAGCCCCATGTCAGCTTCTATGAGGCAAAAGGGGATGTTAGAAACTGTACTTTTAGCCTCCTTCTCCTCTGTTTTCTCTGCTGCTTGTGCACAGCTGTGCCTCCTCCTGTCCCCGAGCCCCCTCAAAGACATTTCCTTTGTGGCCTTAGCATCTGAGGGTGCATTGCAATCTTCTGACCTGCAGAGCCCAGCCAACAAGACACTTGCTTATTTTAGCAGCTGTTTCAGCTTTCAGACTTTTTGGAACATCATGGACTGCTTTTTTCACTTTGTCCCAGGCACAAATATTAGCAGGATAGAAAGCAAGACACGAACCATTTAACCATGTAAGCAGCAGCTCATCCATTCACCCATCTCTGGCTTGTCTGGGCTGAGCAGCACTCTGACTGGAACTACTCCCCATAACTTTTCAAACTGGGACAGATCTACAGCCTTTCTCTTTTATTTGTTGACCCACTTTTAAAGCTCCCAAGTTGTTGGAGCTCTGGCCCTGCTTCAAGGACAGGGCACTTGTTGCTCCTGTGGGCAGCTCCCCATCTGTTAAGTGGAGCTATTAATACAAGCACCCCTCACTGGATGCTTCAGATATTTGTAGAGCACTTCCAGATCTGCAGGTGACAGGCTTGCAGAAGTGGAAAATACCGATTCTGATGATGACAGAAGCCACACAAAGACAGGAGGATTTAACAGTGGTGTTTACCCTATTTACAGTGGAGTGCTTACTGGAAGCACTAGACCGGAAAAGAAACAGCATTCCCACAGCTCTGGGAATATGCATCACCCTTTGGGGGCACCAAAGAGGCAAACAAAAGCAGGAAGGAAGAAAGCCAGCTTTGGAAATCCACGAGTCTTTATTTTCTTCCTTTGCCTTCCTGCCTCTCTCCAGCTCGTGTGCTCTGCAGCACCAATGGTTAAACCTCCAGCACTTCACATGTGTTGCAAAACATCTCAAAATCCATGGCCCTCTGCCAAGAGAGGCTTAAAGCAAATTGAAGCAATGATGCTCCAAAGTAGAAGTTATCACTGAGCAGTCCTAGTCCTGATGAGATTGCTGGGGGGGGGGAAGAAGTCTGTTTTCTCTCTCTTGAAAAAGCTGATACTGGAGACAAACTCTTTAGTGACTAATATTGGCTTGCCAAGTCTGCAGCCCTGGCTCTAGCTGGATGTTTCTGCCCATGCTTGGGGATCTGGAGTCTGCAGATCTGAAGCTGGACCCTGTACTCCATCCTCTTCTGACTCATCCAATGCTGCTACTCCCAGGGTGATGAGCAGAGCCCTGAAGGCCCCTGTGTGCAAAGGCAAGGCAGTACCCTACCTGGGGAGTCTGGGAATTGAAGCATGGTGAGGTGGATTAGTCCATGCACTGCGACTAAGGATGGGCTAGAGAAACTTGTTAAAGAACACTTTATATTTCTAAACCTAGTCCTATAAGCCATCAAGGTAGCACAGATGAGTTTGGGACCCTCTGGAGATGCTGCCCATTCATAGCCCATGAGGAATGGACTGCAAGGGCATCAACTGATACATGTTCAAGGTTCAGATTCTCTCTGTTTATCAGCTGTTACCTGAAGGAATGAAGACGCAAAACTAACTCTGTGCTCTCAGCACTGCTCCCAAAGGAAGAGATTCTGCCAAACAAACCCAGAATGGGCTTTGGCAGAACCCAGCATTGTTCTACACAACAGTTGTTATGGTGCTGCTCTTGATCCAGAGAGGAAACCCTTTCTGGTTTCAGGTAAGGTGATGGCAGCAGAGAGAAGGTTGTTCTTGTGTCTCTTGCCTCCTGGGCAAACAACAAGCTGGAAGCATCACAGGTGGGAGCAAGAGGCTGCTGCTCCCTGAGCAGACTGAGTGACTCTTCCAGAGGCCTGGCCCCAGCAGCAGCTGGCATCCTCAGCCTCTGAGGTGCAAGAAAACTTGTCATTGTAGTGGAATGTTTCCATCAGCTCCTAATTACCCTGAACCAGGAGTAAGCAGGAGGGTTTATAACCCTTAAAATGCAATATCCTCTTAATCATGGCCAGGATTGTTTTGTCACCGAGATAACGACCCAATACCAGCCCCAGCCCTGCCGAGCTTTGTTCCAGCGGTGTCCCGTGGCAGGCAGCACCACAGATTAATTACACCTTGTGGAAACAGTAATTCCAGTCAAGCTGATGATGCTCTGGTGGGGTTATGTTTGGCTTATTACATCACTGCAAGAATCAACAAAAGTTGGCATTTCAGTCCTCGCCAGGCAGTTCAGGAGGTAGCAGCTTGTGACCAGCACTGTGCCTGCTGTGTGGGAGCCATGAAAAGAGCACCGAGGGCTGAGCTGGGACAGGAGTGTTGGGGAACATGCTGTGCACACCAGAAGTGTGTGGTGTAACACACGCATCCCTGCAGGCTTGAAGGGAGCCAGGCCTGGAAAAGGGGGTTCATAGTCCAGCTGATTTTCCTGCTTGTGCTGCAGGTACCAGCTGGGACCTAGAGTAGTGTCTCAGGCTAACTGCTGCTGTGAGGAGCTGGGAACAAAGTCCACACAACAGCTCAGCCTCCCCTTCTCACTGCCTGGTGCTGGCAAGCCTTGGGAGCAGCTCCTGTTAGGACTTGGCTTTTTCTAGTCATGGGCTAGAGACAACTAGAAGCGTCCTGGATACTGTGCTGGAAAACGTTTCTGGATCAGTCCATACATACAGCTTGGGTGATGCTAAGGAAACCCTTAGGAGAGTGGAGAAACAGTTGATCCAGGGCTTTGAATGTGAAAATGGGAGAGACCAGGACAGGGTGGTAGAAAAGGACAAACAAAAAGCTGATCTGAGGCTTCTGTTGTTCCTTATGGACTTGAAGATCCATCTCTGATTGTGCCACAGACGTTGCTGAGCCCACGTAGCACAGAAATAATGATGGTGTTTGTTTGCCAGGCAGGCTGGAGGGGTTAATGCAGAGCAGTCTGCTGTGGGAACTGGCTCTGAAATGTGGGAGATCAGGAAATGTTAGCAACTTGGAAAACGTCTCCCATAGTTGTACTGGGGGGCAGGGTTGTGTGCCTGTGTGGGATCAACAGTAGATTTCTTTGGAAGAAGAGGATAAAGGACAAAGGCAAAACTCTGCATCCTGACTCCCTGTGTGCCTGTGCATCTCCACAGAATCAGCCACCAGGAGCAGAAATACCAGGTGGTTGGAAATGCGTGGCTGTGAACATTGGGGTTCCACCTCTCCATGACCAAACTGCCTGCACCTGGGGGCCTGTACACTGTGTTTAATGGTTTTCAGCTCTTTGAGGCATCTGAGTCTACACTTTTTGGGAAGCATCCCTTAAAATGATGGTATGGGAGACTCGTGTGTCCCTGTGGAGCTCAGGTTGAAGGACTCAACACTCTGCTCTGTTGGAGGTGTATCAAGCACTGCTGGTGCATCCATGTCTGTAAATGGCCACAGAACTGAATGTCTGCAGCCACTGAGGAGCCCTTTGTGCATCCTTCTTTCCCAAACACCATCTCTCACAAGAGCAACAATGTGACAGCTTCTCAGTCGGGGACCCTTTCTACCCAAGAGCCTCAGAAGCCAAGATGTGCCCCACAGCTACCCACACCTCACTGCAAGCAAACAAGCCCAGACCCTGAGGGGCTCACACCATCTGATGGTCTCTGCCACCTGGTCAAACCATCTCCTCTCAGCCTTGCATTGCCACAGCATCCCCACTGCAGCTGCCTCTTGCTCATTTGACCCTGCCATGTCTTCTTCCTAGTTCAAGTCACCAGCCCAGCCACCCAGGGCATTGCTTCTAGGTTGAAAACTACACTTGGCTCTTCTTCTGCAGAACCATCCACCCCTTCCAAGCAAATGGAAATGTTTCCCAAACAGCCCTTTGGGGCCAAAGGCATTGCATGCACGTGACAGCTCACACCACAGCTCACTACCAGTTGCTTAGGGGAATCCAGAGAGAGAAGAGAAAGACACAGCTCCGAGGTGCAGGGATTTGTGAGCCTCCTGACAATACCACCACACAGCAGTTCTTTTTTTATCCCAAGCCTCTGCCTTTTAAAACATTTGCTCGGATAGCTGGATGCCAGTGAGCCTCTGAGCCCTTCTGCCACCAAGTTCTCCAAAGCCCTTGGTTCAAAGGGGAGCCTCGGGCAGCCCTGCAGCTCCCAACAGCCCTAAGGATGGATTCATCCCACAGCCATGCACAGATGGCATGCAGGGTGCCTGTCCCGCAGGCTGGCATCTGTTCCCACACGAGCACAGAGCCACCCCGGTGCTGCATGGGATTCCCTCCGGCGAGTCGCTCACAATAAATGGATGCGTGTCAGAAAGGAGGCCAGAAATCCTCATGGGGGTCACTGTTCCACTGGTCCTTTGTGATTTCTGACCGCCGAGGCTGTTCTCCCTGCCACCCCTGCACAGCAAGTACCGAGCTGCATTATTTTCCAAGTGAAACAGCAGCCACCTTCCTGCCATCAGCCTCCAAACAGCTTCTCCCAACAGCAGAAAAACAGGGATGCAGCTCAGTTTTTAGCCCACGGCTTGTGGGCAGAAAAAATCCGGCTGTTGTGTCGGTTAGGTAAAGTTAGCTGTGTCGAACCAGATCAGCTCTTTGCAGCACGGCTCTGGCTCCCGTGCTGGGGGCGGCAGGAGAACAGCCCCTCGGCCGTGCTGCCCAGCAGGTCTCCTGGCCACCAACCATCCCAGCCCATCGCCTGCCCCACGACCCGTAGCACAGCCCCACTTACAGCCGCCTGGGCTCCCGCTGCTTCTCGGCTCCCCTGCTGCGCGGTGCCGCCGCGGCGGAGGGAGCCGGCGCTGGGTTCCGCGCTCTCGGCGTCTCTGCCCCCTGTGGCCGGCAGCCAAGCCGGGCGCGGAGCCGCTGCCAGTTTCAGACTTGCAGTTTCCTTGTGCTGGGAGCTGCTAAATGAAGTTGCACTTCTGGGGCCGAGGGGCGTGTTTTCCTCCCTCCCGAGGTGGTCCCTGCCTGCTGTAATCCAATGCTCATCCCGATGATGTCAGGCAGCTACTGCCCGGCTCCTGCCTTACCGTCGGCAGGAGGGATCCGTGTCCTTCTCGACGCTATCTTTGTTTAGCTTCGCCCTGTAACTCCATCTCCCAGCAGCTGCATGTGCCCGAACATCTCCCGTGCGGTGCTGGGTGCTGTGGTTTTGCTTCCTCCTGCCCATCACTCCCCCAGGTTTCTCTGGCGTGCATGTCCCAGCTGCATGCCACCATCCATCCTTGCCAGCATGCCTGGCCAAAGGCACCATCACACCCCATGCAGCCTGAGCTGGTTTACCAGACATAGTCCTGGGAAAGTGCCTCCCTAGAGGAAAAATAGTTTTGTGTCTTTTTAGAGCACCTGTTGATCCAGCTTCTCCTATGGGGTAAAATCCAAGTGTCTTTTGGCTCATCTGTCCCTGGCTACCAGCCTTATTTGGGGGTGAAATGCAGAGCTGGTGACAGCACCCAAATTTAAAGGGGAGAAGGTGCTTAGGGCAAAGCAAGCCCTAACACCAAGCACATGTCTGTGTATCCATCATGCTGTGAAGCACAGCCTGGGAGCTCTCAGCAAGCTTGAGGTTGCTCTAGGAGAAGAGAAAGTTCTGGCTACTCCTGGGCCCAAGAGCATTCCTCTGGGGGATGCCACATCAGCATTGGAGACAGCACTGGGTGGCTGAAGCCAAATGAACAAGGTTGTTGTAGTGCCAGGTCTCCACTTGTCCTCCTGGCCCATGCTCCTGCCCAGCTCTGCCAGCATGGTGGAAGGGGGTCTGAGCACACATGGGTGTTGATACTGCTGCCTGCTCCTGCCTGAGCACCCAGACTGGAACAGAGCTCCTCAGAGCTGGTTGCTTTGCTGAGAGGGTGACAGACTCTCTCTGTCCCTGCTTAGAGGACAGTCGGGCCCTCAGCCTTGTAAGGAGGGGAGGTGACACAATTCAACTGAAGTACACCAAGGGTGTTTGCCAAGGACCAGATCCAGTCCCCACTCGAGCCAGACAAGCTTTTATTTCAGGTTGTGAGCAAGGTGAGCCAGGAAGACTTGGCTCTCCCAAGCTGCCATCTTGCAGACAGCCACACAAGCAGCATCTCTACCATCCTGCAGTTCTTCCATGACAGATGGGCCCAGAGCAGTTTGGTGCCAGTAAGGATCACCAGCCTCTCCTCTTGCCCTGGCATAAGCTACCCAGCCAAACCTCCTCCACCTCTGCTGGTCTCACCACCTCCAGCCAGAATCTGTTTGTGCCTGCCTGAAAACATGCTGTTTGCTGTGACAGATACCCACGCCCCTGCCACTGCTTGCAGGAAGAGATAAAAACACCAACAAAAGCAGCAGGCAGTGCAGGAAACACCCTGATGACAATATTGAGGCACAGAGCAAGGGGAATGAACCTCAGTAGAGCAGAACATCCCCACACTCAGTGCATTCTCAAAGTCACCTCATGGAGCTCTGCTTCTGGATTCAATTCAGGTTTATTTCAAAACCAGCCTTGGGGAGCCAGTTTGCTTTCCTGAGATGTATCCCTGGGCTGAAAGTCTTCTCTCTCCAGTGCTTCTGAGTCATGCCTTGCCACTTACCCAGAAGAAGCAGTGAGGGACTGACCAGAGAGCCCTGCCCGTCCTCAGGAGGTGCAGCAGAGCAGGGAGGGCTCTGCCAGGCTCTGCTGAAGGACACTGCTCTGTTGGCCTGGCCAAGGCTGCAGTTCTCTCTTTACTCCAGGCCCTCTCAAAAGTGATCCAGAAGCTACAGCTTTACATTAACATTTGGGCTGCAGGGTCTGAAGGCCAAATCTGGTAAGGATGCAAGTGCCACAGCAGCATACCAGGCAAAGTTTTCTTGGCAGCCCTTGGCCAGCACCAGTGCCATGCAGGCAATATACAGCAAAGCAATAAGAAAGCACTTGGGGAAGCCAGGAGCACAGCAAGTGCACTGTGAACCTAAGATGTGCCTTGTCTTGTTCAAACTTCCCAGTCCTGTCTGTCTGGTCCTGGGAATGAGCCCCTCAGAACATCCATCAAGGAGTCTGTCCTTTCCTGCACTTACAGTGCAGTGTCCTCACAGTGACCTCCTCACCCAGTACTAGCCCCTACAAGGACTGGTCAAACAATTTCCATCAAAGCTCTTAAGTAGAAAAAATACAATTTGGTATTTTCTACAGAATTTATCTTTTTCCACAAGAGAAGGAAAAAAAAAAAATCTTGAGATGCCAGAAAGTTTCTTGGGGTCATACCATGTTAGGACAGAAACTCAGGGCTTTTCATGCCTTCAGTCATTCTCTCAACCAAAAGTTGATGTTTTTTTCTGGAAATCCACCCAAACTTGCAGCTAATTCTCAGCTTCACCACCTCTTGTCCTGTTGCTTCGTATGCTGCTGGTACAAGGCATGGGATGTGAGTAAATGCAGTTTCCACCTCCCCATGCTGAGAAGATCACAGGATCACAGAATGTTAAGGGTAGGAAGGGACGTTTGAAGATCAAGTCCAACCCTCCTGCCAGAGCAGGATCATAGAATCTAGCACAGGTCACACAGGAAGATGTTCTAGCTGCTGCCCAGGATGGAGGGTCCTGCAGCCTTGAGTTGCCTGCTTCAGCCACAATCAGCTCCAATGGCTTCTGCTTCACACCTGCCTTGTCTATGCTGAGGGTTTCTGCCTGTTGCAGCCCTTCGCTTTGTGCTGTGCTCTCCTGCCTGCTCTCAGGTTGGTGTTGATGGCATTGCTGCTCTGGACACCAGGAGGTTTGGCTCTGCTGTTGACTGTGCACTTGGGTCTGCAGAGAGTTGCAGTGATTATTTTTTCAGCTCTGCATCACAGAGTGGGGCACAGAGAGCAACAGCCCTGGGGAAGGACAGGCCTACAACGTCCTGCAGCCTTCCTGCTCTGGTGCAGCACAGCATGAAACAGCATGGCCAGGGAAGAGCAAGAAGCTGTCCCATGGGTTGACTGTCAGCCTGTAGCTGGAGGAAACACAAAGCCAGAGCAATCTTGTAGGACAGGTGTCAAAATGAGGTAAGAGTATCCCCAAGGCTACACCCTAAAGAAACCCACCCCCAGAGCTGTGCTGCGACGCCGGATTGCACTGCTTGCTCCAGCAAGAAAAGCACCAGCACAAAGGGCCCTCCAGGAGGCTTGGAAGCCCAAGGAAGAAAGCTGTCACTTTAGAAGGACCTGACCTGCCTCTGACCTGAATGTTTTCACAGCTCAAGCCTTGCTTCCCTCAGGAGCTGCTGCTGAGGTCGGAGTGGTGCTGCCATAGCCCCTGATGCAGCACAGAGCCTCCTCACGTAAGAGTAGCTTCCCACTGCATTTCCCAGGCACTGAGCAATCCCTGGTGCTTGATGTAATCAAGATTACAAGGAAATGTGGAGTAAGATATGCATGGAAAAAATGTGACAACCTGACTTTCTTTTTTTTTTTCTTCCAGACTTCCTTCCCCAAAATAAACACTTGAAATAAACTTGGGATCAAACCCCTACAGAACATATTTCAGTGGTCTGCTCGGCTCCCTGAGGAAAGCACAGATGTCTGAAGTCATCACACAGCAGCCTGCACTTTGGAAATTTCAGGAGAAGAGCAGAAAGGGACAGGTAAGAGCAGCTTTAGTGAGAAGCTTCCTTTGCTGTCAAAGAAGGCCAGGGCTTGCTGTGGTTTAGAGAACAGAGCGGGTGTTGGGACGTCTGACTGCATCACTCGTGCCCAGACCCACTTTGGTTTATAGAAGTTGTTCATTCAGAAAGGTTCAGCAACAAGTGAAACACAAAGCAAAGCTGTAACCAGGCTGAACTCATTAGTGAACCCCCTCCAGGGTCACCCCTAGCAGCGGGCAGGGTCCAAGAGTGGAGCCTGTGGTGGGGAGCCCCTGGGCACTGGGACAGCCGGGACGTGCTCAGCTAACTGTTTACTTTGAGCTGTGGCTATTCTTAGCTGCAGTAATCTGGGCAGCAATGATAAAGCTTTTCACTGCAAAGTGAGTGGCTGTGCTTTGCTTCTGGGCAATTTCACTCCACAAGCTCGTCCCTTCCCCCTTCCCAGCCACAACTCCACAGGGACCTTATCTTCTCTGTGGAGCCAAACACCTCCAGAAGGTTTGTCCCAACAAGACGGTTTGGAATCTCAGCCCAAACTTTTTTTTTTTTTTTTTAATTATTTTTCCCTAGGGAAATTTTTCAGTTTGGAAAAGAAAGGAAGTGGTTGGGGTTTTTTTGGGTTGTTTTTGTTTGGTGGTTTTTTTGTTTGGGGTTTTTTTTTGGTTTTTTTTTTGTTTTTTTTTTTTTAAATAGTCTCCAAAGTCTGGTCCAAAACCTTTGCTGAAAGCCTGTCATGGACATGCAGCCTCCAAACCTTCATTTGTGCAGGAGTCCTGCAGCCCAAAGAAGTCACTGGACTGTTGCCTCTTTGCAGCTGCCACAAACACAAGTAAGACTCAGTTCTCATGGCAAGCCAGGGTGGTTAGTCAGTGAGAGCACTGCCCTATGCCATGTTCTACCCCAAGGGTCCCAAAGCCCACTGCAAACTCCCTTGCATACCCTGTATCAGAAGGACTTTACCTGCTGCTGACAGGAGAAAGTGTGGCAGCTGCCAGCGGCACAAAGGCCACAAGTGGAGCGTGAGCCCTGCCTGCTGAGGGCTTTGTTTGTCTGAGGGCATCCAGAAGCTTCCTCAGTGGAAGCCACAGGGGTCAGGCATCCAGCACATGCTTCACCAGAAACCAGTCACCTAGTGAAAGCTGTCTTGTTTGGGACAGGGAGGGAACAGCAGCATCTCTGTCTGCTCAGGGACCTATTCAGGGGAATGGGCAAATATTAATTAAAAAGGCTAATTCTGCTCATTAAGAAGGGTCAGATACACAGAAAGAGCTAAAAGCAGTTGTCAGGGTGAGAAGGTGCAGCAGGAGAGGTATTGCTGACGTTGATCGTGACTGCTCAGGTCTTGCTGGCAGGGTAGCAGGAGGTCTTTGGGGTCCATGCAGGGATCCTCCTTCCCTTTGTCCCTCTGCCTCTGACAGAGGGGGTGGCTGGAAGAACACAAGCCCAGGCTGGGCTGGCAGTTGTGCTGCTTCTCCCTTTTTGGAGAGCAAAGGGGTGTGCTAATAAATGAGAAGGAAAGTCATCCCTGCCAGCTCTGTCACACAAGCCAGAGCTACCCAGCCCATGGGGATGATTTTCCCCTGGTGTTTGGCAACCAGAGGATTTCTGCTGCAGATGTGAAGGAGCCATGTAAACATTTTGATCCTGACTTGTGCTCTCAGCTCAGGGACTCTGAACAGAGCACTCCTGCTTTGTAATGGTGCAGGATCAAACTCAGGTTACTAATCCTGTTGTGAGCCAAAGGGCTGCAATCCTCAGGCTTCAGCATAAACACTCACTCTCTGCTTAAGGCCAGGAAGGAAAATTTCAGCCTACCCTGGCATGACTCCCTGCTCTCCACACTGGTTCCTTACAGGGCTGTGTGTAACCAGAGGTCTTCTCATGGAGCAGCAGGCCACTGTGACAGGCAGGACAAGCTCAACAAAGCTGGTCCTGTGCCATCCCATGCAGTCAGACACAGTGCTGTTTATCTGTTCTAGATGTTGTTGAGGCCTGGGGAGGTGCAGCATCTCTGCCATGTGGTCTGGGAGCAGCAGGAGTTCAGGGTGCTCCAGGGGAAGTGCTCCATGTTCTGGTCAGGGAACAAAATACTCAGTTTGTGCTGACAGTGTGCATGAAATACAGGCTTTGCTTAGTGACCTGGGAGCATTTTGCTCAAGCATTGCATCCAGCCAGCTCCCAGCACCACCCTGGGAACCTGCCCTGGTTCAGGCATTCCCCAGGTGTGCAGTGGCTCATACAGGGAGGTGTAAGCAAACAGGGCCACCCTGCACCCTGGGTGGCACAGAGCGGGCTCTGCCATGCTGATGTGGATGCAGGAGCTGACAAAGCCCTGTTGTTCCTTACTGACTGCGTGGGCAGAGAATGGTGCAGGGTACTGGGAGGAATGCAGGGTGTTGTGAGCCATGGGGTTTGCCTGGGCAGAGCCAGGGTCTCAGATCCCTGCTGGAGTAGCAGATACTAAGGCATAGTCCTAGCCTCAGAATGCTTCATCCTTTAAACAGCAAAACCGAAGAGGTTTTTTCCTCTCCTTCTGGCAGTTGGCTGGTGAAGAACAGAAGGCTAAAATGACCTCTACAGACACAGATTATCACCCAGCCCAGAATGTTAACCTTGTCCACACTGCTGCTGGCAGCTCCTCCATGTGCTCCCAGATGGACTGTCCAGTGCTCTGGTGAGTCCCTGCCCACAGACCTTCCTCACTGGCCCATCTCCCTGCCTGCTGCTCTGCAGCTGTGTTTCAGTGACTGATGGGGGTTTTTTTTGTGCCATGGCTATTCCATTAGGGTTTTTTTCCTGGCAGTTTCCATTTGCTCCCTTGACTCACTGCATCTGTGTCAGATTCTTGCTCTCTCTCAAAACTGGCCTTTTTTTTTTTTTTTTTTTGCTTTCTTTTAGGCAGCTGTAAACTTTTCACATTCATGCAGGATTACAGCTTTTTGGACACAGAGTTCATTGTTCCTACAGATCCCATTTGTGTATTGGATAATTTCCTTTTATAACATCTCTCAGCTTTGTG
Organism: Indicator indicator; assembly: GCF_027791375.1. Taxonomy (NCBI): domain Eukaryota; kingdom Metazoa; phylum Chordata; class Aves; order Piciformes; family Indicatoridae; genus Indicator; species Indicator indicator. The sequence continues at coordinate 3,801,091 of NC_072033.1, forward strand.
AAGCCTGGCTTGATGAGGCATCAGGTATCTTTATTCAGACTGTTCATTGCCAGAACAATCCAGTAATGGCATTTGCATTCACATCAGCTTCCTCCAGCCATACCTTCAAACCCTAGCTCCATACAGTCCTGAGTTAATTGTCTCATAAGAGGGTCTTGCAGAAGACCTTTTAATGAAAGCCCACCAGGCTGTCCTGGGATGGAAAGTTTCAGCCTTGTTTGACCTATAGGTCTGGGTTTGGGTCTGAGTTCCCTGCCCTCTAATTCTGAGTGAGCTGTAAATGTCAGTCACCACCAAGATAGCCTTTGCCCAAGTTGCTGTGCTGCCTGCTCCTCCCTGCATGCAGATGATCCAAGGCATCACCAGAGCAGGGATGCAGATCAGACAGACCTCTGTATTCCAAGTTGTCTCCTTATGGTGGCCATCCTGCAAAGGCATGGTCAGGGGATAAAGCTCTGCAACAAGCTCAGCCTCTGTGAAATGCTCCTGCTGCAGATGGGCACTTTGCAAACTGCCCTTCTCGAGCTGCCCAGAGCTGCTGGGACCTGGCTAAGTGAGTGAGCTGCCAAGCAAGGGGCAGCTGCACCAAAAGGGCACTGGCACTGCAGAGTTGCCACCCCCAATGGCAGGAGACCTCACTGTTGGAACAAGAGGTGCTGTGTGCTCCACAGCAGCAGTGCCTGCTGACTTGCAGAAAGCAGGGCTCAGACTGAGCATCCAGAAGGGAAAAGCCTCTGTATTTTGACTGACTAAGAGGCCTTTCTAGTTATTATTTAACCAAGTCTCTAGACCCTGTAACACATCATTAGTAACAGAATGGAATCTCAGCAGTCTCCCAGAGTGAAGCAATATGTATGAACTTACATATTTCTATGTATGAATTTATATGAGTTTATATAGGTGACGTCATAGCTTCACATATATCAATGGCTGTAGCCAGGTGGGCTCCTAGAAGCCTTCCTCCAGGCCTTGTCATTGCCATGGGAAGTTATCATCTTCTCTCCAACAGCTCCATCGAACACAGCCCTTCTGTCACCAGCTCTTCAGTATCAAAAGCAATCTGGGAGTTAACTCTGCTAGCTGTTGCCTTGCTGGCTGACAAAAAATTGTGTGAAACAGAACTGGGATTGATGGAATAAGAGACCCTCCTTTTCCCATCGTTATTTGCATGAAGGAAGCAAGAAGGACTCATTGGAGCTACTGGTTTATTAGACTTGAGACACAATATGAGAGAAACCTCCTCAACTTGACATTGAAATGTTGGATGTGGAGGGAGGAGTGTGTGATCCCACCTGCAAAGTAGTTACTAATTTGGAGTAAACCACTACGTGGCAGGGGTTTTACCCCACAATATGGGGGTCTTGTGGGCCATGAATTTCAGCCCAGTTTGCCACATGCTGAACATTTGGCAAGGCCTGTGGTGTATTTAGCACCATTTGTTCTGCAGTACTTTAAAAAGGGACACCCTCATGCTCTGCACAACTGAGCTGTGCCTCCTGGCTACCGATCCAGCCCAGCAAGAGCCAGGAGCTGATGGTGGCCACCAGTGATGGTATCCAAACAAATTAAGTTTGGGAAGCTGTTAGGAGTCATCTTTCATCATTCAGCATTTTCAGTTGGGTTCATTTAGTTCCAGGCTGGGTAATTACAGCCTCATTATTTTCCCTTTTACAATGAAGACAAGACTGCAAGCCAGGCAGGATAATTCCTCCTGCTCCCGTTGCCAAGCTATGACAGCACAGCCACGCCATATGGAATGTGTCATGGTGTCAGCTTCATTAATGGTAAATAATGGCCCTTCAGTTCAGCAACAGCTTCACACCAGCTGCTGCCTGACTATAAAGCACTAAATTTCAACTCCTGCAGACAGAGAATTGAGTTGAGTTTACCAGTGCCCAGCACATTCCTCACTGACCAGCATGCATCAGGTTTTGCAAGTTATTTTTTTCACTGAAATTGGTATCTGGCTACAATCAGACCTTTCCTTCTGAACCCTCAAAAACTCTTCTAAAAATAAGACATCAAAGTTCCTGTGGCAGCATGTAGAGGCTAGGACCCAGGGAGAGCTGGTAGATCAGATATCAGGGAGCAATCCATCCTATCTGTCCATGTTCACTGGTTGGAGGGGAAGCTCAGTAGCTACCAGGGATTAGATCCTGACCTTGTAGGCAGCTTCAGGGCAGTGAGATCAAATCTGAGCATAAAAGGGACAGAGACACTTCACTTCTAGTGTTGTACCTCACCAAAGGCTCTGCTCTTGCAGGGACTATTTCCCAGCCCAGAAATCTCTGCTCTGTGGCAAAACGTTCAGCCCTGTGCATCAGACAGCAGCATGTCCACTTCTGCTTTGCTTTGCTGGCTCTTGCATGAAATTGCTTGAGGGCTGTAAGGACACCAAGTGCATGTTTGGGAAAAAACAGCTTTGAAAAGAGAACATCCACCAGAGCTGCACTGCAGCTGGTTCTGCACAAGCCCCTGAGCACAGGGTAGGTAACAAACACAGCTCTGCTATTACCTGGGCATGTGGCGATGGTGTGAGGGGCAGTGGTTTGAAACTGTAGCAGGGCAGAGGTAGGAAGGACATCAGGAGGGAGTTCTGCACAGTGAGGGTGGTGAAAGGCTGGAACAGGTTGGTCAGAGAGGTGGTGAAGGGGGACATTTAAGGTCAAACTTGGTAGGGCCCTGAGCAACCTGCTCTAGTTGGAGGTGTCTCTGATGACTGCAGAGGGGTTGGATAAGATGAACTTCAAAGGTCCCTTCCAATCCCATGCATTCTATGATGATTTTAATTAAAAATTATAAGCTCTCTGATCTCCCACAGAGAGCAAATTCAGAACTGAACTGTTTCTTATGCCAGGGGGAACCACTCTGCTTCTGCCACTGCAATGCCTGTGGAGGGCAGCCCCAGCATGGTGCCCTGCTTCTGTTTCCTATGGTCTGCAGTGACAGCCTCAGAGTGCAGAGCAGGTACTAGAGGCTCAGTGCTCTCAAGGTGTTCTGCAGCAGGAAGCTCCTTTGAGAGATGCCCTGATAACCCAGCCCTCAGCCCTCAGTTCTGCCCCTTCCTTCCCTTCCCCAGCTAGGCCTGTGGCTGGTTCTGCCCCAGCACATGGCCATGGTGAGTTCTCAGCCTCACCAGCCTCACGCTGCCTTCAGCAAACCACTCTTGAGCAGCAGCCAGGCTGGGCTCAGCCATGGGGCTGCAGATGCTGTTGTGTTATTAGACTCCCCCAGGGTCCTTTTTTCTAGATCTAACTGATGTAAAACGGGAAAAATGTTTTTATAGAGAAGAGTGCCATGAGTCACTCAGCACCACGGCGGCTTGGAGCAAGCAGAGTTAATGGCACAGCCCCCTCCCAGGAGCGGTTCAGAGCCTCTCAGCGCAGAGCTCCTTTCAGATCTGGATGCCCTTTTATTGTTATCTCAAAAGTATTTCTGGAACTCTTGGCCAGCTTTAAACAAACAAACAAAGAGAAATATTTGTGAAGATAGTGCCGTGGAGAGGGTTTGGTTCGTGAGCTTCCTAAGCTGCAGGGTTTCATTTTTAGACTTCATTTTTTTATAGAGCCTGTGAACGGGAGAAGAAAAAAATTGCTGTGAGATGTTAAATCACACACAAGCACCCAGCTATTGGCTCTGGAATAACAATCCTTCAATGCAGCAAGCATCAAACGTGGGAAGAGATTGATCTGACGCATCTCTAGATCGTGTGAACTCCTTCCTCAAGGAGAAGCAGCCTCCGCTGGAGACACGAGAGGAAGGAGCTCTTTTCCCTCCTTTAACAGAATACAACATAAGCAACTGTGCCATGCTAAATGCTCCCTGGCACAGGTGCAGAAATGCAGCCTCTGAAATGTCAGCTGCTACCTCGGGAGGATTTACATGATTTATGAGAAAAAAAAAAAATCTCACTGGCTTCTGAGCACCTTGGGAAGCAGCAGCACCAGTGAGGGGGACAATGCAAAAGGAGGGGGAAAGAAATCTCCAGCTAAATAGAAGTGACCATGGCCAGTGTGATTCTGCAGTGCTCTTGTTAGTATGAGAAAGAAATGGGGTCAGGCACTCACCTGATTTTAACCTGTGTGGAAAGATGAGCAGAGGGAGCCTGCCATGGCTCTGGGTGCTCATTTGCTCACATTGCATTTTGACTCACACAGTCCTGTGGCTCACCTACAGCCACACAACTCCTCGCTGCTCCCACTGCTGTTCCACTAGAAGCTGTACTGCTGCAGTGGCTGTTGATCAGAAAGATGTCCAGCTGGATTTCAGTGCAGGCTCTCATGGGACAGATGGGGTCACAGGGACAGGGCAAATAAATCCTGGCTTAATAAAACAAAAATATATCAGGCAAGGAAGAATCATGAAAAGGCTTGGAACAATAAACCAGCAGCATTTATAAGTGTGTTTGGAGAGTGCTCAAGTAGAAGCTCAGCTAGCTGTGTGGATATCTACTCTCCAAGTGTCTCCTTAAACACAGAAACTTTGCTACCCTGTACAGCCTGAGGTGCTCCAGCATCAAACCCAAGCTTGCATCAGCAGTGCCAGGCAGGGCAGGGGTTAAAGCCTGGCTCTGCACTAACCCTTGCCCAAGGGAATGGGAAAGGTGCCAGGCTCCAGCAGTGCTTCTGGCTGCAAGGCTTCTCCTGGGACAGTTACCAGCAGCTCTCAGCAGTGTAGGCTACGGCTGCTCCAGCAGCACCAGCCCTGTCTGGGGCAGATCCTGCTCCCCAGAGGGCCCTGTGTGAGCACCCCATGCTGACACCATGTTCACCAAATGCCACTTTTTTACTCCCTTTTTGCCAGCCATCTGCTGCTAGACCCTTCCATGGTTCATTCACAGCTGTCACTGCAGATCTTCTGCACAAAATATCCACTCAGTAGGTCTCTGGGTTTTGTTGTTTCAAAAACCCAAGCTTTTATTTAATTCCAATAGATTTCAGTTTCTCTCCTGCCTCCATAGATAATGAGCTGAACCAGCTCAGTAATGTCCTTCCAGGGGATAAAAGTGAAGACTTCTCACCACCTGTTTTCTCAATAACCCAAACCAGTGCTGTCTGCAGAGCAAAGCATGAGATCTAAAGTGAGCTGGGGTCAGTGACAAGGTCTCTGGTGACATATGAGGACTTAGAGCAGATTGAACAAAGGTGTCCTATAGAACAAATTTCTGGTCAAACCAAACTGGAAAGGCACAACGATTACAATCTCTCTGTCATAACAGCAGTGACTCATCCAGTTGCAGTCACTTGGGGTGCAGAGGAAAACAGTTACTCAATCTCTCAGGGATTCAGACACTGAGGAATATCTTATGCAAGGTTTAGCAGCGTTACTAATGGCCTTGCAGCACACAGCTCTGCCATGACTCTCACTCAGCTCGGCGGATCACAAACAGGGTGACTCATGTATCCATGACATGATAGCAAAACAGGGAGTCTCACAAGTGCAGAGGCAGGTGCCAATGCAGTCACCTGGCACAGCCAAGGGAAGATGAGAGTTGCAAAGCACTGCAAAGAAAAGCAGCTTCATGTCTGAAGACTTGAGAGTAGATGAGGTTCATTTTTCCTGGTCTCAAACTGCAGGGGCCGGCCTGGCACAGCACAAGTCAGCGGTGAGTGAGCCCCTCTGCCCACTCACACCCCAGGGACTCACCTGGGAGCTCCACAAACCGAACATTTCCACTCAGGAGGCCTTTGCACCCTGCTGTGATCCCAGGAATTTGTAGAAGCCCTTCGCTCTGACCGTGCAAAGACTGCTCAGGCCCAGCAGGGGTTCTGCCCTTTCTCTAATGACCAACATCCTCACACATGGAGGACTCTGATGGCTCTTCTCAAAGCATGGCTGAAAATCTGGGTGGTAGAACAGAGCTCAGTGCAAAGCCAGCTGCAATAGCACCTGCAATTCTTTGTGCTCTGGGGATCCAGTCAGCACAGGGTTATAGAGACTGCCCAACACCAATCACTTCCCAGAAGTCCAGCAGTTAGGATGGCACTGGAAAGCTATGCAGACACCTCCAAGCCTGGACATTATGCAGGACAGAGCACAGAGAGGTGTTTGGATTTGTGTATGGGCCCAGGCAACACTCCAGAAAGACCACCTGGGCCATGGGGTTATTTTACAGTTGGTTTTACCCAGCCACTCATTCTAGTCTGCAATTCCTTTCACCTGCCTGAAAAGTTCTGAATGGTCAAAGAATGATTTGATTACAACCTGCCTGGGGCATCTGTTACCTTCAAAAGTAGAGCCCCTGCAGGGCAGGGCCCCCAGATACTCTGGGGAACATCAGCACAACGTCTGCATTTCTGTTATCACAAAAGGGAGAGCCTCGAGAGTAGCCAGAACAGCTCCAGGCTGACACTTCCATCAGCTCAGGGGCACAGAGGACTGCAGAGAGTTGCTTTCAGATGACTGCATCTGACACATTTCCTTCAGATGTTACCTAATTTCCAGGGTTTTGACCTCGACACCTCAACTAGCCCAGGGGTATTTATGGGATGCACCAGGCAGGCACACAGCGGTGCGCGGCTGGGTTCTGCGCTCAGAGCTGATGAACGCCCCAGAGCAGCCTATTTTTGTACAGCCAGGATAACCTCCTGCCACGGCCTGGCTCCTTCCCAAGGCTCACAGTCACTAGGCTGACTTCATCCTTATCTCCTGTTAAACACGTGTGGTTGGAGGAGATGTTATACAGAATCAGAGTGGGGGGGAGTTGGGGGGGGGTGGGTGTTGGGAAGTGAAAGGAGGGCTTGGAAATCTCTGTGACATGGACAGTGGAAGGATAAAGCTTTTTATCTGCATTCTTTGTCTTCCCCTAGCACAATCCAGAGGAGCATCCCACAGTACTTCACAGAACTATTCATCTCAGGAACTTCCTGTAAGGAAAACAGTCTCAGACCCAGGCTTTAGCTGTTTCATCACTGTATTAGTAATGTACCTATGAGATTATTAGTAACACATCTCTTCAGTTATTGGTCTGGGATTACTGAAATGGCAGCAAAGAATTCTGGATTCTGCCCTTTTTTCTGCATACATTCGTGTAAAGAAAGAGTGAAGTGGCAGAGATGTGGCAAAAGCCTTCTTACAGATGCAGCTGGTGCACCCAAAAGGATAATAAACCACATTAATGCTAAGGGCTCACATATTAGCTGAAGACAGCACAGTTCCAGTGATCCATGGTATGATCTTTTGCTGAGAACAGCCTGGGTGTTCTCACGAATGAGGCTGATGCTGTTAACATCATGTTCCTATGTTCCGAGTGTGAAAGCTGCTGTGGAAGATGAGTGGCTGCTTTACTGGATTCTTTTTGTCATTTCTTGGCACTTCTAGATGGCAATGAAGCTATCACTGGGATTACTTGTCCCTCTCTGCGATGGAAGCAGGTTTTTGAGGAAGGGACTGTGGGAGGAAAGCAAGGTCTGAGAGAGTGGGAAGTGATGTGCAGGAGCGAACTGCTACAGTCAGAACACAGCCTTTGACTCAGCCCGGGCAATGCTGGCACTGCCTGCTGATGCTTTGCATTGCAAACATAAACTAAACAGCTTCAGCTTCTTTGTCACACTCCTGTGTGAACATTCGTCACCTTCTCACTGTTGTCATATCCTCACAGCCACCTCTCTTCCATTTGCTCCCAGACTTCGGTGGCGAGGAGTCGCTCCACTGTCTCAGCTTCTCCAAACTGCGAGCAGTGCCCTGTGCTGGTAACCCAAACCCAGAGAGGCCCCTGGCTCCAGCAGCAGCAGCATGATCTCTCTTTTCACATGGTTCCTTCCCCCCGATGCCGTTTGTAAGGAGGACAGCTCTGCCTTTTACAGCCACACACCTTCAAAACAGGAGCTGAGCTCAGCGTGGGCTGATGCAGAAGCGTCCCCTTGAGAGATCCACCCGAGAGGCTTGTGAGCTGCTTCCACCCAGCGCCTCATGTCACACCAGGCAGGCAAAGCTCCCAGGCACGGCTCGGTCTCAGAACTGACTGAGCCGAGTTCTGTCAGGGAACACTTGTGCCCGGGTCACGGTGGGACAAGAGTGGGGATGAGTTGCAGATTCCCAGCCAGTCAACAACTCCGAGGGGCCACGCAGGCCCCTGGGCCTGAGGCAGGGCAGGCGACAGCGCTGTCCCCAGCCCGTCCGTTCCTCACAGCCCTGTGATCCACGGGGCTGTGACGAGTGGCTGCAGGCGCCCGCCTGCTTTCTCAGGTATCCCGGTTGTCGCGGCCCCTCCGGTGAGGACGGTGCCTCAGCAGTGACGCGTGTATCACTCAGCTTCAAAGCAACCTCAGCACGGACATGACGCCTGTCACTGCGCCCGGTAACGCCTTGTCCCCTGGGCAACCCAAGGGGGGCATTTGTACCCTTGTGGATGGCGCACAGGACGTGCCAGAGCGCCCGACGGGCTGCTGGCGCTCAGGGGCGGGGAAAAGCGACGTGTTCTGCCCCAAATCCCGCGTGTGAGGTGGCCGCCCGGTGCCAGCGCCGGTGCCAACACCGGCGGCAGCCCAACCCGCCACCACGCTGCCTGCGCTGCTGCCATGGCAACTACCGAGCGGCAGGGAGGTGTCAAATAGCTGCCGGGCCTGCCGATCAGCCTCACTCATTGGCTGTCCCGCCGCAGGAACCAATCAGCGCCCCTGCTCCTCGCCTCGGGGAGGGCGGAAGTAGTGTTCGTAAACAACGATCTCTCTCCAGCCGCCTTCGCCGGCCCTCCTGCCAGCGCGCCGCTCCATCCTGCCCTCTCATTGGCCGTAGAGCACGCCAGCATGGCGGGAAGAGCCAATGAGCGGCGGCTGCCCGAGACGGTGGCATGAGGGCGCCGCGGGGTGGGGGCGGAAGCAGGAAGTGGCCGGAGGGGACTTGGTGGCGGAGCCATGGGAGCGGCTCTGGGGGTCTGTTCGTTGGCCAGCTGGGTGAGTGGCGGGGCGACACCGGGGGTTTGTTCGTTGAGCAGCGGGGTGAGTGGCGGGGCGGCACCGGGAGTTTGTTCGTTGGTGCCGGGTGAGTGGTTGCCAGCCAGCCCAAAGCTCCCTCTTTCTGCCCGGGGTGGGGTGCTTTCTGCCGGGGGCCCCGGGGGCGGTGCTCTGTTGGGTCCCTTCCCGCGGGGGAGCTCGGGGAGCCTCTTCAACTCCTCGGGGCAGAACAGGCGCCAGGCTGAGCAATCCCCGCTGCTTCCCGGGGACCTAGGGCTCGTATGACCGCCAGGCGTGTGGCCAGCAGGCGGGGCCTGCTCTTGCGAGGCGGTGTCGGTGGCTGCAGAGCCGCGGCCTGGCCCCTGCCAGGCATAGGCCTCCGGGACCAGGGCCCGGCCTGATAGGGCAGATTATCTGCGGGTGGCTTCCAACAGCCTGTCAGTCAGAAATGGCGATTAAGCGGTTTATCGGTGTGGTCCAGCGGGGAGTGGAGCGTCGCTTCACGGAACTCGGATTTTCCTTTCTGTCATTGAACACCCAGTGTCACTTGTGAGGGACGTGCCCTAACTATGTCTGTGTGCCCTTCAGATTCCCTGTTTGTGTAGCGGTGCCTCGTGTTTGCTGTGCCGATGTTGTCCCAACAGCAAGAATTCCACAGTGACTCGTCTTATCTATGCCTTCCTCCTCCTCCTCAGTACTGCTCTTGCCTGCATTATGCTGGCACCAGGGATGGAAGAGCAGCTGAAAAAGGTACGAAGGGGGAAAAAAATCTCTTTCTAACTGCTTGCAAACCCATTACTTGAGCCAGGGAGTATCGATTCTCTACTTGGAATGGATTACATGAGAGACATGGACACTCCGATGTGCCTCATCCCCTGAGTTAAGGGCTGCCTGTACTGAATGGCTTCTGGCTGAAACAGACAATTTAGTGAATGTACGTTTTTTTAAACACAGTTCCTGCTTTCTGAAACAGACCTGGAGACTGCCACTTGCTGCCAGACCCCTGCTGCTATGATATCTTAATCTTCCTGGACACTTTTAGTGATAACATAGGGAAAGGCTGAGCACAAGGTCTTTCGTTATCAGATCTGCCAGAAGAGCACTGACTCTGAAAGCTTTAGCTGCTGGAGCTTAAAGAATGTAAATTGCAAATGCAGGTGTAAGTTGACAACTGAATGTGTCTTTACCCAGATACCTGGATTTTGTGAGGAGGGGCTTCACACTCGGATACCCTACATGGATGGCTTCGTCAGCTGCGATGTGTTCGTGGGCTACAGGGCTGTCTATCGAATCAGCTTTGCCATGGCTGTGTTCTTCTTCCTCTTCTCTCTGCTCATGATAGCAGTGAAAACAAGCAATGATCCCCGAGCTGCTGTGCACAATGGGTATGTGTGAGCCAGCTCTGGCCTTCCAGCTTCATTCCTCTCTCACATTTCCTTGCTAAACATAGTGGCAAATGGTTTGTGTGTACAGGGACAGCCTTGAGTCTGTTTTGAACTGAACAGGGAGTAATGTTCTGGTCTGCCACAAAGTTTCCAATTTCATGAATCACTTTCACAGAACCACAGAATGTTAGAGATTGAAAGGCAGAGATCAAGGCCAACTCCCCTGCCAAAAGGTAGTCCACACAGGAATGCATCCAGGCAGATCTTGAAAGTCTCCAGAGGAGGAGATTCCACAACCTCTCTGGGTGGCCTGGTAATGCCCCCAGGTCAGGTAACCAAAGGACAGTGCTCTGGGCACCTGCAGTGCAATGCACCCATAGAGAGGCTAGATTGCAGCTAGTTTGTATGGCCAACCTGGTGCTGACTCCAGGGCTCACTGGGTCACTCACTAGGCCAGTCAGTAAGACAGCAGGAACTGGTTTCTGTTCCAGTGATTTAACTGGGTTAGTTCTCAGCTAAATGACTGAGTTATTGTAAGAGTCCTTTAATTTGAAAGGCACCTTTTGGAGGTCATATGATCCAGCCACCTGGTTACAGCAGGACCAAAGTGGAGCAGGTTGTTCAGGGGCTCGTTAGTTGAGTTTTGAATATCTCAAAGGATGAGGATGCTTTGGCCTCTCTGGGCAACCTGTGAGTGTTCTGCTTCTGCAGCTCTTTTTGCTGCTTGCATGTGTTGCCTTTTCCCCTTCCACTGTGCACCTGCAAGAAGAGTCTGGGTTTGTTGTCTTTACACCTTTGTTTAGGCAGTTGAAAACAGCAACCAGGTCTCCCTCCTCCCTTGCCCAAGCTGAGCAGTGCAGAGCCAGCTTTCCTCCCAAGGGTGAACTGCTTGCTGGCTCACACTCTGTTTGCTGGAGCAGGAGCTCCTCTTCCAGCAGAGCCTTCAGCCAGTCTGTCACAGTCTGCCCAGCTGCTTGGGGTTTTTCTGTCCCAGGTGCAGTGTCTTTGTTGAACTTCAGAGTTTCTGCCCCTCCCCCTGGGTTGGTGAACATCTTCACCTGGAATGCCACTTTGCATTCGTTACACTGTGGGTGCACAGCAAGCTGCCTGAATGCCTGTTGTGTGCAGAGCCAGCCCAGGGCTTTCAGCTTGTCTCTTCTTTTACAGGTTCTGGTTCTTCAAAATTGCTGCCATCGTGGCTCTCATGGTTGGGGCGTTTTACATTCCTGAAGGGCCTTTCACGAGAGGTACAGTTCATAAATCATCATGGAATTCTCTTTAATAAACTTACTTCATTTGCCTACCAGGCTGGAGCTGTGCTAGTGAAAATTACCTGCTGGGAGACACAGATTCTGCCCTGCTTCTTGAGAGTGTCTTGGTTCAGACAGTGTTTTGGTGAGCACCTGCAGTTACGGCAGTGAGCAATCTCTTCTCAAGTGCTGGGTGTCAATAATGTGGTGCTTGTGGCACAATCACTACTGGGCTGAGTCTTCTGACACTCTTTAGAGGCAGCTTAGAACACTGACAAGTGCTAAATAATTCCCTGAAAAATAAGTGCAAGGAACTTTTGCTGTCTGGCCACATCACAGCAACCTGAAAGGATTGTTGATCCTCAAAGCAGTGTGGCTCGATGGCACTTCTGTCCCAGAGCTGTCCCCTCTTGCATTTGTGCTGAAAGCACCTTGGGCTCAATGATCCCATGCTCAGCCTGAGTAGCACAGGCTGCTCCCTTGAGTAACTAGGGCTCTCCACAGGCTTCTGCAGGGTGGAGGGCAGAGGGATGAACAGTAGCTGCTTTTTAGAAAGCAGGTTCAGAGTTTTTCCTTATTTGGCTGCAGTATAATTAGGAGCTTTTTGTTTTATTCTAAAGTGGGCTAGCATGCAGATGATGATATCTAACCCTGTTTTTCTTGCACCCTTTTCTAGCTTGGTTTGTTATTGGTGTTTTTGGAGCTGCCTTCTTCATTCTTATCCAGTTGGTGCTGCTTGTGGACTTCGCTCACTCCTGGAATGAGAGCTGGGTTGAGAAAATGGAGGAGGGAAATGCTAAATGTTGGTATGCAGGTAGGAGCTTTCACCTGTAAAGGCTTAGGTTTTTTTATGCTGGCCAGTACTCTTGCAGTTTGCAGACATACCTAGAATTACACTCCAGAGTTGTCTTGAGGCACTGCTCTAAACACCTGCAGTTAGCATCTGCAGTGTTGCTTTTCTCTCATGAAATAAAATGCAGAATATTGTGGGTTCATGATGAGCAGGTCTGACAATCACAGCAGACAACACCTGGCTGGTTTACAGTGCAAGTGCAGCAAGAGTAGCCTGGATCTCTTCAACTCTAACTTGTCTTTGCCACTTCCTCTATTGAGGCCCTCAGGAAGGGAGTTGTGTGGGTGACAGTGGCTGCAGGACAGCACAGAGATGACCACTGAATGACAAAGTGCTAATTGCTGTGCTGCTTTGCCCATAGTTACAAACGCTGCAGCCACATTCAAGGGCTGCTTACAAAGAAGGGAGCAGATGGAAATGCGAATGGTTGGCCTCTAGCATGCAGGGGGAAATTCAGAGCTCAGAGATAGCTTGTGAGGAGTGTGCAAAAAGTACTCTGTTTGTGACACTGTGGCTTGACACCAGTTAAACCAATTAAACTGCTGCTGAAAGGCAGGTCTGACTCCCCTGGTGGCAGCCTAGCTTTGCTGTGAGTTACCCTGCTTAGTAAGCCAGAGCAGGGGTTCAGCCATACCTAACAAATGTGCACTCTGCTGGGCTGGTTTCCTGCAGCAGACTTCCAAGGGAGGAAGAGGAAGGGTCTCATTGCAGTGGGAACTGGTCAGTAACTCAGCTCACACTGCCTGTGTGTTGTAATTCTGTTCTTCTCCCTGCAGCTCTGCTCTCCTGCACAGGCTTGTTCTATGCCTTGTCTCTGTTTTTTCTTGTACTCTTCTGCATCTTCTACACGAAGCCTGATGGTTGCACTGAGAACAAGATCTTCATAAGCGTTAATGTGATCCTCTGCATTGCTGTCTCCATTGTTTCTGTCCTTCCAAAAGTTCAGGTAATTGTTTTGCTCTGCTGTTCTCTTCTGACATACAAAGCAGGGAAGTAAGAAGGATGCAGCAGAGATTCAGTCAGATGTAAGAACTGCAACATTCAGATTTGTCAGGGCTGGGCAAGATGGGAACATCTTAAAAAAGCATTTTGCTCTGAAAACAGTGCACTAGGTAGTGCCTTGTTTCCTGGAGGTAGGCTTTGTGTTTTGTGCCAGTGTCATTTTGGACCTTTTCCATATGGAGAATTGCTGGAGTGGTTTTAGTGGTGAAGGCTCTGGCAGGATGGAGAAACCCATTAGGAAAAAGAAGCTGGGAATTTGTTAGCTTAATGCTGTGGCCTAGAAATGATGGGGTTTGATGGGAGAGGAAGCTTGCATGTTACTTGGTTCTGAACTGGTGTTGTTCCAACAAACCTCATGCTTACAAAGCTGTAAGCTGGGATTAACTCAGAACCCATAACCAAGGTCTTGGCCACAGAAGAACTCAACCTGGCCTGTTTGTTCCTTCCATGTCTGAGCTGCTCACTGCATGAATGAAATTGTTCTAAGGAGTTTCTTCTGGTCTTTGAAGCATAGAAAAAAAGCCTCATGCAGACTGATTTTTTTTTTTTTTTTTTCATGCTAATGACTGATGAATAGTATAAAACTGCCCAGGGAGAGGTGGACCTTTCCCTTTTGACCTTGCCTTGCTCCTGTGTCTTTGAACAGGAGCATCATCCCCGCTCTGGCCTCCTCCAGTCCTCGGTCATCACCCTCTACACCATGTACCTCACCTGGGCAGCCATGTCCAATGAGCCTGGTAAGCAGCAGCCAGTGCTGGGCAACATCCTTTGGTGTGAGAGCAGCAGCTGCTGGTGGGGCCTGGAGCTGTCACAGATCTCTGTGGGCACTGCTGATCAAACCCAGTGAGGAGTAAAGCTGACTTTAGTGCAATCATCAAACGGCCTCTTTCCAGACCTAAGCTGGTCTGGGTATTGGGGAGGGGAAGAATCCCAGAGCCAGGGTGTTTTGATTTTATCTATGTTTCTATTTATTGTACCCTTGCACAGCTCACAGGAAGGAAAAATATTCCATGCTATTGCTGCCTCTGGGCAATCAGAGTTCAGCATTTCAAGGGAATGAAAAACTGGAAGCTTCCCTGTCACCTTTTCTTAGCTGAGTGCTGGCAAAGCTCCCCCTCTAACCTGCCTCAATCCCTTTCAGAACGAAGCTGTAACCCAAGTTTGCTGAACATCATCACCCAGATAGCTACACCGACAGCAGTGCCAGAGAACACCACTGTGTTGCCTGCCACCCCAGCTCCACCCAAGTCCCTGCAGTGGTGGGATGCCCAGAGTGTTGTTGGATTGGTTATCTTTGTCCTTTGCCTCTTGTACTCAAGGTAGGACCTGCACTGCTAGCACCTGACAAACAGTTGGGCTTTGTCTGCCTTTTTGTGTCTGAATCTGTGTCTAGTGAAAAACACTCTGGCATAACCATAGAGCTGTTAGAGCAGGCCCAGAGGAGGCCATGAAGAAGATCAGGGGGCTGGAGCACCTCTGCTGAGAGAGTTGGGGTTGTTCAATCTGGAGCAGGCTCCAGGGAGACCTTAGAGCAGCCTTTCAGGGTTTGAAGTGGGCTACAGGAGAGCTGGGGAGGGACTTTTTTTACCCAGACCTTGACTGTGGTCCCTTGCTGACTGAAGCAGGTGCTTTGAACCATGCCCAACTCTGTGTTGCACTGCAGCATTCGCTCCTCGAGCCACAGCCAGGTGAGCAAGCTGACCCTGTCTGGCAGTGACAGTGCCATGCTGGAGGACACCGTGGCGCTGGGCGCTGCGCCCGCCAAGGACGGAGACGTTCGGCGCGTCACGGATAACGAGAGGGAGGGAGTCCAGTACAGCTACACCTTCTTCCACTTCATGCTCTTTCTGGCCTCCCTTTACATCATGATGACACTCACTAACTGGTACAGGTAAGAGCAGGACAGCAGCCTTGGGCTGTGTGTGCCAGCTGCTCTTCCTGGGGGACAGGAGGCTGCTGCCCAACTGGCTCAGGTGCTGTCCCCGGGCTGGCTGCACTGCATTTGTGCCTTCCCAAGTTTGTGTGGATGAATTGTGAAAAGGCAGCAGCTGTAGTTTTGGTGAACTGCTACATCCTTCAGAGAGGCCAGGAGCAGGAAGGAGAGGTAGGAAATTGGGTTAAGGTGGCCTGGGAAGCTTGTCAGTGGCCAGCTTATTGTTACCAGCTCTCTACTGTGGGAAAGATGTGCCACACCTGTCACTTAGAGTGTTCCCTGGATCTGCTGGGAGCACTTGTACAGATCCTCTGCAACTTACATCTCTTTTCCCCAGGACTGCAACAGGATAGAGATGAGCAAATGTACTTGCAGGGCAGCAGGGCTCTGTGCAGAGCTTGCTCAGCAGCAACTGGCTTTGTTCAGGCCTGGGTACCAAGAGCAAGAAACCTGTGAAGGAACCACAGGAGTTGACTGGTTTAGTTGTCTCACTGTTCTCCCACAAAGGCTTCTGCACTGGATTGTCCCAAATGATTGTCCTAACTTTGGATTAGCAGGAGAGGTAGCATGAAATCGTGGATGGTTTAATTAATATCTACTAATTGACTTCTTTTCCTTCTAGCCCTGATGCAGATTTTAAGACCATGACGAGTAAGTGGCCAGCAGTGTGGGTGAAGATAACCTCCAGCTGGGTTTGTCTGCTTCTCTATCTTGGGACCTTAGTGGCTCCTCTTGTCCTTACTAACAGGGACTTCAGTTAAACTGCACCTCTCTGAGCTTACAGAGGTGAAGAAATCATTGCTGAAAGCCAAAATGCTGATGTATTGCTTTAGTTTCACCATGGTCCTGTTCCTTACGTCCACACTAACCTGCAAGGGTAGAGCTGTGTGCTGCCTAACGCTTGAGAGGGACCCAAGCTGCCTCCAGTTATCTTTCTAGCTTAACTTTCAGTTATGGTTATGTTATTGCTGCAGTTACAAAGTTCACTACAACTGTGCTGTCACAACACAGAAGAAAAATCTCTCTTCTGCCCAGTAGCCACAACCCTTCTAGTGAATCAAAGTAACCTTGACCTAACCAGGAATTCATCTGCTTTAAAGATCTCTTCTGGTCAGCAGCACTGGTTGCTAATGCTTCAGTTCCTGCAAGTCAAACCATGCTGCTTGATTTCTACATTCCACTCCAAAACTGTGTTTAAATTTCACTGACCTCCCTCTGTTGTGGCAAAAAAACCCAAAAACCTTATTCCTTACTGAAAGAACACAGCTTTTGAGGCTGATAAACTGGTTAATCTCCAGTTCCTTGAAGGAACACACTTGCCCTAAGAGGCAACTTCTATGTTAACTTCTTTTAGTGTGTTTGCCAAAGCTCACCGGGAAGTGTATGACAAACAGCTCCCTGGTGGAAAGCCAGAGCTGCTGATGGATTTCTCTTGTCTGATATGCTTACAGAGATGTACACAGTGAGTAGT
This sequence comes from Indicator indicator, assembly GCF_027791375.1. Classification (NCBI taxonomy): domain Eukaryota; kingdom Metazoa; phylum Chordata; class Aves; order Piciformes; family Indicatoridae; genus Indicator; species Indicator indicator. Next base: position 3,817,879 of record NC_072033.1, read on the forward strand.
GGCACAGAGGCATTTTGCACTGTAACCTCAGTTTTGAATAAAGAGCTCCAACTACTGAAACTGGCCCAGCCTGTTGGCAGGGGGTAAGCAGCAGCAGTTCTGCAACACAAAACGCTGTCCAGTGTGGTTCAAATCCTGCCTAGGGAGGATGTGACTGCAGCTTTTCTTCATGCAGCAACCAAATCACAATGTATTTCTTCAGACACAACCAACTTGCAGGTGGTTCTCTGTCCAGCCTTAATCCTTGAAGGTGTTCAGGTGCAGGTGTGCAGTGTGGCTCCTTTCCCTAACCTGTGTCTGAACAGCTGTTCACCATTGGGTCTTACAGTAACACAACCCCAAGAGGATACCAGACAACCATTTCAAATGTGGAACTGTTACACTGTATTTAATCACCCAGTCATGCATCAGAAAGTTGCACACTTTCGCCACTCCCGTTTTATAAAATGCAATATAAAAATAAATTTTGTCAAAATAAGACCTACAGGGAACCACCCAGCACCTCTAGGCCCACACACGACAGAAGGGTTGAGTAACACCATGGTTAGCTCATGCCAAAATGAAATTTAACAAAAAAAAAACAAAAAAAAAAAAAAAAACAAAAACCAAAAAAAAAAACAAAAACAAAAAAAAACAACACTTCAGCCAGCTCCTGACAACACCTCAGGGTTTGCAGGACCCATCTGCAGGAGCAGAAATTCAAGTATTTTGCTGTACAGGACGCAGCTACCTGCTTGATGCCAAAAGCCAGGGCTGCCCAGTGCAGCTCTGCTGTCTTTCCTTACTCCATGTTGGATTTGGCAGGGCTGGCTGCTGTACTGGGCAAGGCAGCTACCCCCTGGAGCAGAGATTTCAAGTGAGGGGGAAAAAAAAAAAAGAATTTTAGTGCTGGGGGGGGCAAAAAGAAGGGGAAAAAAAAATGCAAAACAAATCAACCCCAAAAGCCCAGCCTGGGTGCTTTTCCTATCTGTTCTCTCACCTTGAAGACAAGGAGATTCTCTACTTCAGACCAATGCTTGCGTCCCTCATTTGCCATCAGCAATGCCGGAGCAAAGGCAGTGCTAGAGCTCTGAGAGCCTTTCTCAGCTCAGCAGGCACAGCAGACGGAGCTGTGCTGTGTTAGACAAGACAAGCACTGGTTACAAAACTAAAGGGGATTAGAGTTATAGCTCAGGAACCCTGCAGCTCTGAGTTCCAAGGCCAAAAAGGAGCAAATGAGGAGTAACAGTTAGATGCTTGCTAAAGATAGGTCTGACTTACTTCAAGTATCTTGACATCAACTGCCCAGCAGCCAGCTTGAAGAAAAAGAAGTCCTAGAGGCATAGCAGAGGCTCTCCATGACTGGTAACAGAGCCTTACCTATTTTGTTTAACTCATAGACATTATTCTTAGCTTCTCTGGGAGCAGAGGAGAACAGGGGAGGGAGAGCTGAGTCTGGTTTGCCTACTGCTTAAGGCATGCAAGAGAATAGAAAAGCCTGAAGAAGGGTTTTGTTTCTGTGGAGGTTTCTCAGCCTGGATTTATTTCTTTTTGAAGGGCATTGAACTGAATCTCAAATATTCAAACCTCCTTCTCCAGCAGTTACCCTACACCAAGGTCGCTGCTGTTAGAGGTTAGCTCTCCAAATACCACTTCAGACCCTGCAGCACAGTAAGGAAAGAGGCCTTCACCTCTAGGAAAAATGGCCCAGCCTGGTTTTTACTTTTTTATCTGTACTTTGTGGCTGGAGTGAAGAGGCACTGAACCACCATGAACACCACTCTGTGTTCTAGCAGTCAAACTGTGTGGGCAGCCACTTGCCTTTCTAAGTCCTGGTGCTGTCTGCTGCTGTCTTGCTAGGTGGCACGAAGAACTGAACTAAATCTCAGCAGAACATGCAGCACATTCTGGTCAGAACGGAGGAAGTGGCTGGCAGCACTCTGACCTTATTTTAAGCAGATGAAAATGGCAGTGGTTTGGGTTTTTTTTTTCACCCCACACTAAAGGTAACAGCTGTCAAAGAGGAGTAAAAATTTACTTCTAAAGGTTGGAAAAATCGGATGCTTTCAGTGAGGAAAATTTCTCTTTTCCCACTTTTAATCCCAAACAGTTCAAGCAATGAGTTCCTTGCTCCCACAGATTCTGAACTGCCTACCAGAAGAACACTTCAGCTTTGGGTTTACTGTTTTTTACCCTGGGGTGACAGGGAGGGCATTTGCTTCTCCCTAGTTCCAGGATGAGGTCTGCTGCCAGGTCAGGGAGTCAGAGCGTAGAGGAGTATCCTTCTGGTAGTACAGGCAGGCTGCAGGGGATACTGAGAGGAAGAGAGACATTCAGAGCAAGAGTTTTGGCACTTGGAAAAGTGAATGTCTGAGATCCTCCAGATGCTTCACAGAAACATAACTGGTACCTGAACCACACTTGGCACTAAAATAGAGATTTCAGCCAGAGAAGGTGCTCTAGAGAGAAGTCCCCAGTTGGAAGGAATGTTCTTTTTCACCAAGAGTGAGACATTCCCCCTTGGACTACCAGGGTGTGCTGTGCTGCTCTTAGGGGGTTCCCATCTCCACACTGTCACAGTGTAGAAAAACGTGCAAAGAGTGCTGAGAGTTAGGTTCTGCTTAAGACCAAACAGACTGAGCCTGGGAGGTGGGAATAGCTTAGACACAGGTTATCTATCTGGTGTCTGCCTGGACACCAGAGCCTTGGTTCTATCTCTAGACAAAGACCTAGAAGCACAGGGACAGGAGCTACAGGTCAGTATTACAGAGACCATTCAAGTCTAAGTTCACACAGGAACGGGACAGCTAAAGACAAAGGAGGTCAGAGAACAAAGCTGTAACAACTCACAAGGAGCACAGTGAACAAAATGCTGCAGGAGCAGGAGACTGCAGAATGTGCTTGCAAAGACCCTGCCTGCCTTTGGTTCCACAGCCAAACTGCCTAGAGACCCCAGCTGGAGGAGCACCTTGCTGCCTTACCTCAGCTACTGCCCTCTGTCCATTGCATGCCAACTGCTGCAAATCCTGTGAGGGACTCACCCAGCTCCTCTTCACAACCAGCTGAGGAAAAGAGCTCAGGGTGGGGGAGTGGTTGACACAGGTGCTTCTTATTTGGTCCTGACCCTTGGTATTTGAAGCTGCTAGTTGATCAAAGGCCTTAATGCTTGATCTGAACAACTCCTGTTTGCTGAAAATGAAAATCCCATCTTTTATATCCAGCCCTGGCATAGCTGCTGTAGCAGTGGATCCACCAGTTAGAGTTGCTCCTGCTGTGCAGACATTGCAGGGGTTATCTCCACACTGATACTCTGGAGAAGGAAGTTTTGCTCTGCATCAATTTGAGACAAATATTCATGGAGCTATTTCAGAAGTGCCAAGTGACAGAGGCCAGGCCAGGTTGCACCTGCACAGTTTCAAGCAGCCTTCACTGACAGAACTATGTTTTGCAGGGTGCAGAAGTTTTCTTGCCTTGGATTACTGCTGTTTGCAGAAGGGGAAGGGAACAGATGGTCACAAAGTACATCAGTAGTGTCCCTTCTCACTTGTGTGGAGAGAGGCTAAGAAGCTGTCAATCCTACATCCTGTAGTGGGGCTTTTAATTCATGCTTGCAACAGGCCAGTTTGCATCACTCACTGATGAGCCCCAAGTGCTCTACTGTGCTCTGTGCCTTTGTCCTCCCCGCACTCTGCTCTGCCCTGCCCCCTTGTGCCCTGCTCAGCTTCCTTTGGTTCAGTGTAAAGTGCCTCAGCGGCCTTGTCCCCAAGCTGCAGGCTCAGGAGTAAGGCAGAGTTCCCACAGCCACCTCTTGGAGCAGCTCTCAGCTGTGCTGGAAGCTCAGGAGCTGCCTGGCTAGTAGCAGTAGTAGAGCTGGGCCTTCATGCCTCGCAGGGAGTCATCACACTGCTTCTCCTCAGCATCCCCACTCACAAGCATCTCCTGGGGAGAGCTCTCACATGGGAGAACCAGCTGGGAGAAGTCGTGCAGGAAGTCCTCTTCAGAGGCCAGCAGCAGCTCGTTCCAGGCAGAGATGTCCAGCTTCCCTGCAGTGCCACCGTACTCTTCAGGAAGGATCATGGGAGGAATGTTTTGGTGAAGGGAATTTAAATCACAGCCATGAAGAAAAAACTGAAGAAGGAAACAAAAAGTTCGCTTTAATAGCACTTACCACAGCCTCTGCAGCTAACAAGTTTATCTTGAGCTGAAGATCACAGCTCAGATGGGATCTTCATGAGCAGCAGACAACACTGGGCAGGTGCAGTTAGGCACATCAGGGACAGAAGCCTTGAGGTGATCTAAGGCTAGCACAGCTTCAAGCACGACAAGACCATGGATGTTTGCTAGTCTGTGCCAAGGTTCCACACTCAGCTCAAGGGACTGCAAGTACTTGTGGAGAAAAGCATCATCCTCTGCAGCTACAGCCAGGCCTAGGGAGGGATCCCTGTGCCAGGGAGGACACTTGCCTAAGGGAAAAGAGCTAGGAAGGGGAACCACAGATTTCCTGTGCTACCACCTCATAAACAAAGTGTTACTTGCCCAGGTGATCCAATCCCAGGGATGCAATCAACATCCTGAGCACACAGCCTAGGATTAAAGTTCCATATTAATGTTGGGCCTATACTAAAGTCCTCAAAGCTTCTCTCTCATGAAGCATTCACCCTTCAGGCTCATTTGTCAAAGTGAAAGCAGGAAGGACCACTCAGATCAAGTAAATGGCCCCAACATTTTTCTAGCAGGGAAGTTTTCAATGGTTTTTACTTGCAGTGGCCAAGCCAGGAGCTTAGAAACACTGAAGAGCTAATGGAGACCCATCCCTGGAGGTTTTTAAGGCCAGGCTGGATGTGCCTTTGAGAAACCTGACCTAGTGTGAGGTGTCCCTGCCCATGGTAGGGGATTTGGAACTAGATGATCCTTGAGGTCCCTTCCAACCCTAACAATTCTATGATTCTAAGTGGTGTTGGAATGCCACAAACCCTTACCCGGTTTGCTATCTTCTCCTTCAGGAAAGGTTTGATGATGGCAAAGATGCCTTTGAATATCCGAGGCTCATTGATGATGTTAACAGCTTTTATCCGAATGGGGAATCCATCCTGCAGGGTAAAGAAGGTTTTCATAATGCAGTGGAAAAAACATTTTAAAATTTTAAAAATCTCCCCAGACTGCCTGCCAGCACCAACCCACCAGCTCCCAGTCCTCCACCTGAGCTACCGACACCAACCACAGTGCTAGCAGAAATGCACCCTGTCACAGGGAACACTCTTGGACATCCCACGGGACATGGAGGAATACACAGCTGTCAGTGAATCCACATCTCTGCTGTGGTGTTTCAACTCCCCTGACACAGACACGTAGGCAATGGCTGTCTTCAATTCCTACCCCTTGTGAAGGCACGAAGGAAGGACCCTTGCTTCTGAGGAATACACCACGCTGAGCCAGAGCAGTTCTGACTGTGCCAAACTACAAGATTTGGTCCCAATATACTCCAAGATGTGGTTTTGTACAAGGAAAAAAACTCTGATCTCATTCTTTTCCTGCCATTCCAGCTGCCTGTCTCTAACTGCAATGAGAAGCAGGCTCTGCTGCCAACAGAACATCCAGCATCTCCATATCCTGACAGTTCAAACCAAGTTAGTGAAGGAAACCCTGTTGGAAATGTATCTGCAAAAACATTTTCCCAAGGCAGAAGCTCCTGATCACCAGGGTAGGTCTCATGTGGCACAGTGAAGTTTCTTTCCCTTCTAACCAGCTCCACACATACAAAGCAGTGCCTGGAATGGCAAGCACAAGAGGTGCACTGCAGGAGCCTCCTCATGGCTCTCAGTGAATCTGCTCATCTCTACCAGAGCTGCAGCTCAGCAAGGCTGATGCAACGTGTTCAGACCCACCCCACAGCTTTGAGTCCTTCACCAAGTTCAGCTTTTGTTCAGATGTCACTAATCCCAGCCCTTTATTTGTGCAAATAACAGCTCAGTTAAGGAAAACCTTTGGACCACAACTTGAGGAGCAAGCCCTTACACAGGCCTCCATAAACTCTGACTTCATCACCATTAGCTCCCCTGACTCCCCCTATCCTTCTTTCTCCCCTCACAGATACAGGAACAAACATAACCAGCTCAGGCCGGAATGAACCCCCTCAGAAGAAGTTTTCCTCAAGCCACTCCTTCAGCCCTCAGACCCTCCTGCCACTTTTGCCAGGTTACTCCTCACTCCTTTCACCTTCCTCTTTTGTACCACTCCACTTGTGCTTATCACTTTCCTTCCAAACACCTATTGGTGCCTCTTTTGCAGCCCCCTGTGCTGAAGCAGCCTCTCTTTCTTCAGGGATTGGATGGGAATTCTCCTCACATCACACCCTCTTCCTCTGAAAAACGTTTGCAGCAGTACCTGCACCTACCCAGTGGTCAGTTCCACCTGGGCTGGCAGGAGCCACTCCTCAGCATTCTGGCAAAACAGGGTCTGCTCTGAATGCAGTTCCCTGCTCTTCCTCACCACACCTAGCAAAGCTACTTTAACTGTTCCAACTCAAAGTTTGCATTTCAAATGTGAGTTTAGTTTTAGGGATTCAAAACAGGGCAAGTGAGGTAAGTTGGCAAAGGTGTGAGAAACTGGTTGGGCAGGGACCTGTTTTAACTCTGCCAGGAGAAGCCAAGGTGGTTAAGTTTCTGGTGACACAGTCAAGAACTCGAGACACAGCAGCAGTCATTTGCAATCATAGAATTGTCAGGGTTGGAAGGGACCTCAAGGATCATTCAGTTCCAACCCCCCTGCCATGGGCAGGGACACCTCACACTAGAACAGGTTACCCAGAGCCACATCCAGCCTGGCCTTAAAAACCTCCAGGGATGAGGCTTCTACTACCTCCCTGGGCAACCTGTTCCAGCATTTCACCACCCTCATGGGGAAGAATTTCTTCCTAACATCCAATCTGAAACTATCCATTTCTATTTTTGTTACATTCCCCCTAATCCTACCATTACCTGACACCCTAAGAAGTCCCTCCCCAGCTTTCTTGTAGACCCCCTTAAGATACCATAAACGTACAAGGTACAATGCACAAGGTTAGTTTCCCACCAGTTCAGGTCTTACCTGAAGAATTCCAATCACTTTTTTGGCTACAAAAGGACCAAAATGAGAGGCCTTAGATAAGCTGACTCCTTTGTAGTCTGCCAGGATTACAATTCCATTCACCTGGGTCTCTTCAGACTGAATGAGCTTTTCTAAGGTCAAGTATATGGCACGAATGTTCTCAGTGATTGGGTACTGACTGGGGCTCCATCTGTCTGAGGATACAAACATGGATGGTAAGTTGGAGAGGAAACAGAAGCTAGCAACACACATTCCAAACCCTGCTTGTCTCTTTGCTTGGACTCTTAAAAGGTAGTTTTTAACAGCCACAGTCCTAGCTCAGAGCAGCCTTTCTTAAGGGTTAAATGGCAGCTCATGTTGACTTCAGGGAGCAAAGGCAATGGTTTCAAGAATCCCTTTCTCCACCCAGCACAAACTATTAGAAGCAGCTTCAGCTCAGAAAGCAAGCCCTGACAGCACCAAAAGCACACCCACGGCTCTGACTGCTCACCCAGGAGTCAAAGCCACAGGCTCCTTTCCACTCACTGTCAAAACAAGTGACAAGTTCCTAGCCATGGGCCAGCAGCCCTGTTACAGTTGGTGTTACCACACATTATTTTGTCTTGCATCAACTATGATTGCAGCAGCCTAAACTGCCACACCGCCTCACTACATGCCATTGTGACACAGCTGCAGTTGCTGCTGGCAGGAAAAAAAATCACAGGTTCACAGGATGTCAGGGGTTGGAAGGGACCTCCAAAGATCATTGAGTCTAACTCCCCTGCCAGAGCAGGACCATAGAATCTAGTGCAGGTTGCACAGGAATGCATCCAGATAGGTCTTGAAAGTCTCCAGAGACTCCACAACCCCCCTGGGCAGCCTGTTCCAGTGCTCTGTGACCCTCACAGTGAAGAAGTTCCTTCTCATGTTGAGTTGGAACCTCCTGTGTTGTAGTTTATACCCATTGCCCCTTGTCCTGTCACAGGGCACAAGTGAGAAGAGGCTGTGGCCTCCCTCCACCAGCCCTCAGATATTTATAAACATTTATTAAATCCCCTCTCAGTCTTCTCTTCTCCAGACTAACCAGCCTCACGTCTCTCAGCTTCTCCTCATCAGGCAGTGCTCCAGTCCCTTCATCATCCTCATAGCCCTCTGTTAGACTCTCTTGAGTAGATTCCTGTCCCTCTTGAACCGGGGAGTCCAAAACTGGATGCAATACTCCAGGTGAGGTCTCACCAGGGCAGAGCAGATGGGGAGAAGAACCTCCCTCGATCTGCTGGACACACTCCTCTGAATGCACCCTAGACTCCTCTTAATGCACCCCAGAGCAAGTGCTTTAATGCTGGCTAACACAAACATGTCCCTTCACAGAGAACCCTCTGTAAGTCCCCACTGCTCAGAGGAGAGCAGGAAACAGAGCTCTGGCCCAGACCCAGCCTGAGGCTGGGGAGCAAGGGCACCGCTGCACTTCAGTACCTGGACGGATGCAGACGACGTGGCGTCCCTCGGGGTCACGGTGAGGCAGCACGGTGACAAAGCCTGACTCCAGGACAGGCTTTATTGCAGATGGCCTCAGGTTGCTGAAGACCTCTGGCCAACTCCTCCTGCAGCTGTGGTAGTTCACCAGCAGCTGGAGCGCTCGGTCATAATCAAACTTCCTGGCTCTGAGGAACCTCAGCAAAAAGGCATCGTCCAGGCAGGTGCCCAGGGAGGGGTAGTCCTTGCACACCATGTCTCGGAGGGCCTGCACATCACGGAGCCTCCACTCAGGCTTCTCTTGGAGCTCTTCCCGGGCTTTGGTGACCAGGTCAGGAGACAGGGAGCAAACATACTTGGGCCGAGCTGGCGCGAACTCGGTGTCCGACGGAGAGCCTGCTGACGGACTGGTCCTGGTGCAGTCGCTGTCTCCTGACATGACGTAGCAGGGACCTGCCAAAACCCAAGTACTGCAGGTGACAAACAGCCCCATGGACTCACACGTAGGTTTATCATGTCCTGTAACCCTGTTTCCCACCTGAAGAGGCTGCTCTCCCAAGGAGCAGCACTACAGCCACAACATTTGAGCATTTGAATTCCCTGCCCAGCATTCTGAAGTGCAAAGTTCTCTCAGCAATACTTTGGGTGAAACTCCAACTAATAGTAATAATGCAAACAATACAGGATGACACAGCTTCATTGCAAACCACACAACTTAAGGTCCTTAACGTTTCCTATGTCCAGCTGAAAGCAAAGCAAACACAACCCAGTTAGGCAGGATTCTCACACAGGCCCTGAGAAACTCTCCCAGGTGAGCCCAACCAGCCAGGAGTTTCCATTCACTTCTCTGGCAAATGTGCATCACTCAGCATGGCTGCCCACAAGAAGGCTTGGAGCAATTCAATATGCAAGAAAAGGCTTCAGCTGTCAGACTGGATGAGCAGGTGAGAAAGGCCAAGAGTCCTGTGCCAGCACTGCAGGGTATCAGAGTTGGCTGAATCTACTTTTTCATTTGCTGACAATATTTCTGAATTGGGATTTTTCTGAATTCTGAAGGGGATGGAGATGAGTGAAAAAAATCATTAAGATATTGGGGTTCTTCCTCTAGCTTGACCTGAGACTGGAAGGGTAAAAAATCTTCCTTTTTCTTTAGCTACTCCTATTTAGAATCACTCACAGCACACTACAGCACCCCTGGGTGTCATGCAACACCCGCCTGGCAGAGTAAGACCTGTCCCACATAACCAGCTTCCTCCTGCAGTGACAGTCAGCTGGATTGCTCATATCTGCCACACCTTCCCCAGGCTCCTCAGGGAAGGTCTTGGGGTGCAGAAATCTCTCACAGGGATGTGCTTCACTGAGTTACAGCCCGGGCTGACCCACATCCTTGGTCCCTTAGGCACTCAGGTGGGCATAGGGGTAGAAAGCACTCTCACTTCCAGCATCACCCCACACACCCCTCACAGCCCCTCAGCTCTAGCATCACCCCACACACCCCTCACAGCCCCTCACTTCCAGCATCACCCCACACACCCCTCACAGCCCCTCAGCTCCAGCATCACCCCACACACCCCTCACAGCCCCTCACTTCCAGCATCACCCCACACAGCCCTCACAGCCCCTCACTTCCAGCATCACCGCACACAGCCCTCACAGCCCCTCAGCTCCAGCATCACCCCACACACCCCTCACAGCCCCTCAGCTCCAGCATCACCCCACACACCCCTCACAGCCCCTCACTTCCAGCATCACCCCACACACTCCTTACAGCCCCTCACTTCCAGCATCACCCCACACAGCCCTCACAGCCCCTCACTTCCAGCATCACCCCACACACTCCTCACAGCCCCACACTTCCAGCATCACCCCACACACCCCTCACAGCCCCTCACTTCCAGCATCACCCCACACAGCCCTCACAGCCCCTCACTTCCAGCATCACCCCACACACTCCTCACAGCCCCACACTTCCAGCATCACCCCACACACTCCTCACAGCCCCTCACTTCCAGCATCACCCCACACACCCCTCACAGCCCCTCACTTCCAGCATCACCCCACACACACTCCTCACAGCCCCTCACTTCCAGCATCACCCCACACACTCCTCACAGCCCCTCAGCTCTAGCATCACCCCATACACCCCTCACAGCCCCTCACTTCCAGCATCACCCCACACACCCCTCACAGCCCCTCACTTCCAGCATCACCCCACACACTCCTCACAGCCCCTCACTTCCAGCATCACCCCACACACTCCTCACAGCCCCTCACTTCCAGCATCACCCCACACACTCCTCACAGCCCCACACTTCCAGCATCACCCCACACACCCCTCACAGCCCCTCACTTCCAGCATCACCCCACACAGCCCTCACAGCCCCTCACTTCCAGCATCACCCCACACACTCCTCACAGCCCCACACTTCCAGCATCACCCCACACACTCCTCACAGCCCCTCACTTCCAGCATCACCCCACACACCCCTCACAGCCCCTCACTTCCAGCATCACCCCACACACACTCCTCACAGCCCCTCACTTCCAGCATCACCCCACACACTCCTCACAGCCCCTCAGCTCTAGCATCACCCCATACACCCCTCACAGCCCCTCACTTCCAGCATCACCCCACACACCCCTCACAGCCCCTCAGCTCTAGCATCACCCCACACAGCCCTCACAGCCCCTCACTTCCAGCATCACCCCACACAGCCCTCACAGCCCCACACTTCCAGCATCACCCCACACACCCCTCACAACCCCTCACTTCCAGCATCACCCCACACACCCCTCACAGCCCCTCAGCTCTAGCATCACCCCACACACCCCTCACAGCCCCTCACTTCCAGCATCATCCCACACACACCTCACAGCCCCTCACTTCCAGCATCACCCCACACACCCCTCACAGCCCCTCACTTCCAGCAACACCGCACACACACTCCTCACAGCCCCTCAGCTCCAGCATCACCCCACACACTCCTCACAGCCCCTCAGCTCTAGCATCACCCCATACACCCCTCACAGCCCCTCACTTCCAGCATCACCCCACACACCCCTCACAGCCCCTCACTTCCAGCATCACCCCACACACCCCTCACAGCCCCTCAACTCCAGCATCCCCCCACGCACACCTCACAGCCCCTCAACTCCAGCATCCCCCCCCACAGACCTCACAGCCCCTCAGCTCTAGCATCACCGCACACACACCTCACAGCCCCTCAGCTCTAGCATCGCCCCACACCCCCCCTCCCCCACCCCCTCCGCTCCGGCATCCCGCCGCACCCCGGCCCCACCGTACCGGAACGCTCCCGCTCCGCAGCGCCGTCTCCAGGCAGCGGCGCCCCGGAAGTGCAGCGTCCTGCCGGAAATGACGTACCGTCCCGGAAGTGGCGCACGCGGCGTAGGCGTGATGGCGGCGGGGCTCCCCGGGTGGTTGTGGGTTTCGGTCATGATTCTCTTCAGGGGCAGCGGTTCCCGCCAGCCCCCTGCTTCTGTAAGCGCCCCTGCGCTGGTGCAAGCGGCTCTGCCTTGGGCCGCCCGTGCGGGTTTCCTCGCTTGGCCGTGGGCAGAAAACGCAAGGTTAACCCACCCCGCCTCTCGTGTCCGCGCAGTGCAGTGAGCAGGAGCGCGTCGTGGGGACAATTCTGCCCTTCAGTTCAACCTAATCCTCTTTCATAACCACATTTCACTGCCTCTAGCCGGGAGCCACAAACGCACAATTATATGTATTTGATATGTAATGCCTCCGTTGAGCTGACCCTTAGAGCAGGAGCGCTCGGATGGCGACCTGAGAGCACTTTAAGGGTCTCTCCCTGCCCCAGCTGTGCCTTCCTTCCCTGTGTGGCCTGGTCGGGGTCTTTGAGGCGACCTCTGAAAGGAGAAAGGCAGCCGGGAACGGGCCACAGCACCATCTGCGGGGCCTGGAGCTTCTCTTGCCAGCCACTTGGGAAATTGCCTGATCAGAGCTAGGGGAGCCTCAGAGCAGGGTCCAGGCAAGGGCTTCTGTGGTGGGATGGGAACAGGACCCGAGACGCGCTAGCTGTAGCCTGGATTTGAAAGCCAATAGAAGGACTAAGAACTAAATGCTAATAAAGGGAGATTTTTTTTTTTTTTTTTTGAAGTTTGGTTTGGGTTTTGAGAGGAGAGAAAGCCACATCTCACTGGAGTGCAGGTGGTTGTACCCAACCTCTCTGCATGGAAGTCGTAGGCTTGCTGCATTAAAAACGGTTCACTGGCGAGTGCTGGGGAGGGGACAAAAATCACACGTTGGACAACACTGATCAGTGGGCACAGAGATAGATGGCAGAACGGGGACAGCATCCTGCTGGGGGCTGTGTTCAGGATGGAGGTCCCTGTGGGCTCTTTCATCTTGACTGTAGCCGTGTTCTCAGCCAGGAGAGGGAGTCAAGGGTAGTTGGACAAAAACTGGGAATCACAGGTGCCTGCAACGGGAGTCGAGGCCCTTCTGCAGCAAGATTCAGCTTTGATTTATTTCTTTTCCAAGGTTTCATCCTTCCAAAGTGGAAAATGCTTCAGTGCCTGGCAAAAGCCATGCCAGCATGGGAACCCCATGCTTATGTTCCAGATCAGCCCTGCTTCGGGCCTCACTGACTCACAGCTGGGTACCACCTGGCAAGCTGGTGTCCTAAACTATGACTAATTTGGATCTGTGTGAATTAGACCTGTTCAAGATGTTGCTCCCTGTTCTTTCCAATAGATGATGGGATAAATGAGGTTGGAGGGGATATGGAGAGCAAGAGGCCTTTGGCTTCATACAGCTCCTCAGCATGAGAAGCAACCAGGCAGGACCTGCAGTCCCAGGGCAGATGTAAGAGCCTGAAGTGGGCAAGCTACAGACAGTTTGGAGGGAGGGAGAAGGCCTCTGTGGGGACATGGGTCTGTGGCCTCATAGCTGAAAGGGTGAAGGAGGTTCCTGGGTGCACCTGATCCAGCTAATTACTGAAATTGTCAGGGAGGCTGATCTGAGAATAGGCTTCAAACCGCCAAACAGCTGTGAATTACTGGAGCTGCAAACCAGAATTCATGGTACAGGTTGCACAGCCTGGTTGGAGTTTATATCCCTCAGACAAGGCAGGAACATTTAGCAGGGAGGTGGCAGTTTCAGACCTGAGTGGTTAATAGCTGCTGCAGCAGGGTATTAGGAGTAATCAGAGGTGTGTGAAAGGATGTGTGAAGGAAGCTCTGCTTTGAAGGACCAGGAGGGCAGGAAACAAGTGAGAGTCAGAAGCAGTCTCAGTGAGAGGGATGTGAAAGGATTTTCAAATAAGAACCAGAGCCTTGGGCAGGTTGAGAGAAAGGAAGGAAAGCAGGAGTAAGAATACTGCACAGTGAAGAAGAACTGGAGGTAAAATACAGTTTGGGGATGGTTTCCAAGTGCAGTAAATACCTTAGTAAATACCTCAGTTTTCTTTACGTGGGGAATGTTGAATGCAAGAGGAGAGGTGGGTGGTGAATGGAGGTGAGGGATTCAGGCACCAAGCCAAGGTGCAGGGGGAGTTCTAAAGCACTGCCTCATGAAATCACAGGAATGGTAGCAAGTGTTGGTGTCACTGACTCTACCTCCTGTTGGCATCCTGTGACTGGAAACTAATAAAGGCAGAACCTGTCCATAAGGAAGTAAAAGCAGCAAACTGAAAAGCAACATCCAGGCACCAACAGTCCTCCCCCAGCTGCAGAGTTTTGTCCTTGCCCACAGCTGCAGGACACACCACATCGCGTGCAATGCAAGCCCTCCCCAGCCCAGAGGAGATGAACCCCACCAAGTCTGCCCCTTCACCAGCTCCTGATTACAGTATTTACAGGAGCTTCAGCCAGGAGTTGGGAGCCACACCTTGGGAGCCACTCCTGGAGCCCCGTGGGGAATGCAGCCCCTCTCATGTTCCTCTCTCCTGTCCCATGTGGTTGCTGCCGTGGGCTGCTCCCGCGCCCTGCCGTTGTGTTATAAACGAGTGGCTGTTGGTGGTGGTTGATATTTAATGAACCTTCTGTGATACTCTTCACTTATTTACTTATCTGAACACGCTTAGTGCCGAGCCTGGGAAAGTTATCTTGGCTTCTTGAAGGTTTTCCACCATTAGCAATAAACATTTTACAGTCTTGGCAAGCTGAGGCTTGGAAAGAGAACAGGACTTCAAACAATGCTGCTCACACAGAAGGCTTTAAACTGATATTAAAGCACTAAACTGTGCAAACATAACAGTCCTGTAATAAAGATAATCTCTGTGCAGTTCAGGCCAAGAGGGGCTCTGGTCTGTGGGGTGCAGGTGGGACTTCTCAGCCCCACAAATTCCACAACCCTTTTGGGCAGCTCAGCATCAGCTCAAGGAACCACCTGTCCTGTAGTGCTGGGTGAGGTCTGTGTTGCAGGGGCTGTGTTCTGTCTCAAGCCTGAGCTTTTTCTCTTGCACCAGCCCAGTAGCATGGAAAGGGCTGTAGGGGACCAGCAAACCCTACTAATCCCCCCAGGCAGGGCCACACCAGGCTTGTTTAAATTGCTGTGGATGTGGTGCCTGGGACATGGAGTACTTGGCTGTGATACAGTCCCATGGCTATTCCCCTTCACTCCAAGGGTGAAGTGACTGCGAAAGTGTACCCTCAAATACCATAAATACTCCTGATCCCAAAGTCTGGAAGCATACATCCTCCAAGACATGTTTTCATGCCTGTTGTGGTGTGAGGAGGGGTCTCAGAGGTGGCAGCCAGAGCTATGAGAAGCAGACGTGGTGCTGGGGGCCTGCCCACGCAGCAGGCCAGGTGCCAGGATGCAACTGCACAAAAACCTGGAGCTTCTGCTGCCCAAGCAGCTGCAGGCAAGGCAGGCACCCCTCACCCAGGCATGGCAAATCATGCTAACATGCAGTTAGACCTCCAGGGAGCCCTGTGTGTGGTGTGACAGGGACAGGCAGCTGTGCCCAGCCCAGGCTTTGGGGACAGACTTTGCTCCCCTGGGCCTGAGTAGGCTCAAGCACTGCAATGTCTGTGCAGCAGCTTGGCCGGGAACATGCTTGGCAGGACCTCTGAATGCTTTAAATATGCTGGGATGTCTGCAGTTTAATTTCATAGAATGGTTTGGGAGGGACCTTTAGAGGTCATCTAATCCAACCTCCAGTTTCCTCTGAACTGAGGCACTAGTTTCTCAGGCTTTCATCATCTTTGCAGGGCCCTTGCATGCTGGAAGCACTGGCAGCAGCTGTCTTCATGGGTGAATGGGGTTCTGGCAGGATCAGCCCTTGCAGGGGGCTGCTCAGGTGCTGCTCAGGGACCTGTTCTTGTGAGCTCCTTCACGGCAATGGCTGCAGTGCCACTGGGTGTGCTGGAGGAGTCAGAGCTCTTGGGTTTGCTCCTGCAGCAGGGTGGTTGGTAAAATGTGCAGGATGCTTTCCAGGGGCAAAATGAGGGAAAGGCTGCTGCTGCCTGGCTTGGGCTTGGTGCTTTTGCTCTGGGGGCTGTCAACCTGATGTCCATCACAGGCCCTCATATCAGTGGGAAGGAGTGAAGCAGGTTTGGGTGTTGGAGTAACCCCTAAGCACTTACTCAGGCACTTGCACAGCCATGGAGTGAAGGAATGCAGCTGCATGGTGGACTGTGAGGAGAGGAGCTGCACACAGAAGGGTTTCAATGGTAGTAGGAGAGCCTGCAAAGGTAGAGCTGTCTCCACTGCCTCCTCCATGGGCATGCAGTACACCAGGTGTCCAACATGCTCTCCCAGATCAGAAGATGCTATTCTAATCCCATAATTTAAGGTAATTTTAAGATCCTCACCCAGAAATGAGGATCCCAATGGCTGTCCTTTATGTGTGCCAGACGTGCTGAGGCCCCGAGTCAGGGATTCGGAGTCTCTAAGGTTTCTCTTTGCTGCTTCTGCCTCAAACTTCTTTCCCCAGTTGCTTGTCATCTTAGCTGCTGCATGAGTTAGAGACCTCCAGATCTCTCTATGTGGCCCTTAAGGCTCTGCAAATCAACCCAAGAGTAGATCCCAGGATATGCCTGAAGCGGTGTGCTCCCTGGCAGTGGTTTGAGGTAACACCACCCTGTTGGCAGGATTAACTAATAGATGTTTTGAAGGCACAGGGAGGTTTTGGAGAGTCCCAGAGAGGCACAGAAAAGTGCATTATTCAGTTAGTTTACTGTAATGATTTTCCCAGTCAGTGAGGGGGAACATGTCAGGTTCCAGCCACTGCTGACACCTAGGCTGGCAGCTGCAGTGAGGAACTGCTGCCCAGCTCCTGATGCTTTCTGCTGTGTTTATCCCAGCATGTCCCTCAGGCAGCTCCTGCACTGCTCATCACACCCATGGCATTTTCTAGGAGCAGGGAAAGAATCACAACAGCTGCCCCAGACCAGAGTCATCAGGCATGGGGATGCCTCAGGCTCAAAAGGGCTTTCTGGTCCTCCTGTGCCCATGGGGTCACAAGAGAGTGCAGGTCCCAGCCAGGCAGAGCTGCCAGGTGTGAGGTGCTGCACTGGAGCCCAGTGGTTTGTGTAACCCAGACCTTGTTCTGGGACTGATCTCCTCAGCTAGAGGTGCCCTCAGGCCTCTGAAAGCTGATGAAGCAGCCATGGTGACACAAGCCTGGCATCACCCCAGACCCAAAGCCAGAGCAGGCTTGGAAATGCAGTTCTCAAACCACCTTCTCCCCAAGGCCTGGGTTAAATCCAGAACTCTTCTGCCCCAGGCTTGAACAGGGAGCACTCTGCTGACCCCAGCAGCCTCCTGTCTTCCACAGGACACTGAACTGGAGGACGTGACTGCAGCCTTGTTTGTACCAAGCTCTCCTGCCCACTCCACACCTGAGGAAGCTAACAGGGTGCTGCTGGCCTGGCTGGCAGCTCTGCAGGGGTTAGGTGTGTTCAGGATTATCAGGGTCACACCTCCATTAGGAATGGGGAGAGGGGTTTTAACCATACCCACACCTCACCCTTCCTCCTCCAACCTGCCTGAGTGGGAGGGGGCTGTGCAGTGTGTGGCTGCTTGGTGCTGTTTGCACTCAGCCTTGAGGGAGCTGGGCAGCCTGGCATGGAGCTGCCTGGCACAGAACTGCCTGGCCCAGCAGTGCCACGTTGCTGGGTTGTCCCTGCTGCCTCATGCTGTTCATGACTATCTGTGCCTGTGTGTGCCCTTGCAGGTTTAATGGCAGCAATAGCTGCTTTTCTCAGGGCTGATATGCAGGCCATAAAACCCCTCTGCCATTCTCTCTTTTTTTTTCCCCTCACTGAGATATGAAAGCTCTGAAAAAGGCTCCAAAGCCTCTTGGCTATTTCAGATGAAGGTTATATAAGGAATATGAAAAGAATGCATTTCACAGGGACCAGAGGACCTAAAAATACCACTTTCACAGATCTGTGCTTGGACATTTGTAAAGGTTTCACAGCTGGAGATGCTGCTTTCCAGGAAATCATCCTTAGTCTAGGCTGCAGACACAAAACAGGACAGTAAAAAGCTCTGGTGTCCAAAAACAGCACAGGGAAGTTGTCTTAAAGGCTGATACTTGCTGGTCTTGCAGCAGCCATCTCCTGTGCCTGTGGGCTCCAGGGAGCCCAGCAGGATAAACACAGCCCATGAGTGGCCAGGGCAGTGTAGCAGGGTGATTCCAGGCTGGAGTGACAGCAGAACTGATGGTTGGGATTGAGGACAAGGCTGTTTCTGGGGCACTTTGAGGATTTTTTTTTTTTCCAAGAGACCTGAATCCAGTCATAAGAAACCTCCTGTAGTGACTGCACTGATTTAAGATTAACCAGGTAAAGGCCAGCCTTCATAGAGCAATTCATGGGAAGCAACCATGGGAGAGTTTATTGCTTTGAAGATTTGATATTATGCCTGTGCAGTTCTTAGGGCATATACCCAGGCAGAACCAGCCCTGAGTCTCAGGGCTCCTGTGGCAGGCAGAGGGCTCCTGGTTTATATTCTGCATTAAGCAGATGGAGCCAACTCCTTTTCCTTCCCTCAAGTGGACAACCATTCAGACAGTGTGTGCTGAGGTGACACATGTCCTGCCACTGCCTTTGCTGACCTTGCTCAGGCACTCAGGGCTCTGGACCATCATGGGTGTTCAGGTACTGAGGACATGTAACCTGAGGTCCTTCCTATTCCCTGAGTCCTTGTCCCCAGAGTGGAGGCAGGCTCTGAGTGCTGTCTCCACATGATCCTCAAACACAGTCTGAATCTCATCCCTGCATCTCCCACCTCTTGACAGTTTTCACCAGCATGACTGCCCAGTGGGAGGCCCCTGGATGTGCAAGTGGGATGGAAGATGAGCCTGCTTCTCATGCCTCTTCCTTGGGAGGAGACTGCCCACCTCATTCCATGTCAGGGGCAGGAGGTGGGAGAACATGAAGGGCATCTCCTAGAGCTCAGAGCTGCAGATGCTGGATGCTGTTCCTGCCCAGACACCTGATCTTTGCAGCCTCTGTCCCTTCTTCCTCTTATCTTCCTGGGCATGCTACAGCTGAGTGCAGGCTCCTGTGAGCAGAGGAACAGCTGGTTCACAACCTGCTCTAATTGTCTCCCTGTTTCTTCACCTTTACAACCAGTGACAAATTGACTTTCACTTTACCATCTTATTGTGCCCTGCAGGCTCAGGCTGCCTTTGGCTGCAGCTGTAGGCTGGCAGCATGTGAGCCAAAGCAGAGTCAGCACCTCAGAGTGCTCAGAAAGCAGCTCTGGATTACAAAAGGGCCTTAAAAATGAGCATGGCCAAAATGCTAAGATGTTTTGGCTTCCTTTGCTTAGCTTTCAGAGTGTGCTTACATCAAGTCTTTAAGCTCCCTTGGAACCCTGAAAGCAAATATTTCTTCTTCATATTTGTTTTTCTCTTGATGAAGGTCAGGATTGTCATTGGGTCCTGTGGTTCCAGCATGCATGGCTTTGGGACAGACACCAGCTAGCATCAGATTTCCCAGGAAATCCTGGCAGCTGGCAGCAGCATCCAACCCTTGTTTGGGCTTTGTCCTCAGCACACACGTGTCTTGTGCTCAGCCCAGCACTGAGGTGAGCCCCTGGATTGAAAAGAAATCCTCCCAGAAGAAAGAAATCCACCTGTCTGGGAAAAGTTAGAAAATACTTTGGCATTTATTTATTTTTCTTTTTTTTTTCTCTCTCTCTTTTTTTTTTTTTTAAATGAATACAAACTCTAGTGAAGAAATATTCCTCTGTTTCCATTGGAAGGCAGTAACCAGCAAAAAATTAATGTACAATATGGAGGAATGCTTGGTGCAAAACAGACCAGAAGAGGCTTCCCCACAGAGCATCTCTAGGCAGAGGGAAAAAAAAAAAAAGTTTGCTGCAGTTGGAGGAGACAGCCTGGTAATTGAGGGGGGGAGAGGGAGGGAGTGGGTTGCATTTAATCTCCCAATTATAAATAATCAATGTGATTTACAAATTATTTTACAGGAAATGATTGGATTCATCATTGCAATAAATTACTTGGTAGGATGCCACCAGAGCTGAGGGACAGCACAACACTTCTGAGGCACAAGGTGAAGGGCTTCATTTTGCACTGGGAATGAAAGGACAGACCTGCAGCTGCCCTGGCTGGGCTGGCTCAGACTCATCCCCACCAAGGACCTCTCAGCAGCCGAGGTCCCACCAGCTCCATCTTCCCCAGAGGTCAGCATCCCACATAGTCTGTGGTTAGTTAGAGCTGCTGTGGCCTTGTGCTGCCCAAACTGAGTGGTGCAGGGCTCTGCAAGCTCCAGCCCTGCTGGCACCCAGAGGAACCAGCGCTGGGTGCAGGAGGGCTCAGGTCTGCTGGGCTCTGCTGTAAACCAAGGGGCAGAGCTGCAAGGCTTGGGCACAGGCAGGCACAGAGAAGCAAGGGCTGTGGAAGGGAGGGAGCAGGGCAGGTGGGTGCAGACCCAAGGGACTTGGGTGAGGCACGGCCTTGCCTTGGCCTCTGCCATTCTCTGCAGGAATCAAAGCAGTGGTCTTGAGGCTGCTGCCCTCAAACCCTCTGAGGCCTGAAGGAGACATAAGCAATTCTTATCCTGTTGTGAAGGCTTTTCCATCTGTTACCAGCCACTCTCTCCATGCTGGAGCAGTGGCACTGGACTGGACAAGCAGATTATAGGACATAGTGCAGCTGAGATCCTGGGTTACAATGCTCCCAGGACTTGGTCAACTCAAGACCTTGGTCCAGTCTGTGAGACCTGGGCTCCTCCTACCCTCACAGCTCTCTCCCTTTCATATGTCCTTTTCTCTGCTTCCTTCCAAACAGGCATCCAGTGGTCTTCTTCTGACTGCTGAGAATCACTATTTGGGCCAGTGATACTTGGGTAGTGCTGCCCACCACCAGCCTCTCTGGGGTGACCCCATCCCATCAGCTGAAATCTTCTGAATCTCATGGTCCCCCAGCTTCCCAATCCAGGTAGCAAGGAGAGGACCAGTAAGTGGTGTAAGGGGGAGATTTGGCAGTGGTTGTCTCTCTGAGCCATGTGGTGGGAGGGGTGGTCATGGCACAGAAATAACAAAACCTCTCCAAGGGCAGAAGGATCCAAACAATGGAGAATTTACCCCAGGATCAGCTGTAAAGGTTTGTTAGATCTGTCTAGGAGAGTCTGTGTGCTGAGGGGACACCATGCAAGGACCTGGGACTAGCCAAGGGTGGGGAATGGTTCTGCCAGTGGTGCCTGGGCAAAACCCACGTTCTTCACCTGCTGTTATGCTCCCAAGGGAGCTTCCATCTCCATCAAGTTTGGCTGGACTGGGGGCTGTCTGGAGAGCTGGCATGGCTGCAGGAGGGAAGCCCTCTGCTCACACAGCACAGAGTTCACAGGGTCTGGTGTGTACCTACCAATGCTGAGAGGTGGCGATGGGGGAACAGGCAGCTGCATTGTCCCCAGCCAGTCCCTGCCACCTCCCCGCAGAGGGAGACAGAAGTCTGTCCCTGAGGACTGAGGGGTTCAGGAAGGCTTCAGCCTTGGTTCTAGGACTTGGGGCTGCCCATGGCACATGCTGTCCGTGTCTGCAGAAGGACAGCTTCTGATGGTGGTGGACCAGTCAAATAACCAAGCCTGTGCGTTTGCACCCAAGCACCTCTGGGATGGCTTCTCCTTTCACAGTGACAGAGTCAGTTTGGGCTCTTCTCCCACAGGGTCTTCTAACCAAGGCCAGGTGCTGTGCAGGTCGCTAGATGACCTCCTGCTTGGTGATGGCAGGCTGTGGGATGGAGGTGGGCTGCTTGGCCACAGTCGCGATGGCTCCAGGCAGCAGCTTGTATTGCTCTGGTCCTGAGCCCGCAGGTGGAGATGGCTGTGGAGTTTCTGGAGTAGCTACAGAGAGAGAAACATAATTAGGAGAGGGCCTCATGGCCCTGACAGCACTGAGGTCTGTCCTCAGTCGTGCAAGGTTCATGTGTGAGCAAGGCAGAGGCTCTGCAGCAAAACCGCTGCTCCCGGTGGCTGGTGTGCAAGGCAGACTGGATGCAAAGGCATCGCCAGATGCCCTGGAAGAACCACAATAACTAACATCAAATGAGAGGACCTGTGGCATTCTGAGCTGGAATGGCCACTTTTATTTGGTCACTTGAGGTGATCTCAGCCCAAATTCCCAAGTGGTGGCCCCAGACTCCCCTGTTTTGCAGAGGGCAGTGAGCTGTGTCTGAACCAGGCTAGGGGAGCGGAGCCTTCCACTGATTTCAGCAGGCACTGGATGGGATTATTCATCCCCTAAGGGCTTTGCAAAAGCTACACTCTGCCAGGGAACATCGTGTGGGATTAGTCAGTCTGTCCTAATCTAATCTCACCCACCACTTTCATTGTCTTCTCCTCCTTTTGCATAGGAATTTCTCACACACTCTCCTGCATGGAAATGTCCTTGCGAGGTAGAAACAACCTCAGCAGGCAATCAGGAAAGCTCTCCATGGTGGAGCCCTGCCCTCTCAGGTGATACTCACACATCTGCCCGTTGTGCATCTGAGGAGGCATTGTGTTAGCCACAATGACATTTGTTCCCAGGTTCTCCTGGATCAGGTGAGGGTGCAGGGGGTGGTGAGCATGCGGCGTTTCGCTTGATGAGCCTGAAAACGTGCACAGGGCATTAGATGCCTCTGGGGCAAAAGGGGACAGTTCAGGGGACAGTCCAAGGCTTTGTGCAGGACCAGCTGGTGTGACTGGAGCACACCCTTCCTTTTTACCTCCACAGGTGCCTTGGGCTCCTTAACCCCTGCCTGCTCCCTGCATTTCCTCTCCCACAGGGTTATGTTCCTCTCCTGCTGAGTCACACCTCCACGTAAAGAAGAGCACAGTGGCAACTTCTCATTTTGTTCTGTCCCATTGGATGCTCCCACCAGAAAATCTGGAACACTCTAAGCTTTCAGACCCTTTTGTTTTGGTGACTCCTTTCTGACAGGGAGGAGGATTAAGTACAACGGCTGGTAGGAGTCTGGGGGTGGCACAGCAAAGTTTGTCCATGTGCAGAGAGCTGGGGACACCTCCCATGAAGAGATGCACAGCTAATGCAGCTCTTCAGGTGAGCAGACATGGGGCACCCTTTGTTCCCAGTGCTAGAGGGAGAGGATTTTGTGTGAGGCAAGGGCTGACCCGCCTGTGGGCTGTCTCTTTCCAGGTAGGAACCAATGGCTGCGTTGATTCTCAGCCGGGGAGCGATCAGGGAACGCTGAGAGGTCTCTTGTGGGAGGCGCAGGTACTCACCCCCCAGCAGCATCTCCTGCAGCAGGTTGTCAATCTTGGCCATGCCGAAGAGCTTGACGAACTGGATCTGCTCGATCATCTGCCAGGTGATGCTCTGCAGCACGGGCAGCAGCAGCAGCAGCTCCCCGAAGCGGCCGCGGCAGTCGTACTGCCGGTCGTTGATGTAGTCCTCCAGGCTCACCTGCACCTGGTACCGCAGCCGCTTGATCTTGGAGGGGTCGCTCAGGCCCTTGGCATCTGAAACAACACACAGAGCAGCTGCACAGGCTGCTCCTCTGGCAGCTTGCCCTTCAGGGACAGCCTGCATCTGGGTGCAGACTGAGGGGAGCTGTCTGCTCGTTGTCTGCTGCAGTGGATGGCTCTGCTCAGGCTGCCTTCTCCCCTCCCTCCAAGAACAGTCTGGCCCAGAGAGGCAACCAGGCAGCATTTCCACAGCTCAGAAGCAGTGTTAATCAGCATAACCCAGACGAGTGTGCACTTGCAGCCCAGAAAGCCAATCCCATCCTGGGCTGCATCAAGAGAAGTGTGGCCAGCAGGGCAAGGGAGGTGATTCTCCCCTTCTACTCCACTCTGGTGAGACCCCACCTGGAGTACTGCATCCAGTTCTGGAGCCTCTGTTACAAGAAGGATCTGGAAGTGCTGGAGCATGTCCAGAGAAGGGCTGCAAGGATGAGCAGAGGGCTGGAGCTCCTCTGCTATGAAGACAGACTGAGAGAGTTGGGGTTATTCAGATTGGAGAAGAGAAGGCTCCCAGGAGACCATACTGTGGACTTTCAGTATGTTAAGGGGGCCTACAGGAAAGCTGGGGAGGAACTGTTTAGGGTATCAGGTGTTGGTAGGACTAGGAATGGAACTAAAATAAAAATGGGTAAATTCAGATTGGATGTTAGGAAGAAATTCTTCCTCAGGAGGGTGGTGAGAGACTGGCAGAGGTTGCCCAGGGAGCTGGTGGAAGCCTCATCCCTGGAGGTTTTTGCAGCCAGGCTGGATGTGGCTGTGAGCAACCTGCTGTGGTGTGAGGTGTCCCTGCCCATGGCACGGGGGTTGGAACTGGATGATCCTTGAGGTCCCTTCCAACCCTAACAATTCTGTGATTCTGTGATTACTAGTCCCCCCTGATGGTGACCCTGAGGGAGCTGGAGCATACCTGGGTCGAAGAAGATGATGGCCTTCAGGCAGGCGTACTCATTGTCGTCTATCTGCAGCTCCTGGAAGGGCAGCACCAGCTCGTCCAGGATGCGCACAGCCACGCGGTTCACCTCCACCAGCTCGGGGCAGTTCCGTGGGATGATGTGGTCGTTCCCTTTGGGCAAGCAGCACAGGCACCATTGCCTTGTCAGGAGGGGCAAGGAGTTCAAACCCCAGGTAACCAATGCTGAGATCATTTTGAGAGTGGAGGCTCCTCCTCTGCCCCTGCCTTGGCTTGGCACACCAGAAATGCTGCCCTGTGTTGCCTCTCCTCACACCAGAGTCACTCGAGCAAGGACAAGCTGGCTGAGTGTGATGGTTTGAAACTGTCTCTTTAATTTTTCTTTGCAAAGTTCAAGCAGAGAAAGCGAAAGAGTGTAAATAAGTCACTACTGGGTGTAAGAAAGCAAAAATAATGATTGTTCTAAACACTTCCATTGGATAGATAGAAATGTTTAAGAACTATTACTCAAAGTGGGGCACTGGGCACTCTGCATTCTGCAGTGGGGGCAGTTGCTGGGCTGTCTGGCTGCTGTTTCTTCTTCTCTTCTAGCTGAAGATAACACAGACCTTGGCGAGCTAAGTTAACAACTTCTCTGCTTTAGCTAACTCTGCTTTCTGCCAGGGGGGTCTGGGGGGGAGGCCCCTGGGAGAGAGGCCCCTTTGGGGGGAAGCAAAGGGAGCTTGGTTGTGTCTTTCTATTGATTGTATATATTTGTAAATGTTGTGAATTTTGTATATTTGTACATATTCATTGCATTTCATCATAGATTGTAGATTTTGCTTGTAAATACAGCTTTCATTTGCTTCCAGACTGAGCTAGCCTGGTTATTGTCGGTGGGGGGGGGGAATTTCAGCTCACACTGACACACCGAGGAGTGAGGCCTTCTCTCATTCACACCACAGCCTGCTTACACAAACCTGGGGGGGGGGCAATGTGAATGTTCAAAGGTCCCCAACTCTGCCACATGCCGTGGCCTTGGCTTGCTAATATACAGAAGAACTCAAACCATCACCCTGCAAGAAACAAACGCTGAACGCCCCTCTCCTTCACCCCAGCAGGGAAGCTTCACAGAAGCAGATGGGCCAGGAGCAGAAGCACACTTCTTTACCTAGCAGCAAGACATCCTTGAACACCATGGACCTCTTGGCAGCTCCCAGTAGCAGATGCTCCCCTGCGTGTGCTCGCAGCAGTGCTACCTGCAAGGGCAGGGGAGGGTTATTTGGGTGAGTCAGAGCCACAGCTGTGATTTCATGCAAGCAAGAGAGAAAGCCCAGTGCCCCTGTGCTGCACTCAGGGGTGGGGAGCCAGGGTTCCTCTCCAGCCACAGTCAGAGAAAGAAGGCAGAAAGCAGCCTCCTTTATGCACTCTTGTGAATAGCTAAAAATCCAGTAGAACCAGTAGCTGCTAGACAGCACCTGAGACATCCCATGGTTACAGCACATATCATGAGCAAGACTGTCTGTGTCAGTGTGAGCTGATGGCAGCAGTGGGACATGCTCACAGTGGGCTGTTTGCAGACACCACAGCTCCCAGCAGGTGCAGAGCCAGGGACCATGCTCCAGCCTGGGAGGTGGGGGGAGCAGTCCACTGCGTTGGACAGTTGCTGTGCAATCACAGCTGGTGACACAGGGGTCACCCTCTGGCCACGGCTCCCTCCCCAGCAGCAGGCATTTGGGCCAGGGAAGCCACGGGCATGTTTTTCTGCCTTGATGTTAATGATTGAAGTGTTTCATTTTACACCCTCCAGTGGCTCCTGAGAATGTTCTGAGTCTTTTGCCCTCCTTCAGTTAAAAATTTCAAAGATTTAGGCAGAATCAGAAGTTAACGATTGGACAGCCTGACACAAAGGCTTCTTAATGTCCAGCCAGGAGCCTCTGCTGCAAAAAAACCCAACAATTAAACATTAATGAAGAGATTCTGAAGAGAGTGTCCTGATGGGAATGGTCCCCTTGTCCAGTGTGTTATCCCTCAGCCAGGAGAAGTCTTGTTCTACCAGAACTGCCAGGAGAATTTCACCCATGGAGGAGGGCTCTGGGTACAGGAGCTGCTGATGTCTGAGAGGGGGGCTTTTTCTTTTTGCAAGGAGTGGAAAAAGTGATGCAAAATAAACAGAGTGGAGGTCCCTGCAAAAAAAAAAAAAAAAGACTGCACACACCACACTTGGTGCTGGAGGAGCTTCATCTGTGTGCCAAGACCTAGCCTCTCACCATGCAAACAGGGGTGGGTGCCTGCTTCTAATTAGCAGAGCTGCACAAAACTGAGCTTTCCTCTCTGGTGAGACTTTGAGAGGGGTGGAAGGTCCAAAGGAGGAACAAAGCCCTCACAGATAAATACCATGCTCAAGAAAGCCCAGCTTGGAGCCACCATTAGTTTGTATGAGCAGGGTTAAATTCCTCCAGCAAGGCAAGCCCCTCTTGTTTGGTGCTTGCAGAAGAAAGCAGAGCTTTTTCACTGTAAGATGTGTTGGCTTTGCTGCCCCAAACCCAGGGGTGGACACTTTGGTACAGAGGAGGAACAAGGGCTGGGTGTGCCCCTTCCTGTGAAAACCAGAGCACAGCTGAGTCATCCTCAGGGAACACTTCAATGAAATGTGGATTTTCCAGCAGGAAATGGATGCAAACTTGAACATAGAAGGTTTCACCTCAACATGAGGAGAAACTTCTTTACAGTGAGGGTGCTGGAGCCCTGGAGCAGGCTGCCCAGAGAAGTTGTGGATTTTCCTCCTCTGGAGACTTTCAAAGCCAACCTGGATGCATTCCTGTGTGGACTAGCCTGGGTGATCCTGCTTTGGCAGGGGGATTGGACTCAATGATCCCTCCCTAGAGGTCCCTTCCAACCTCTAACATTCTATTGATTCTGTGATTCTGTGAAGTGCTCCCACTGGACATGTCTTGACTGGCTCTCAGGGCCCTTGGGCATGGCCTTGCATGCAGGTGTTTCAGCCCTGCTCCCTAGCATTTCTCTCCTTCCTCCTGCCCTCCCCTGAGAATCTGCTGCCTCTGTTCTCTCACCATCCTTGGGAAGCATGGGTGGCATTGACTGGTCAGCTTTAAGGCAGCACAGACTTTTCTCTCAAGCCTTTTGGAACAGACTGGGAACAGCTTAAGGAGGTCATACCAGGAGACCTCTTTCAGTCAGGAGAAGCCTGTGCAACATGCTGAGAGTAGCCTCTCCCTAATGGGAAGACAGGGCTCAGCCAGTCTCATCTCTAGGTTTTGTTTTGTCCTCTAAGAAGTTTTGCAGCCCCACAGCTGTTAAAGGGGCTCATGTGAAGGTTCTGGGTTGTGCAGAGATGTTAACCAGGAGGTCTTCTGCCTCCATGGCAAACAGCATGAGGATGCAGTGGGTTGTGTAGAGCTGGGCAAGCTCCCCCTGGGCTGCAGCTGTTTGCTGTATGTCTGGCACTTTGCCATTGGTGTCCAGTTTGGTATCCACATTTTGGAGCTGGATTTGCCTTAGCAGTTTAACAGAGTTCTTACTCTTTTGAAGAATCCAGCACCTGCTCACAATGGAAAAGGGGGAAATCTACTCCTGTGGTAACAGCACTGAGTTCCCTGGGGTTCCTGAAGAGCTGGGATTGAGGATTCAGGGGGCTTTGATCAGCTGAGTACTCTTGCTGTCTAGATACCATTTGTCTTCATGATAGAAAGATTACCTCAGGTCAGCAGGGCTGGAGACTGATCCTAGCTGAAGAGAGCACATGCTGCTTTTGTGGCTGTACACTGGGCAAACTGGAAAAAACTTCCCACCTGTGGCAGGACCTGTGCTGTCCCCTGCCAGAAGTGCTACCCCTTCCCCCTGGAGGCTCCCTCCCATCCACATGTGCTGTTCAAGGCTGGGCACACATCATCTCCTGCAACATCTGCTGCAGTCCTCTGAAATGTAGACTTACACAGGAGACCTCTCCTGGTGTATCTTTGAGGCTGCCTGAGCCCCTGCAGTCTTATAGAGGATATCAACCCCCTGTGCCCCTCTTGGGTAGAAAACTGGCAAATGTAATTTGAGTAACTTTTGTTCAAATGCTGATATATTCCTGCTTTTAAACCCTGAAGAGAGATTTTCTTGTTGCCCTGGGAGCAAACCAGTGTTGAGCTTCAATAACTCTGTACTAGGAAAGTGGACACAAACCCATCCCCAGGCCAGAAGCAGAAAGAAAGCTTGGAAAGGCAGGTTTGGGTTTAAATCTTGAGCAGACCTTAGGCTACAAATCTGTCCTGCTAGGTCTGATTGCCCTGAGCATTTGTATAGCACTTGAGGAGTTCCAAGTGCTGCATGATCTGTAATTAATAAACAACTGACTGCCAGCCCCATGCAAAATGCTCACCTGATAATACACCCAGCTCAGCCTTATCAGGCCTGTGCTCATCAGCTGATTGGCTGCAAGTGCAAATGGGCTGTGCTGGCATTGTATGGATGCTGCTCCCAATCAGCTGCAGCAGCCAGGATAACAAAATGCACATCTGCATATCTCAGCTCCCCACCACCTTCACCTGAGCCAGGGGGAGGGGGGACTTGCCTGGTCATCCAGGGGCAGCTCACAGAAGGCAGGGATGTACTTGGCCCACTCCACCAGCACCAGCAGCTGCTGCTTCATGGATTCACAAACGTCAGAGATGTTGGCAATCTTCTTCCCTCGGATGTCTCCGTTGATCCCAGGAACTGGGGATGATATCTGGAGGGAGAGAAGGGACCCTTCAGCTTTCAGTGCTGCAGAGGAAATGCAGGCAGGACGCTCCCTGGTCTGTGGGTTGATGCTAGGTCCAACACCTGCAGTTGCTTTTTTTCTGTTGCTGCTCTCAAAACATGGAGCCCAGTGTAACTCATTTAAATTAAGATCAGCCTGTGGGGGGTCTGTGAACATGAAAAACTTTAGAGCTGAGGCTGGGGATCCTCTTGGTCCACAAGAGAAATGTTTCTTAAGCCAAGATCTTCCTTCCACTGAATAACTGTGCTCAGTCACGATCCAAGAGGGAACAGTGAGGCTCATGTAGTGCTCAGCCTTACCAGTATCAAGGGCACATCCACTCAGCATAGCTGCTTAAGCTACTGGATCCCACCAAAGGGCAGAGAACTGTTGCTTCTTCCACCTTGATCCAGAGCTGGTGCTTGCCCAGACCTGTCCTGTCTGCTTTTGGCAGGAGACAGCCAGGCTCTGCTTCTCCTGTCTGAGTCAGCAGGAGCACAAGCAGCCTGCTGAAGGCAGCTCTCCAGGTGTGACACTGTTTTCCATGAGCACCAGGTCAGTAACTGCCATTGCCCAATGTGAGCTGCAGAGACAGCAAGCTGTGGCACGGCTGCACATGTGCAAACATGCTGGACACAGGCCGTGCTCTGGACACAGTGAAGTATTTGTCACTGCAGAGGCAAACTGGGGCCACTGCATTTGCAAAGGACAAGCCTGACAGCTCTGCAAGAACTGTCACACACAGGCAACATCTCCCCAGGCTGCTGCCCAGCTCTCAACGCATGGCTGCTGACCCAACTCATCCCGAGGTTTGCCCTCAGCCCCTGCTTGATCCTCCTGTTCCTGTGTGCAATGAACTCAGCCCCTGCCCTCCCTGCTTCTGGACAGCAGCAGCTCTTCCTGTCCTGGGCCTGCAAGCACCTTCACCTTGGACCTTGCCAGCCTCCCCAAGGAAGCAGGATTCAGATGCCACCTGCATGCTTTTCTCTCAGGTTGCACTACCTGGAAGGCTTCCAGCACTGGAGCTGTTACTGAATAAATACGATTGTAAAAGCCTCACCATGTATTACCCTAATCAGAGGGCCCGGAAGGCTTAGCAAATAAATAAAGACCTCTGAGTGAGTGACCCGAGATCCTGGAGAAAGCAGCTCCTCAGCAGTATCTGGTTCTAATTAGCTGGGCACAGAAAAGTTACCAATTACCCTGCTGGAGCCTCATTGTTTAATGAGTCTCTGTGTGCCCTGCAGGAGAGCAGGATCACCCCTGGATTTGTCCATGGTTGTAGTTTTTATCAGCAGACCCTGCTCCAGCCTTACAGAGGCTGCTACTGAGGGACTCAGAGCCTCAGAAACGTCCTTCCCTTGCAGATTGGGAGACTTGAGGCCCCATTAGTTCACCCCTCTGGGAGCAGCACCCACATGCATTTTATAGGGTATATAAATCCTCTGGGGCTGGGGTAAGCCAATTTTGGGGGTTCTGTGTGCAGAACAGATTATTGTTATATTATGTACTACTGAGTTCTGGAGCAAGGAACATTAAAGGGAAGGTTTTAGGGAACAAATGCCTTTGGAAAGCCAGAGCCCAGCTGGCAGGTAAGTCACTTAGAGAAAAGATGACAATTTGAAGCCTTGGCTGTTAAATACCCACCCAGCTCTGCTATCCAGGTCAGTACCCAGTGCCTCTGCACTTGTGAAAGAAGGAGGAGGAGTTACCTGCTGTGCCAGGACTTCTGCCTGCAGGAGGACATTGATGGAGGGCAAGCTGCTGTCTTCATAACTTGACCTGCGGGTGCTGATCCGGTCGCGTTCGTTCTGCACAGCTGCAAGAGAGCCCTTGGCTGAGCTGCGGCACAGCAGTGCCCACCAGCAGCCCACGCAGCCCTTCAGTGCCCCCCTGCCTTGGCTGCTCCCCCGGCCTGGCAGCGTGGAGCTGCAGCTGTGTCTGGTTTGTGATGGGCTCCTTGCAAGAGCTGCCTACATCTGGAGTTCTGTTTTCATATCGGCTCTGCTCTGCTTTTGTGGGATGGGGTCAGTTCAGAGGCCAGGCACCTGGTTCAGAGCCTGTGGAATTCAAGGGGAAGGCTCCTTCCAGAGGAGCTGGCTCTGACGTTTTGAAATCAGGATATGGGGTCTGACATGCTGGCCATGCTCATGAGCCCACAGCTTAGGTGTGGAATGGAGGAGCTGAGTATCTGCACAGCTTGTTTGTCTGTCCATATGACTTCTGTGAGCTCTCTTTGGGAAGCTCCTGCCCTGGGTAGGTACAGTTGGAAAACTTCCTTCTAACTACAATAAGGAAGGAAGTGCAGAACAGCTTCTGTTTATCTATCCAGAGCAACAGAGCCCTCTCATACCTTATCATAATGAGAGTCCCAGGACAGGTTTGACCCCTGCATACCTCCCTGCTTGCTCTGCTCTGGGGAAGGACCAGGGCTTTGAGTCTAGAGGTGGCAGCAGCCAGAGCAGCAGCAGGAGTGCTGAGGGGGGGACAGCTCTGCCTGTGACAGCCTGGCTGTCACTTACCCCTGCCACACCACGCAGAGCCATCTGCTCAAACAAGGTATTGATCAATGGCAGGGGAAGCAGAACAGGCCCTGCCTTAGCTGGTGGCTCTCTGGATTGATGCCTTCTCCATGTATAAATCCTCCTGATAAAAAGCAATAAGGAGGCTGTGCCTGGAGAAAAGCCCTGCAGTCAGCGGCTGTAAATAGGAGCTCTCAAGGTTATGCTGCTTGTTATCAGCAGCAGGCCCCCGAGTTCAGTCACGCCATGATGTTTTCCAAATGTTTGCTCAGTATTAGCTGGTCATGCACCTAATGGAACTTCCATTGAACATTAACAGACAGCAGCCAGGCTCTGGGCTTGGGATGAGCAGGGACAGGAGGATTCCTCTGTTCTTCAGAAAGAGGCACCCCCCTCCCCGAGTTCCTCGCCACACCTCAGCCCCTCGTTTAACAGGGAAGAAATCTTCCTGCCCCGAGGTGTTCCTGCAGGCTGGGGGTTCTGGGGAAGCCACCCAGCTACCACTGGTCTTTCCCTCTTGTCTTCAAGGCCCCTTTTTCTCCTAAGTTTCTTCTTGAGGGGGTGTGAACTGGGAGGAGCACAGGGTTTCATTTCTCTACATGGGGCAGCAAGGCCAAACACCTTCCAGTTGTCCCCTTGCAGACATCAATGGGAGGAGCTCTGGAGTGCCAGGCAGCTCCTCTGGGCTGCTTCTGGCAGACCGTCCCTCCACAGACAGGGCCATTAGCAAGGTCAGCAGCAGCAAGCTGCTTGGTGCCCTGCTGTGTGGGAGCAGGGTGATGTGCATCAGTGTGAGCAAGAATGAGCTGCAGAGGCCTGAGTGTGATCCATGTGTGCAGGTGTGGGCAGTTCTGAGACACAACCACAGCCCTGCAGCACCCTCCTGGGCTTGTCTTTGCTGGCACTTTGAGAAGTGCCCTGAGGAGAGGCCCTGAAATTGAATTTGGGAACATGCAGTGCCACCATTCCTTGCCCTCAGCTGCTGGAACGATGGCTGCTTGCTTTCACCCAGGTGGGAGTAGGTAGGTTGAGCACATGTAGGGCTCCTGCCTGGAAGCCCAAACTCCTTAAACCGTGCTGTGACGGGGGCCTGGATGTGTGCACAAGGGAGCAGAGTGGAGGGAAGACAGGGCTAAGATGGCTGGGCTCAGATGTGCATGGCAGGGACTGTCCTTGGGCTGCAAGGACTTCCTCAAACACACTGAGTGGCTGCTGCAGGGGGAGCACAGGGAGGCCACCCCATCACCTACCTTCTTTCTTCATCCCTGCTCGGAAGCACTTCTTCAGCCTGCAGTAGCGGCACTGGTTCCTCTTGTCTTTGTCTACCACACACTGCCTGTTAAACCTGGGGAGAAAGAGAGGTGTGAGGAGCAGCGAGTCTGAGCCTGAAGGCAGGACAAAACACAGCCCCAAGCAGCAACATGTGCTCAGAGCAGGATCTCAGAGGTTCACTCTGAGAAAGGAGCCCCAGCCTGTGCCATTTCCATGTTTGCTTTAACTTGAGGCTTTTTCTTTGCACTGAACATTTCACTACTTGGATCTGCCTCTGGATGTTCAATAAGGATGGGCTGGAGCCTCACAGTCCCAGGCAGGAGCTCAGGCTCACTAATCACTAGGCACAGAATGCTCATGATGGACTAGCAAGTCCCAGTGAAGTTAAAAATGTGAACTAGGAGGGTCAGAGCCAGCTTAGGAGGGAGGAGAATGCATTCACTCAGGGTAGAAGGTTGCTCTTGATCTAGCAAGGCTAAGAAGTGGGTGTAAGTCCCTGCATCTCTCCAGAGCTGTGTGTGGGGATCTAAGCAGGTTGGTTCTGGACAGCATTGCTGGTGTGCAAACAGCTCTGCAGCCACCTGCACATCAGAGAGGACTCGGGAAGCAAGCAGCTCCTTCCCTCCATGCTTGTACCACCACCAAAGCCATCACACATGGCAGGGCAAACACTGATCTCCCATTTGTGTGTCTCCTGCCTGCAGCACAAGCCTGGGGACCAGTGGCAGCAGGAATTTCACTTGCAAATTTGCTGGTTTACTGCTGGTTGGTCAAGTTTGCAAAGCAAAGACAAAGGCCCGTGGAGCTGGGAAAGGGCTCCCAGCACCACGGAGCCCTGCATCTTTAAAAGGACTTCTTTCTAACATGCTCTGTAAAGCCCCAAGCTAAGACTTGTCCAAACGGATGCCTGAGAGCAGCTTTTTAAGCATTTTTGTAGCACAGTCTCCAAAGAACTGTGCAGCTTGGCATTCTCACTGGAGCTGTGGGCAGGCAGCTCCCTGGGCAGCCAGTTTAAATAACCCTGGGGTGCAGGTGACACTGTGCTTCACATGCACCCACAAACCTGGGCTGTCTTTCTGCCACTCAAATTTTAGAGTCACATTGATCTTCGTGCTCTCCAAGTGGCTGTCAGGCCACCAGGAGTAACTGACTCCAAAAGCCCAAGTGATTTACACACTCTGAGCTGGAGATTCCTTGCTTCCCTCTGAGATTCCTTGGTTCCCTCTGTGACTGTCTGCCAGTGGGTTGCTCAGAGCAGGGCACAGCCATTGATAGCACCAGAGAGCTGTGGGCTACCACCAAGGACACAAGGTACCTAAAGAATGGGACGAGACCTCCCAGAGTCTTTCTCTGGTGATGACTGGAGGGTAGTCCCAGAGTGAGAGTGGTCTCTGACCCTTCCCAGCTAGTGTGAGGTCAGAGAAAGTGACGGAGGATGAAGAAGATGAAGGACTATGTTGTCATGCTCTGAGGACTTTGCCATTCAGCTCCTAGGGACAGTTTTGTCTCAGGCACAGGGCTCTGTCCCCTCTGTCCTCACCTGCAGGAGTACATGTGGTTCTTCCTGACACTCCTCCTGAAGAAGCCCTTGCAGCCATCACAGCTGGAAGCTCCGTAGTGCTTCCCCGTAGCACGGTCCCCGCAGATGGCACACAGGGCGCTCACCCCAATGCCGCTGGAAGTGTTGATGTTGGCTGCTTCTGATGGAGATGTGTCTGCTTGGGAAGGGACACAGGGAGAAGAAGAGAGTGAAACAGACCCCTGAGATTTCTTAACTCAGTTTCCAGTGTTGGACTTGATTTTGGAGGAGCCAGGCTGCATGTCAGAGAGGTGTGCAGGGAGAGGTGAGTGCTGCAGGTGTTTTCTCACTGCACTTTTGAGTGTGCCAGGGTGAGGCAGCTCTTCCTAAAGGCCTTCAGACAAAGTGGAAACTCATTTGCATGAGTCACAGAGCAGAGCTAGAATGCCTGAGGGATCTGTAGACACTTTGGGCTGCAGTAGCACGGAGAGCAGAAGCTGGTGCAGACCCGAAGCAGAGGCTTTACAGCTCAAGGCGAGCAGCTGGTTTGTTAGAGGGGGGTTTGTGTTACAGCACTGAGAGGGCCTGGGTCAGCCCTGAGCAAATGCAGTTAAAGAAGTGAGGTGATCAGCTCCCTTTGCTGGAGAACCTCTCTGCTGGGCATGCAGCTCCAGCTTTAAATGCAGAACAAACTCAAATGACTTCATGAGGGCAAGGAAGAACTGATGGAGCTAACCTAGAAAGAAAGGATGGTGTCTAGCATGGAGCAGGCTGTACTCTGGCCATCTTCTAGAGTCTAGTCCCACCACAACGAGACTGAAGTGTCTTGACAGGCCTCACAGACTGAGGGGGGCTGGCACTTGCAGGGCTCTTGTGGGAGGATGGGGAATTGCAGCAGCCTCTGTCAGAAAGGACACCTGAAAGACTCGAAACCATCCAAGCCCTACACTAAAACCCCTCCAGCAAGCCAAACAAACCTCAAGGCTGAAGGGCTCAGCCCTTAATTCAGCTGATGTCACTGTCCCCTCCCGTGTACATTTTCCTGTACCAGCACAGGCACATTCCCCTGCCTCAGTGGAATTCCCATGCACAAATGACACCCAGGATCTGCATGGCCATAGAAACCTGCTGGGATTTCCATGCTTGAATCTTTTGGTCCCTGGGCTTGGCAGGACCACAGTTAACTCTCATCTTGGGAGGGCCACAGCTGCTGCCACTTGGCACCCAGCAGAGAGAGGCCTGGGTACTATAAAAAGGCTGGTCCCAAAAGACCTCCCCTTGGCAGCTGGGTGCTAGGGGAGGCTGAAGCAAGGCTGCCTGAGGCAGGGCTGCTGTTTTAGCTGTCTTGTTGCAGAGAGAGGAGCTTGCTGCACAGCCTGCTCCTGCCATCCCTCAGCAGGAGGAACTGGTGAGGATTCAGCAGTGAGCTGGCACAGAGGATCTCAGACTAGCCCCTTCCCTGGCTCTAGCAGCACCTTTCACTTCCCTGCCTGCTTTGTGTCTTTCTAATTCTTTGAGACCCTGTTGTATTTCTTGCTGAGTCTGTTTGCTGCCCCTCTGGGTCCCTGCCTGGCACAGCCTGCACACAGCTGCATTCCCATGTGTGCAGCACTGCCCAAGCAAAGCTTCTCTCTCCTCTCCCAAAGCCCTGAGCTCCTTCCAAGCCTGCTCTGGCAGTCTCTTGTCCCATGAGCAGCTTGCCTCCAAAAGCATCCTTCCTCCCAACACATCCTGAGGGCTCAGCTGGCTGAATGATCCTCAGATCATTCCAGAATGAAGGTTAGGTTCCCAGTCCCAGCTAAACACTGTGGACTTTTAGGAGAGGAAGATCTGCCCTGCCTGTGATCACATTGCCTGTGCATCTGTGGCAGCCCAGATAAACCCCTGCTTAGCAGAGTATCCTGCTGTAATCTAATGAACATTGAACAGGAAAGGCTGGCACCGTTATCAAGGGCATTGCAACATCTCAGACTAATAGCCAGGCCACAATAAAATTATTGCCTAATGGATCATTTTCCCAATTAAGTTTATTTTGTGGTGTCAGGAATGTGAGCTCCTAGCTGCTGCAGTGCTGTGGGTGTGCTGAGGCTGATTTAAAGGGAGAAAAAAAAATATCTGAGTTTCAGTTTGCGACCTCGCAGCTGAGACTTGTGTTAGAACAGGAGCTCCTGGAGAGGTTCCCTGAGAATGAGATGAGTTTGGTTTGTGATGGTGGCAAACTTGGATCACTGCTAGGCAGCCACTTCTGGGCTGGAGCTGCTGAGCTGGGCAGGGGCTGAGCTCTCCTGCAGTCCTCATTCAGAACAGGGCCTTGAGGTTCTGCAGGTGAAGATTCTTCAGGCAGAGGTGTGGGCAGTTGCCAGGGTGCCAAGCAGCCCCAGAAGCAAAACCTGCCCATAGCCTGGAACTGGGCAGAGGAGGAGAGGTGTTGGTGCTGCCTGACCCAGCTGACTCATCCACCCCTTGGGCAGATTTCATTTTGTGCTTGATCTTGTCGTAAAATTGTTGTGCCCCTCTGCTTTGGGGAGTCTTTAGTCTGGGGAGACCAAGACACAGACCCTCTGTGCTGGAGCCTCTGCCTGCTGGGTGGGAGAGGGACATGGAGGGGAAGCAAGACCTGGGCTTGTATCAAAGGGTCCAGATTGGCATTAGCAGAGCCAAAGGAGGTTGCTCTCAGCTCTGAGACCCCTGGGTAGGTAAACCAACCTCCAGGAGCAGAGAAGAGGCTGAGAGCCTGCTAGTGAGGGGTTGCTACACAGCAGTGACACTATGGTGTCACAGCTGTGACAGAGCAGACCCATAGCCCAGAGAAGCCAGGCACAGGTTGTGAGGGGAGAGCCCACACTGCTGGCACAGCCCTCCCAGGACAGGGTGTCTGGGCAGCCTGTGGCACAGCAGGCAGGAGAAAAAGGGCTTGGGGGGTCGCTTTCTGTGGCTTACTTCGTTTAGTCATTAACCTCCTATTTAGAGAGACTCTGGGGGGGACTTAGAGAGGAATCTTCTGCTATCTCTGAGCATTATAGTCAGCAGGTCTCCTTGGTCCTGAAACAGGTGGGACAGTGGTGCAAATCCTGGTGGGCTAAGTGTGATCCTACCCCGCTGGGGGGATGAGAATCCTCCTCTATCCTTGCCAGGTCCCCTTGCTTCTCACGCCGGGGGCTGAGCCCTCCCAGCCCTGCAGAACTGCCAGGGAAGGGGATGCCACCCTGCACCCCAGCTCTGCAAGGGGAAGGGCCGAGGCTTCTGGGCAGCTCTGGGGGCAATGCCTGAATCATTTTTTCACCTTTTCCAGGTGCTAAATGTCCAGGCAAGCCAATCTCCAGCTGCTGCTGGGCTGGGACTGGCTCTCTGCTCTGGGACTGGGCTGCCTGTCGGGCGAGCTGTCAGCAGTGTTTCACTCAGAAGCTTTTAGCCAGTCTTTGCTCTTGCCTGGGGTCTGGGGGAGGTGGGACCCATCCTCTGCTCAGCCCCAGCCTGGTCTCTGAGCCGAGTGTCTGGTGGGGATCCCTCACTGCACCCGGCTCCTGGCTTGTGCCCGTCCCCAAGGTGTCCGGGCTGCAGGACGCTGTCCCACCCGCCCCGAGCACAGCGTTGCACCAGCCCCTCCATTTCTCCCCAGGGCAGGCAGAAACCCCTCACTGAGCTGCTAGGACACCCCCCCACACACATCCTCCAAGCTGGCAGCCACCCCCCCGCCTTCCCCAGCCCTCCTGGGCAGCATTGCAGTGGCTGCCCCAGGCACTCCTCCTCCAGCAGCCCCCAGCTCGTCGCACCACGGCGCGGGGGAGCAGGCGGAGGGGACTCACCGCTGCCCATGGCCAGCACCTGCATGTTCTCAAACTCCAGGGTGGTGTAGGCCGGGTCCAGCGCCGCGCTGTAGTCGGCCATCTCCATGTCCATGAGG
The DNA here is from genome assembly GCF_027791375.1 of Indicator indicator. NCBI lineage: Eukaryota > Metazoa > Chordata > Aves > Piciformes > Indicatoridae > Indicator > Indicator indicator. The sequence goes on from NC_072033.1 coordinate 3,856,165, forward strand.
GCTTTGGAGAGGCGCATGGTCCTCTGCCCCCTCCGCTGCCCCTGGCCCAGGCTGCTGGCCCCGCTGCCTCCCTCTGCCTTGGCTCCGGCCCCTCTCCCTTCGCTTTTATTTCAAATATTTCTCTGAAGGGATTTGCTGAGCCTCCAGGCCTGGACTCCCCGGAGGGGTGGAGGCAGGAGGCAGGGGGTTAATCGTTAATCATCTCGCCCAGTGCTGAGCTTGCTGGGTTTTTGGTGGAGCTGCAGTGATTCCTGTGACTGTTTGTTATTGAACCTCGAGGTGCTTTGCCCATCCCGGCTGCCAGGCGCAGGCAGCAGCAGGCACTCCCCGGGAACACCTTCCCGGGCCGGTGACCTTGATGCTGAGCTGCCAGCCTTGGTCTTAATTGTACCTGGGGTGGGAAACTTGGAAAACACCCCACCAGCAGAACAAGGTTGCTGTTCACTGCTGTCATTGCCTTTCCTCTCTGCCGTTGGCTGCTTTCTCCCCTGTCTTTCCCTTTTCAGGCTCCCCCCATCCCTCCCACACCTTCTTCCTTTTTCTCCCTCACCCCGAGAGAAGGTCAGTGCCTGCCTGGCTGTTCACACCTTGCTATGCAAAGTAACGACGCACATCTCCTCTTACTTCCCTGTAAACTGAGTTTTACAGAGGCTGGATGCCCTGTAAACAGTTCCCACCCTGTAGCCATGGTGGATAGGGCTGGAGGGTGCTCTGGGCATCACTGAGGCTGCTCCTGCCCCACTGCTGGAGCCACCCTGTGCCACACCCCCCCCAAATTTTGGTTTTGACTGATGCACCTTAAAATTGTCCTTAGACACTTTACAAGGTGACAGAACTTTGCTCTGCAGTGGGATTTCTGCTTCAGAAGGTGCAGCTGTTGCCAGCTCTCTGCCACCAGTACCGATGGGGGTTCTGCCACTTTGTCCAGGGGGTGCTGAGGTCTGACCCACTGGTCCTGGGCAGGAGGGACCAGAGAGCACGGCAGAGCTGCCTGTGCTAATCCAAGTGCTCTCCTCCCCATCTGGCCCTGGGTACATCTCTCCCCTGCTTCAGACAGATGTTTCAGTGTAATTGCAAGATCAACAAGGGGGAATTTATCTGTCGGCTGTCCTGGGCAGGAGAATGAGCTGCTAATGGTTTGGTGTCTGCCAATGGTTTGATGTCTGCCAGTGGTTTGGTGTCTGCTTGCTCTGCAGTGAAAATGGCCCGGAGATGTCCCAACCAGCAGTCCACAGGCTGCTGATCTGGGCTCCCAGTTGGCTCATATCTGTGCTCCCCAGGCACCCCAATGCAGCCCTGGCCCCACTGGTGCCCCAAACCACCCTGTCCATGGTGGCATCACTGTCACAATGCCACACCAAGGTCTCTGCCTTTGGACAGTGATGCTAGTGACAATTTGCTGTTCACCTTTTAGCAGCACAAGGGATCTCCAGAACTCTGACTTACAGAGCACTTCCAACAAGCTCTTCTGCCCTGAGGCTGCAGATCTGCTGAGTGAAGCTGAGTGCAGGGGAGAGCCCCTGGGACTGGTGAGGAACAATCCTGTGCTGCAGGGCAAGCAGTCCCCTGGGCTGGGCTCCCAAGAGAGCCACAGGTCCCCACACTTCTGTGCCAGTGGCTCTCCCTCCAGCAGGAGCCATCCTCAGCTGAAAACTGTTTTTATGATGTGTGCACTGGGATCAGGATGCTAAGGTGGATCATGGCCCCTTCCTTGGCCCCGTCCCAGGGTCCTCCATCCCCATCCTGGCTGGGCCACAGTGATCCCTTTGATTAGATAAATGCTGCAGACACCAGGTCAAATATGTGCAGGACTTGCCACAGCGTCTGGTGCAATATCCTAACAGCAGGACCCATTCTGCTCTGCTCAGCACAACCACCCTTCAGGGCCTGCTGAGCAAGAAGGGCTGCAAAGGCCATTTGCTCCCCAGGCAGGAAGGATTAAAAGGACCAGGAATAGAACCGGGAGAGGAGATGCACATGGGAGAGGGGCAGATAAGGAGCAGGGAAGTTTGGAGAGCCTTAGGTGGCTGACGAGGTCAGGGCTGATGGTGGCTCTTGTGTTCTCACTACCAGTGTCCTCCATCTATCACCAGTGCCCCCTCCCAAATCCCTTGTCTCAGCGTGGAGGTCGAGGACCATACCAGTGAGGGCCACCCTGCACTTCCTTTGCCCCCAGGATGGGCTCATGATGGAAAGCTGCTGCCTGCTCCCCAGCCATGGTCTGCTGCTGAGGCTGATGTCTGCCTGGAGATGTTCTACCTTGTGTCCCCCTGACATCTCTGCCTGGTGGCTCTTGGGACAGCTTGCCAAGGGAGTCATTGCTTGTGCTAGCCAACAGCACCCTGGGGCTGGTTGAAATTAGAGATGTTCAAGCTGGTTGGGTTAATCCAAACACTGCTGTCCTACAGAAGGTGTTTTGCCATTTTTATTCCAGACTGAGACAACTTGTAGCTGGCAAACCCCCACTGGAAGGCAAAGGTTGTTCCCAGACCAGGTACTCAGCTTTCAGGCCCTCTCCTTTCTCCTCCTGTACCCATTTTCTGTGCCCTCCACCCATCATTTCCTACACCAGGATATATCTGTGAAGGAGACCATGACAGCTCCAGGGCATGAAATGGTCTGTGCCAAGTGATTATTTCATTTTCCTCCATTGAGCAGTAAATCCTTTCCCACACTGGCACATCATGGCATTCATTCTGCCTTATCTATACATCCCTGACTGGCAAATCCAACCAAAGGAAGAGGGGATTCCCTCCAAATCAGATCTGTGCTTCTCAGTGCATGGGCATGGGGAATGAGCAGTCTGGGTCAGGACACCATCAGCTGCTCTGCCTGCTGGCTCTTCAGGGCAGGAGGTGAGCAGAGCCCTCTCACAGTGCTCCTCCTGCCCTTCTTAAATGGGATGTTACAGGATCAAAGGATAATTGAGGTTGGAAATGACCTTGGGGGTCTCTGTTCCAAACTCCTGCTGGAAACAGAGCCAGCTGTGAGAGCAGTGTGGGGTGCTTGGGCTTTTACTTGTCAGTAACTTGTCGAACACCTCCAGAGAGGGAGCCTGCACAGCCTCTCTAGGCAGGGCTCCACTATCCTTACAGGATCTAAGTTTCTCCTTAGACACTGTCTGACCCTCTCTCCACTTTTCATGCCCATTGATCTCCTCCTGTCATCAACCCTGTGAGGAGCCTGGCTCCATCTTCTCAATGCCCTGTGTGGGTTATGCTCCTGCAGTTCCTGCTGGCCCATTTCTTCAGCCTGCCACAGGACAGCAGCCCTGTGCTCCAGTGCATCAACTGGACTGCCCAGTCTGGGATCACCTGCAGACTTTCTGAGCATGGACAGCAGTCAGGCTGCAGCTGGGAGCCTAGGGCCCTTCTGCTGTTTGCATTTCCCTTTCAAAGCTCTGCACTCCCAATAAATCCCCAGCAGAAATGCCACTATCCAGAGCCAGCAGGACCAACCTCATCTTACATCAGTGATGGCACCACTGCCCCTTGCAACTTCTACTCCAGATCACCTCCTCTCATGCCACTCATAGCTCCAAGGCCACTGTGGGTTCCTTGGCATGCCAGTGAGGTAAGGATGAGCTCAGGTGTCAAACCTCTCCAGAGGAGAAAAGCTCCAGAGTTAGGGCACCTGCTCAGCTTGCCAGCATTTGGCTGAGCAAGCTGGGAGGGAGGACAAAAGTACAAGACAAAGACCAAAAATCCCAGGGGAACGTTCCCAGCACAGTCATCTCCACACATGCAAAGGTCCCTTCTGCCTTTTTTTTTTTTTTTCCTCCCCTTTGAAATTTCAAATTCCAGTTTGTGGCCAAAGTCCTGCCTATCTGAGAATATAGATCTCCGACCACTGACCAAACTCCACTCCAAGCAGTCCCGAGGGCTGCTCTTCCCCTTGCCCAGAGATGCCTCCACTCAGTCCCTGGAGCTGCCAGGAGCACACCACAGCTTTTGAGCAGAGCACAGAGTGGATTTTCCACGTTTCAGCCTTAATGTCAGCAGCTCCCTTTCTGCACGTGGAATGGGAAGGACCATTGGGAATAACCAGGTAGGAGACACATTACCACCTGGAATTTCTTCGGGCAGACACTGCAGACAGAAAAGGAAAAGGAGAAACAAGGACTTCCATTGTGCTTGTACCAGTAATTTGAGCTCCTCATTTAAATTAGGGAAGGGGGGGAAAGGCAGAGTCAGAAGGGATGGAAAATGAGAGGAAAGGAGCTGGTGAAGGCAGAGCCTCTCCGTGTGGTTAACTGATAACTCCAATCTGCCTCTTCTTTCTCATCTTTTCTGATTCTCCTGATTAAGCTCAACTTATTCTCATGCTAATCATTTCTTGACCTGTTTATTCTGCATTAAAAAATTAACAGAGAGCAGTTTACTGCATGACCTGCTCACACACAACAGCCACAGATTAGCAGGCAGGCTCTAAGCCTCTGAGCAAGGCTCGGGGTCCAGCAGGCAGCCTGCACAGCTCCAGGATGAGCTCTTTTCCTGTTTTTGAAGAGCAGCCTTTTTCTAGAGTCAACAGAAATCCCCCTCCCTTCGTGCCTTAGGTCTGTTTGCTCTGGGGCTATTTCCAAACGGGGAAGATAAAGCCAAGGGCTCATGTTTTGTCAGACTTTTTGTAAACAGGGATATTTAGGCCAGGCTGTCAAACCCCTCTGACTCCTGCCCTCTGTGTGCCAGGGCTCAGCAGCAGAGCTGCCCCTGCATCAGTGACCAGCTCCAAGGAGCTTGGCAGAACCTGGAGGGTCAGAGGGGCTGGAGCAAGCCCCTAGCTGAAGCGGTGGAGCTTTGCCTCTGCTGTGGGCAATCACATGAGGGACACACAGATGAGAGTCTCCTCCTGTGTCCATTCCCAGGATGTCCCCAGCAGCAGAGAGAAGTGTCCAGGAAAACTGATGGTTCAGCAGAAGTTGTTTAGGGTCTGTTTGCCCCTGGCCAGCTGCACACAGTGTGTCCCTGCCCTGGCAAAACACTTTGTGGAGGTGAACCAGAAAAATCCACCACCTCCTTCCAGGGAGGTGGATCAGAAAGGTCCAGCCCTGAGAGGCAGGAGGTGACCACAGCCACGTGCCAGACCCATGCCCAGGGGAAGAACAACATTTCACCATCCTGTTCAACAACAAATTGCTCTGGGTGAAGCACAGGGGAACAGGTTGGGACAGATGCTGTTTGGAGCTGGACATGATGCTTGGGACAGGTGGTGTCTGAGCAGACCCTGACACTGTCACTGATGAACTTGTGACATGCAGTGGCAGCCTGGGCTGCCTGGCACAGCTTAGGGTGGCAGAATCAGCTTCACCACCACCTCAGGCTATTGATTTCTCACCAATGCCAAAGTTAGCAAAAAATGGCCAAACCAACCCAAACTATCCAGGCCCTCAGGCCATAAAATCACCACATGGAGGATCAAGGCAGGTTTTGGACATGGGAAAAAGACACTTCAAAGGAGGTAGCAGACTCTGCTTGAACTCCTTTCCAAAAACAACAAGTGCAGTTCAGCCAGCACTGGAGTGGATGTTGGAGACAATTGTTGGAGCTAAAATAAATCTAACTGCTGTGCAAAAATGGCAGGGAAAGGGCTGCAAGCATGAGGACAGGCAGACACTGCTCCAGCATAACACTGTGCCTGCCTCCCAGCCTGGGACCAGAGCGGGGTTTATATCCTACCTAGCAAAAGTGCTTGAGGAAGTCATTATTAGTGCCCTTGGGAGCTGCTGTTCTGCAAGGACAGTGAGTCTGAGCTGTTCTCAGAAGAGCAGCTGTGCCTGAGGACACCAGAGCATGGTGTGTGCTTGCTTGCACTGCCTGCATTGCAGCCCTCAGAGACAGAATCTGGGAGCCTCAGGTCAGCACTTGTGACTTGAAGTCTGGCTGCTGTGTTTTTATGCAACATCATGGAATGAGCCCAAGACCAAGAAGAGGACCTTGTTAGATTCATCTTCATCCATCACAGCACAGGCTTCAACTTGGCCCAAGCTGCAGCTCCCACTGCCAATTCCACTTGCCCCATTGAACTCCCTGTGCTGCAAGCTTTGCCCTCCATGCAGACCCCAACCCAGTGCAGACCTGGGCACTTTCCAGGGCAGCACTCTCCTGCCTGTTTGGGAGGAAATCCAGAAAAGCTGTGGCTTTGCCACATGCCACAGGCACTGTCTGCACTGGCAGGTGCTCAGCTCGAATCCAGCAGCCTAAGTCCTGCTTAAGAGGAGAAGCAGCAGCTCTGGAGTGAGGGTTTGCTGCCAGCAGTGAGCACCTGTTGCTTTCCATGCCTCACCAACTCACACATTTTGAATGACACAGATCTCAGCAGCTCACATCTGGACATGGGGAGAACTTGTTTAGCAGGTGGATGTGATCCCTTTGGAACTGAAGTAATCTTGCAGCTTCCCAGGACAAAGATCCCTACCAAGCTCATGGTTTGGCAAGCAAGTCTCTGCCTTTCACCCCTGCCAGCTGTCTGCAGGGCTCGCAGGTTTCATTGACTTTTTGCATTCATTACACACAGAGAGAACAGCCCCTGGATCGTTCCAGCTGGTGGAGCAATAGGTGGAGGAGGAGAACAGCCAAAATCAACAGTTTTGCTTTTTAAAAAATGTCTTTTCTCTGTTTTGCAAAGGTGAACACACCAGAGAGCAGCTGGGAGCGACCTCCCGTCACTGCCGGGGCTCTCGGGTTCAGCCCTCATTAGAAATTAAGGCAAAAGACAGCAGAGCTGCTGGGGGTGTGGGGGGAGAGTTGCACTGGGGCAAGGGTGGCAGGAGATAGTCTAAGCCTGTGTCCCCAGAGGAGGAAAAGTCAAGGGCAAAAACCATCTCCCTGAATCCAGCAGCCGTGGGCTGTTCCAGCTGCTCTCTTCCTGCTGCGGGCTGGCTGGCAAAATCAGCCCTGGCTGTGGAGCTGGAGTCTGGGGGAGCATCTCAGGGAAGGGCCACGAGTGTGTCTGATGGGAAGCAGCAGGAGGAGAGAGGAAGGCTGCTGTAGGTGGGAGAACCAGGTCAGATCTGGGACAGGCAGGCTGGCCATGGAGTGAAGAGTAGTTGGCAAGTTAAAGTTTGAGCGATCCTGGTTTCTGGAGTCAGAGGGAAACAAGTTAATGCAGGATGATTCTGTGCAGAGTGCCCCAAGAGCCACACTTGTCCCCAGTGCCCTCAGTCACCAGAGCACAGCAAGTGCCAGAGAGGTAAGTGGGAGCAAAACAGTACTCAGGAACTCCAGGTCCACAGTAGCTTTGCACCCCTGCAGCCCATGGTTGCCGGGACACTCCCTGTGCAACAGAACCATCCTGTCCCCTGCCCTAGAAACAAAAAAAACCACAGCAGGAAGCAAAGGTATGGGAACAAAAGAAAAAGTTCCAGCTGCAATGAAATCAGGAATTCCAGCAAACTGCAATGCAGCTGGGCCTGCCCTGAAGCTTTCTCCAGGTGAGGTTTGCTGCATGGGGGACAGCACATGTCTCCACATATCTCCAGAGTCTCATGGCCAGGACGCTGCAGTGCCAGCTGCCTGGCTCCCGGTAACAAACACCACAGCAAGCTGCTAACGAGCCCTTGAGTATCTGCCCTATGGCTGCAATCAGGAGAAGACATTATCTGCCCCTCTCCACTCCTGCAAGGCCAAGTGCCATTGGCCTCTGCTATCATAAAGAGATTAAAGTATATGGTGACCATAAAGGAGCTGACTCGAGGAAATGAGCCACTTGTAGTAACCCATCCCGGGCTGCTGCAGCCATGAACTTTCCTACACCAGTGGCCCGCTGATAAAGAGCACAGGAATCTGCTGGGAGCAACTCCCAGCACGTGGCTCCCTGTGGATGGAGGAGCCCATCCCACAGGATGGTGGCTCAGGGTGCAGGCTGCCCATGAACCCCACCACCAGTGCAAGCTCTGCATGCAAGGAAGGACTCAAGCAAGAGGAGCCCCAGGGGTTTTGCTGTGCCCTGAGGTCAAGCAGAGGCTGGCAGGGTGGTTTGTGGATGAGGCTCTGTGAGCTGCAGCAGTGCAGGGCTTGAGATGCTCAAAACTTCTCTGAGTGCCTGCAATCCCCCTGCAGCACCCTGCTCCTCCCCACTGCCTCCCCTCCACACCCTGTGGGTGCTGGGGCCGAGGGCCTGAGCACAGAGGTGGGAGACCAGCACTGGAGGGGGCTGAGGAGGGGAACCAGCTCTGTGCAGCAGATGAGGTTTGCATTGCAAGTATTTTTCTCATGGTTTTAAGCTTTCAGGATGAGGGCTGGGTAAGTCCCACTGCAGAACTCTGGCTGAGAAGCAGGCAGCAAAGAGAGAGCAGAACCAGGGCTTGTGCTGTGTGTGGGCAGGATCTGTCCCAGGCCTGCCGAAGCTGCAGTGCAGGGCAGTGAGGCCAAACACTGGAACTGGGCTGAGAATTCACTTCCCAAATGGTGCAGGCAGTCACAGCAGCCTGGCTCTGTCCCCAGGAGTCACAGCACCTGCTCCATCATGCCCCCCACGCTGGGGTACCTCCCTTCAAGCCCCAGAACCAAGCCTGAGGACATCAGCCATCGCCACCCACAAACCTGCCACCATCACCCTGCATGGAGCAAACCACAAAGCAGAGAGGTGGAGATCCCCTCAATGCCAACCAGGTAGATGTTGGAGAGGAGCATATTTTGGCTGCTCCAAAACCCCACTGGAGACCCTAGGGGGTGCCCCTCATGGGGGGTATCCCTCATTCACAAACCCTCTGCAGTGCTGCCTGCACAGCTGTGAGTGCCAGAGGAGCATGGGGAGTACCTGGTGTGTCCTGGAGCAGGTCATATCTGCTGCCATTCATCTTCCAGGGGTGCTCAGCTCCAAGGGCAGAGCTAGGGGAGTCTCACTCTTGGATGGGGCTGTCCAGCCAGTGAGCCCCCCAGGGGCTGCGGGGCATGAGCCATGCCCAGGAGCTGGCTGCTGCACGGTGGCAGGGCTCAGCTAATCCCTTAATGCTGGTCACAATGAGATTTGATGGGGAGCAGGAGGCTGTGCTGTGGAGCTGCAGGTTTTAAAGGCTTCTGGCCACTGCCTGGAGGGGGATTATAAGGTGGCTCTGGGTTTGCACCCCACTGCCAGTGCCCACAGCGATGCCTGCTGCTTTCTGGGCCACCTTTCCAGGGTGCCCTCACCCTGGCCTCTGGCCTGGCTCTGCATTTCTGTGGAGCAGGGAATGTCTGACAGGGCACAGGCTGCTGCAGAAGATGTGCCTGGGTGTTTAACAGCAGGAGTGGGACAACTGGGACAATCCAGGACAAAGCAGGGCAGCAGGAAGGGAGCCACACACATGATGATGCTTCCCCATCTCACAGAATGACACAAAATTATTGAGGCTGGAATAAACCTCTGAGATCATCAAGTCCAGCCTATGACCTACCACCACCACATTGACCAGACCATGGCACTAAGCACCACATCCAATCTTCCCTTAAACACGTCCAGGGATGGTGACTCCACCACCTCCCTGGGCAGTCCATTCCCATGTCTCATTTCCCTTTCCATGAGGAAGTGCTTCCTAACATCCAACCTAAACCTCCCCTGGCCATGCCCTCTCCTCTTGTCACAAGTTGCTTGGGAGAAGAGCCTGACCCCCACCTGACTACAGCTTCCCTTCAGGTAGATGTAGAGTGTGATAAGGTCCCTGCTGAGTCTCCTCTACTCCAGAATAAACATCCCCAGCTCCCTCAGCCTCTTGTCATCAGACTTTCCCTCCAGCCCCTTCCCTGGTTCTTGTCTCTCTCCTCTGGACCTGCTCCAGCATCTCAGTATCTTTCTTGCAGTGAGTGGCCCAGAGCTGCACACAGTGCTCAAGGTGAGGCCTCACCAGTGCCCAGCACAGGGGCAGGATGACATCCCTGGTCCTGCTGGCCACATTACTCCTGATACAGGCCAAGATGCCATTGGCCGCCTGTGCCAGCTGGGCACACTGCTGGCTCATGTTCAGCTGTTGTCAACCTGCACTGCCAGGTCCCTCTCTGCCAGGCTGCTCTCCAGCCACTCATCCCCCAGTCTGTAACGCTGCAGCCCTGAGCCTTGTGTCCTGCAGACCTCAGAGAGCAGCTCCAGTGGCTCAAACCACCCTGAACTCATTGCTGCCACTCACTCTGCCACAGCTCCCTGGGTGCTTGCCTGAGCTGTACCAGTGGCCTCCTTTCCCCATTGTCTCCTGCTGAAGCTGGAAAACTCTCAGGGCTGAGATTTCTTCACTGCTGGCATACATTGGTGCTGTCAGTGGGGAATCCAAGAGCTTCCATGGCCCAGGCAGCCTGAAATTTTGGCTGGTCCCTTGCCCTGCAGCCAGGCCAAGGCAAGCCCAGCAGAAGGAAGAGGGATTTTCCAAGTGTCACACTACAAGAAGGCCCTCTGGGTTTTTTCTGGAGCTGCTGTGCACTCTCATGTTGACTGGACTGGCACCAGCCCAGAGAGAGGGGGGCACAGAGGCTGCGGAGCGTGTGCTGGCACGTGTGGCACTGCTTAGCCCAGGGGAGGAAAAGTAGGTGAGGGATTAGAGTGGCACTTCACTGGCTTTTCCCAGACACCCAGCAAGGAGTTGAGTGCTGGAAGGGAGACCTGGGCCCCTTTGCAGTGCAGCCCTGTGCTTCATGGCCATGACCCTGGTCACAGCCTCGCCAGTCTCTGCACCCGGAGGAACAAACTCCAGGCCAGGCCCATCTGAAACTTCCATTTCCTGCTCTCTCCTCAGATGGCTTTCTTCTCACCAAGCCTGCTTCTCCTCTCAGTGTGCCAAGAGGGAAGAGCCTTTTCCTGCCCTCCAGAGATGCTGCACTCCGTGCACCATCCTGAAGGCACAGAAAAGGAAAACCATTCCTGAACTGCTCCTGTCCTGTTCCTGTGAGCCTCTGCTGCTGCCCAGGGCTGCCTGGGGTGCATTCAATCAGCTTGGAGATGAGAGCTGCCAGGAGGCTCCTGCTGGGTCCGGCGTGGGAGATGAGCAGCAGGTCCGCAGCAGAGCTGCGGGGCAGGGGCGCGGTGGCGATGGGGCAGATGCCAGCGTGGCTGTGGGCGGCAGGGAGCGGCAGGGAGCTGCAGGGAGGGCAGGGCCGGCTCTGAACTCTGCGTAACCCGGGGACAGCTCCCTCCCCGCTTCGCTTCCACAGCAGCGCTGACGCCTCTCAGGGGGACACACCCAGGGCGACAGATTTCTCCCGGCTGGCGGTAGTCCCCTGGCAGACGCCCATGGCTGAAGTTAAGGGCAGCACCCAGCTCTGTCTCCACCAGGGTGCCCCTGTGGTGGCAAAGCCACCAGCTCCATCCCACCACCATTTCATCCTTGAAGGCAGCCGGGTCCAGGCAGAGGAGCAGCCAGAGCTATGGGTCTGAAGCACATCTCTTTATCCTCCTGTTCCTCTTGCTTCCTTATTCCACTGACTCATTTCCTGGGGCCACCTTTGCCCTGCTGACACCAGGCTCCCATTCGGGCTGGTTCCCTCAGGTGCCTGTCGGTGCCTTCTCTGCTTCTTACTGCCTCGACCTGGCTGAGCCTGCTCGCCCCTGGGGCAGGACCTGCTCCTGTTCACAAGCCGTGGTGGCTGCAAGTGAGAGGCCACACAGCTGCTGGGTAGGGACCTGCTACATGGGCAGGGCTTTTCCCACGGAATAGTTCTGTGTGCCTCAGTATTGCCCTATCCATTAACCTGACACCCTGCCCAGCTTCACCACCCGTGGTCCACTTTCCTTGGGTGATATTGGTCCCACTGAATCCTCTTCCCAGCCTGAGCTGCTGTTTACCACGGGGGCAGTAGGATGGACCCAGTGATGGGCAGGACTCACCCAGCCAGCTGGAAACCAGGGCAGGCTGGCACATGGGAGAGCATCACTAGCAGCTTTTTATCATGGGGCAGCAGGGCTTTGGGGACTGTGCCCAAAGTGCTGAGCCTTCCCTGGGAGCAGGAGGGGAGAGAAGTGGCCAGGCAGAGCAGGGGCAGCTGGGCTGGGCAGCCTCTGTGGGCGGTGCTGGGCCATGGTAGCTGTGGGTTGTGTGTTGGCAAACAGGCTGAGAGGGCTCAGCTGTTGATCCTGGCCTGTAAAAGTGCTGTGGCACTTGCTCAGGTTTATGCAGGTTTTACAGCTCTTGTTCTGAGAAGTGCCATGTGTTTGGTTTTGCTCCTTCCCTCAGCTCTGTCTGTTGACATTGGCTGTCCCAGGCAGGGCCATGCCAGGAGGCTGCCTGTGCTGCTCTCCCGGTGCTTCCCAACTTCCCAGCTTGTTGCCCACGAGGCTTCACATGCACCCAGGGCTCCCAGAGCACCATTGCATAGGAGATGGCCCAGGGCAGCACTGCCCAGTCCTCACCTCCAGTCCTCTTCCCAATAGAAGATGCCAGCACTGGCTAAGTCCACAGGGACACCTTGGGGCTGGGCTCAGAGGGCTTGAGCCCATGGTGATGGTCTCCATCCACCCCTTAGAATCCAGGATGCTGGTGCCACTGGGATGCAGCCATGAGTCCCTCCAGAGGCTGCAGCATTTTAGGACAGAACTTCTGGTCCAGCCCTGCAGAACCTTCAACTTTTTGGAGCCAGGTTCTGTTTGCTCCTTCACTGATGGTGCCTTTCCACAGCTGCTTGCTGTGCATGGAGGGGCTCCTCTCACACCTTCAGTGCATCATCCAGAGACCAACATTATTTTTTGAGGCAGTTCCTGAAGGGATTTGTTGGGTGATTTCTATTGATGCTCAGGCTGAAGCTTGGACAGGAGCCATTCCTTGGAGCAGTGTCTTTGCTCAGAGGCCCCAGGGTGTGTGTGGTGCCTCTGCCCAGCACAGGTGAGCCAGCAGCCCTGGGTTCACCATGCAGCCACTGCCTTGAAATTTGCCTTCTGAGAAAATTCTGTAACGTTTGCCATTTCCACAAACACCTCTGCCAGGAACCTTGTTTGCTTGAATATTTGAGGCAAGCAAACAGAGAAGGAGCCTGAACACAAACAGTCATGGCCTTTTTTTTTTTTTTTTTGCAGGCTTTGCCCTGTTCTAACCCCCAGCCTGCCAGCAAAGACACTTGCAGGTGTCCCCCCCTGCCCAACGTGCCCCTGGCTCTGCCCAATGTGCTGGCCTTGGTCCCACTGCAAATGCTGATGTATTAAAAAGCAAATTGCCTGGCCTGTGCTGCCTGCAGGACCACCACTCACTTCCAATAAACACCTCAATACCATTTAAGAAATGTCAGTAGAAGAGTAACACAGCCTGGCAGCCCTACACCTGCCCTGCACAGCACCACAACAGCTCTGGGAGACTCCTCAAACCTTCCCCAGCCTCATGCTGCCCACCTTCCACAGCTGGACCTCACTGTGTGCTGCCAGCAGCCCTGTGCTCACTGCCATTGTGTTTGCTCGCTGGGCACTGCCCTGTCAGCTCTCTGTGCTCACTGCCATGCTGTTTGCTCCCTGGGCACTGCCAGCACCCTCTGTGCTCACTGCCATTGTGTTTCTAAGGGAAGCCACAGCTGAGGGTATGCTGCCAGCCTGATGAGGAAGGTGGCTGCCCTGGCAGGCTGGAAGTCCCTGCCCTGGCAGGGTGGAAGTCACAGCCCTGTGGCCAAGCACAGCTGTCCTTTGACACTGAAGCCCTCCATAATGGGGGGAGCATCCCCAGCTCTTCCCCAAGGAATCCTCCACTGTGCACCAGCAGACAACTCTCAGGATCAAGCCAGGGTGGCTGAAGCAGTGGTTGCCCCTTTTGCATCCCAGTGCTCACTCCTGGATGCAGCAAGACTCCTCAGCTGGCTGCTGCCCTAAGTACTGACCCTGCCAGCAGTGTTACAGCCACCCCCAGCAGCTGGTGGGGACAGTGGGAGTGGGGACAGGGAAGGAGGCTCTGCTGGGTGTCCTCACACCTGCCAATCCCCAACAATCTCTGGGCCATGGACATAGAGCTCAAGGAACATAGAAATTACATAGCAGCTGACAGGAGAAATCAAGGTGGCAAAGCTCAGTTTGGGTCATATCTAGGTGAAAGCTGTAAAAACTGAGGTCTGTTTGGCAAAGGAAAGTAATTGCTGCACAGTGAAAAGTAAAATTGCTCGGGAATTCTGCCTCCTCTTATGTTCTTCAGCTGGAACTGCTCACATCTGAGCACAGCACCTCAGCAGCTCTGACATCCTGCATTTTCCAGCAAGTTCCCACAGCTGCTTTGCTGAGCTGGCCCTGGTCATGCATCAGTCCCTGCAGGAACCACCAGCCCCTGGGATCTCCCTGCTCTGAGAGCTGCTCCTGGAATGTGGAGACCTGGTGCTGCTCAGGCTGGGACTGAGGGCAAGTACCCAGATTGTGCCCAAGTCTTGTTAGGAGGATAAAGCTAGAGCCAGGGACTCCCCCACACCATCACCTCTTCTCTGCCCTCCAGAGGAGCATCCCCTCACCCCATCTCCATCCCCAACCCTGTCACACACCCATCTGCAGCCTCCTCCAGAGTTTTAGCTCCAGTATGCCCAGAGGAGCCCTTTCCAGCTCACAGCCCATCCTCAGCAGCTACTGGTGAGGATGCTGAACTTGTCCCCAGCCCTGCAGCTCTCTAGGAGCTGTGGCATCACTCCCTTCTCACCTAGGAACCCACACATGGTTCTGGGGTCAGGACAACTTTGTCACAAGGCACCTTCCAAATCCTTTGCACAAACTACAGGGAAATTCTTGCCCCCAAAGTATTGGGGTGAATGCTGGGGCCAGTGTGGGGCAGGGATGGATGGGGAGGGTTGCAGTGCTGCAGTGAGGTGATGCCCTACTCTGCCCTTACTGTTGGCACCACTGCAAAGAGCAGGTGAGACCTGCTGACTGTCCCAAGGCCCAGCTGCCCCCTTAGAATGGATTCCTGGCTTCAGAGGGGTGCTGAAATGCTGAAGCCCCTGAGATGGGTGGGGAGATGGAAAAACCAGAACCTCTTTCACCTGTCGAAGGAAGAGGAACAGAGCCCCTCCAAGGATAGAGGCTCACTGTCTGAACCCCAGCAATGCCAGGGCAATGCCAACTGGGGTAGCCTGTCCTGCCAAGGGCTGCAGTGGCAGTGCTGGTGGGCACAGCTGGGGCTCAGCACCAATGCTGCTCCATGGAGCACTCCCATTGCTTTGCAAGGGGATAAATTCCAGTGACTCTGGGAAGGGTTCAGCCACCACTTTGCCATCTGCCCCATGGCGCATCCCAGCTGCTGTGCCCAACCTGCTGCCCAGCCCAGCCCCAGCCCCATGGCACTGCAGGCTCCCAGGAAAGCCAGTTGCTGCCTGGTCCTTCATCCCTGCCATCCTTTCCTCTCCTCTATTTGGATAACTTTTTCACCTGTTTTATTTATGAGGACTCCCCTCCCTCTGCCAACACTCTGCATTTCCTTTTGCTTTGGTCTGGGAGGCCCATCTCACTTTTTTATTCTTATTATTTTTCTCTCTCCCCCTTGCAAGGCCCCAGGCTCAGCAGCCCAGCCTCACAACAGGCTGGCAGGCAGCGGCTGCCGGCTGCAGCGAGCTTTGTTTGGCCATGGGAGCAGATGGGGAGAGCAGCCACAGGTGGGATGTGTAGTGAGTCTTCCCCAGAGAGTTCTGCCTGCATCTGCCCCAGCTCAGTTGCCTCTGCCCCAGCTCAGCTGCCTCTGCCCCAGTTCTGCCTGCATCTGTCCCAGTTCTGCCTGCATCTGCCCCAGCTCTGCCTGCATCTGCCCCATCTCAGCTGCCTCTGCCCCAGTTCTGCCTGCATCTGCCCCAACTCAGTTGCATCTGTCCTAGTTCTGCCTGCATCTGCCCAAGCTCAGTTGCATCTGTCCCAGTTCTGCCTGCATCTGCCCAAGCTCAGTTGCATCTGTCCTAGTTCTGCCTGCATCTGCCCAAGCTCAGTTGCATCTGCCCCAGTTCTGCCTGCATCTGCCCCAACCCAGTTGCATCTGTCCCAGTTCTGCCTGCATCTGCCCAAGCTCAGTTGCATCTGCCCCAGTTCTGCCTGCATCTGCCCCAACTCAGTTGCATCTGTCCCAGTTCTGCCTGCATCTGCCCAAGCTCAGTTGCATCTGCCTCAGTTCTGCCTGCATCTGCCCCAACTCAGTTGCATCTGCCCCAGTTCTGCCTGCATCTGCCCAAGCTCAGTTGCATCTGACACAGTTCTGCCTGCATCTGCCCAAGCTCAGTTGCATCTGTCCCAGTTCTGCCTGCATCTGCCCAAGCTCAGTTGCATCTGCCTCAGTTCTGCCTGCATCTGCCCAAGCTCAGTTGTATCTGTCCCAGTTCTGCCTGCATCTGCCCAAGCTCAGTTGCATCTGTCCCAGTTCTGCCTGCATCTGCCCAAGCTCAGTTGCATCTGTCCCAGTTCTGCCTGCACCTGCCCAAGCTCAGTTGTATCTGTCCTAGTTCTGCCTGCATCTGCCCCAACTCAGTTGCATCTGCCTCAGTTCTGCCTGCATCTGCCCCAACTCAGTTGCATCTGCCCCAGTTCTGCCTGCATCTGCCCAAGCTCAGTTGCATCTGCCTCAGTTCTGCCTGCATCTGCCCAAGCTCAGTTGCATCTGCCCCAGTTCTGCCTGCATCTGCCCAAGCTCAGTTGCATCTGCCCCAGTTCTGCCTGCATCTGCCCAAGCTCAGTTGCATCTGTCCTAGTTCTGCCTGCATCTGCCCCAACCCAGTTGCATCTGCCCCAGTTCTGCCTGCATCTGCCCAAGCTCAGTTGCATCTGCCCCAGTTCTGCCTGCATCTGCCCCAAGCTCAGTTGCATCTGTCCTAGTTCTGCCTGCATCTGCCCCAACCCAGTTGCATCTGCCCCAGTTCTGCCTGCATCTGCCCCAACTCAGTTGCATCTGCCTCAGTTCTGCCTGCATCTGCCCCAACCCAGTTGCATCTGCCTCAGTTCTGCCTGCATCTGCCCAAGCTCAGTTGCATCTGTCCTAGTTCTGCCTGCATCTGCCCAAGCTCAGTTGCATCTGCCTCAGTTCTGCCTGCATCTGCCCCAACTCAGTTGCATCTGTCCTAGTTCTGCCTGCATCTGCCCAAGCTCAGTTGCATCTGTCCTAGTTCTGCCTGCATCTGCCCCAACTCAGTTGCATCTGTCCTAGTTCTGCCTGCATCTGCCCCAACTCAGTTGCATCTGTCCCACTTCTGCCTGCATCTGCCCCAACTCAGTTGTATCTGCCCCACTTCTGCCTACATCTGTCCCAGCTCTGCCCACTGACCCTCAGGCTGAAAAACTATGAGAAAATTAGAATTAAATAAAAAAAATCAGGGGAAAATTAATGGCAGAAAGCTTTGCCTGCACATGTGCCAGGACTGCCAAGCAGCTGATGGCATTAGAGCCAGCTGCAAGTGGGCAGAAGTTAATTGTGAGTGATTAAAGGGCTTGTTCAGTCCCTTGGGTTATATTTGTCAGGCAAAGCCTGCTGCTCACTGCAGAAATGAGGCTGGCCTTGCATGCTGGGACACAGCAGGACACAGACAAGTTAGATTTAGGGACACCCAGACCTGGCCACTCCACACTGCTGTGTCTCCCAGGCTGATGGGAATGTCGTTTGAGCCTCCCTTTCACCTGCAGTGAGGCACAAAGCAGTCCCTGGGAGCTTGGTGATCTCCTTTCCAGCAGCAGAGGAGGGGGAGGGTCCCTTCCTGCACAGCAACCACCTCAGGGATTCATCACTGCAGCATGGATGCCCAGCACAAGAGCAGGTTAGAGCTGGAGGTGGCACCTGTAGGAGGCTGTAGACCTGGAGCAAGAGAAGCCACCACCCACAACAGGGCCATAAAAAAGGCATAAAGAGGTGGCCTGGAAGCCCCACAAGCCCTCCTGGGGCCTGGCTAGAGCACAGGTGGCAGCTGGAGCAGGGGCTGGAGAGGCTGTACGAGTCTGTGAGTGAGATGTGGTAAAGAGGAGCAGGACATGGATAACACAGCAAGGAGAGACAAGGTAGCACCATGAAGGACCACAGGGTGTGATGAAGAGCCTCAGAAAGTGATGAGGGGTCAGGGGAAGGGATAAATAGTCCCAAGGAAGTGATGAAGAGACACAGAGAGTGATGGAGAGCCATGAGGATGTGATGAGGAACTTTGTGACTGACAGCCCTCCTCTGCTGGGGCCTCACTCCGCACCGTGGCCATGCCCAGGGCACTGGGGATTGCAGATCACACAGGACCAAAGCAGCCCCAGGCACGGCTGGACCTGTCCCAAGAGTAACAGCAGGCTGATGCCAGGCTGGGCAGGAGGACCCCATCCCCTGGTGCCCACATGCATTTGTTGGCACTGGGCATAAGCAAAGAGAGCAGCAGTGTGGGGCTGCCCTGGGCTGGTACCTGATGTACTACAGAGAGAGTGTGGGCACAGGCCTGGTGGGCTTCTCCCTGTGGCTGGGCAGCCCAACAGTACTGTGCTGCTTGATGGTCTGCACCACAGAGCCTGGAGGCTGAGCACCCTGCCCAGCCATAACCCAGCCTGGCCCCAGCCTGTGGCAGCAGCGCTGGCAAGTGCCCACTGTGCCCGGCACCTGCAGCCCAGGTCTGCCAGGGGGCACCCACTGCCTTTGCCTTGGGGCTGACTGCATGTCCTCCAGCAGCAGCACACTCACCTCCTTTCTAAGCTGCTTTCACTTCTGCTGCCAGCCCAGCAGCAGCAGCCCCTCTTCCAGCCGGCGGGGCAGCCCTACTGCCCTGGCACATGCTGCCTTCTGCAGGCCTGGCAGAGGGCAAGAGGCAATGCCCAGGTCTATCTTACAGAGCACATCGGGGACCCCTGCCTCCAGCTCCAGCCTCCGCGGGTCCCTGGGCCGCCGCGGGCCGGCCGGGGCTGCTGCCCGCTCCCAGCCCTGCTCCCCAGGGGGCGGCGCGGGCGTGGGGTCGCCGTACTCACCACACGGAGCCTCCATCCCAGCGCTCGGCTGCGTGCTTACAGTGACCATGGCGCACCGGCCACTGCTAGGGGCACTTGGGGCCAACACCAGAAGAGCCAGAGGAAGGGAAAAAAAATAAGAAATCTAAATAAATAAATAAAAATGTCTTTCACTAAGGAACTGGGTGAAGGCAGGAGGGAGTGCGGCGAGGCAGGGCGAGGAAACCTGCCCCTCCTGTTATCTTATTGATTCACTTAATCAGGGCTAATGTGGGTGGGGATGTTAAACAGTAACCAAGCTCTTATGGAAACCAATCTGCGAGGTGCCGTTGCTGTAGCTATAGTAACTGCTGCCAAGCTAGGAACTCAAACAGGGCTTTTACTGGACTCTATTTGGGCTCCCATCTCCACCCGGTGTCAACGCTAGGGCAGCCACGGGGCTGGAGCTCCCCCCCAGCTCCGGGGCGGGGGACGAGGTGGCCATATCCTGCTCCACAGCACCCCGGGTGCTGCTAGGTTTGGTGCCATCACCCACCTGTGATGGGCAAACCATGGCTGAGCCTGGGTGCAGGCTGGGGCAAGCAGTGCCTGGGAGGCTGTGGGCTGTGGGGGCTGACTTGGGTAGGGCAGAGCCCAGCCAAGGCATAAGGGGCAAAACGTCCAAGCCATGAGCCAGGGCTTGCCGACTCTCCACAGGACTGGAGGGGTCAGCTGGTGATGGAGTGCAGGGATGCAGTAGCAGGATGCAGGGTGGTGCCCTGAGTGCAGGCCCAGGGTGCAGGGTGCTGGCAGCTTCTCCCTCTTTCCCTCTGATCCCCAGGCTGGGGGAACTGGCAAGGTGCTGCAGCTGCTCATGGACATCTCTGCTCCCTCTGAGACCACTTGGAGGAGCCTGGAGACCTCACGGTGGCAGGGGTGCAGGTGTGGTCCCCAGACTCCCCATGGGGCTGTGGCAACCCCTGTGCTGCTGCTGGCTCTGTGGTACCAAGGGCTCTCTGCCAGTCCTGAGGTGTCCCAACATCCTGGTTGTCAAAGCCCTGCAGCCTCCAGGGGACAAACTTAGGGACTCCTCTGGATGGAAAAGCGCATCCCAAGGGAACATGCAGAGGGACAGGGATGAGAAGGGAGCGGGCTGCCAGGATGTGGTGGGTTGCAGCTCAGGAATCCACAGCTGGGGGCTCAGACCCAAGGCTTGGGAATCTGGGGGCTCCTGAGTTTGCTGAGTGCTGGGAGGTCCTAGAGAGGGAGGGGATGTGGCTAACGGGGTGCTCAGCAGTGCCGGGGGTGAGGCAGGGCAGTGGGGTGCTATGGGGCAGCCCGGGTAGGACGGGAAGCTCGTGGTCCTCCGGCATCGTTGTCACCTGGTGTCCCAGCAGTGCTGGCTTCTCCCACACGATGGA
The DNA here is from genome assembly GCF_027791375.1 of Indicator indicator. Lineage (NCBI taxonomy): Eukaryota > Metazoa > Chordata > Aves > Piciformes > Indicatoridae > Indicator > Indicator indicator. Next base: position 3,876,351 of record NC_072033.1, read on the forward strand.
GCAAAGCGCCCGGGCATCTCCCGCAGCCATGGCCCTTTGCCCTGCCCAGGCCGTCTGCACCCTTTGGCTGCACGCCCCCAAACCCAGAGCAAAGGCAGCGGCTCCGGGATACGAAAAGCTGTGAGCGACGGAGGAGCGACACGACGTGGGGGTCTCCAGGCTATTTTATTGGGGGGCTCAGAGCCAGTGGCCCCATGGCAGGAGGGGCTGCTGTGGAGCAGGGGCACGCTCAGAGCTCTCCAATTCTCCGTCCACTTGCCGTGGACGGAACGTCTTGTACCACTGACTGACACCAGCCTTAGCATGGGTGGGGGGCAGTGGGGAAAGCCCCCTGAGCCTGCGGAGCAGGGACCACACCAGTCAGCCTAGCTCGTCCTGTGCAACCCCAAACCATCCCTATTTCAGGAAATGGGGATCTGGACCATCCTTATTTCCCTCAGAGTGGGAGGCAGACAGGCAGTGCAAGCGCTGCTGGAGGGGTGTGTTACAAAAGCTGTTTCCTATGCAGCAGGAGGGGGGAAGCAGGTTGGGCAGCTGGGCTGGTGGGAGGGTCAGTATCATAAATAATTCTGGTTCACCCTACCCCCATGCCTGGGGGCTCGTCATGGGGCTGCAGCTCTAGAACCAGCTGACTTGGTTGGATTTGAGTCCGGTGAAGCACATGTTGTTGGAGCAGCCCCCACCGTAGCTGGGGGGGCAGGCTGAGCATGGCCTTCCCATCTTGTACGGAGCTTCTCCCAGCCAGTTGCCCCTAAAAAGAGAGGAGGGCATCACCTCTGAGCACCAGCACCCCACTGCCAGCACTGGAGCAAGGAGGGAGGATGGCACAGGGGGGGCTTTCCTCCGCACACTTACTTGATGGCATAGTTGCAGACAAGGAGGGTGGCGTGCCGCCACGTGCTGCCCCACACTTGGATGTTGGTGCAGGTGCTGAGGGCACAGCCCAGGCGGCTGGAGGATGCCCACACCATCTGTGTGGGGACAGAGAGCAGACAGTGGTGGTCACCAACCTCCCAGGTAGCCCACAGGCAGTCACCCTGGCACCTCGCACAGGGCTCCGTCCCAGCAGGGCATCACATTCTGCCTGCCCAGGTTTCTCAGGCTGGCTGCTGTGCCCATCGCTGGCACTGCTTTGTCACAGAGCTGCTTTGGCACTGTCCCTCTCCCACCTGCAGCCCATGCTGCCCTGAAAGGGGCTGCCTTGTCAAGCTCACTTCAATGAGCGACAGAGTCTGAGTCAGTTCCCTGATTTACCCAAATCAGTTCCCAAGCCTCATCCTGAAGCATGTTGGGCATCTTACCCTGCACACAGGGAGGTGAAACAGAACCAGAAGCTCCTCCTGAAGCCTAATTTCTTCCTTACAAAATGTACCCTCCTGCCTGTTTGCAATCCAAAGCATCCCCATGGATGAGTGGCATGGGGATTCAAGTGCTCAGGTAAAGGCTGGAGCCAGGCTGAGGAAGTAATCAGGGGTTGGCACAGCTTTTCTACCAGGCAAGGGAGCAGAGGGATGTTTTCTACCTTGTGCTGGCCAGGCTCTCAGGATGTGCCAGAGGAGGAAGAGGCTGCATTCCCAGGGACCTGGGCACAGTTGAGCACTATAAAGCTGTTCCATCAATGGAGGAGAAGATTCATACTCAGTGATAACACAAAAGGGCTTTGGTTTTATCTTCACCTTGAAGGTGCCAGTGGGGTAATAAGGGGGAAAAAAAAAGGCCAAATCAGTGGAAAAAACTCTTTTTTTAAAAATGAAAACCTCCCAGGCAACTGTCCAGGAGGTCCCAGCTATGGCCTGATATCACAGAGCCATTTTGGAAGCAACCTTTAAGATCACTGAGCCCAGCCTTAAACCCAGCACTGCCAAGTCCATTTGAAGCAGGCAGCTGCCGAGATCTGACCCCAGAGGCAACTGTCACAGGGAGAAGGGCTGCTTGCTGCACCAGGGGCTAGAGCAGCCCAGGCTGCTGTCCCGGGGGGCTGTGGGGGGCTGCAGTTCTCACCTGCGTGTAGTGGCTGCAGACAGAGCCGCTGCATTTGGAGGGGCAGCGGGGGTTGCACTCACGGGGGTGGGGGAAGGAGTAGTGCTGCTTCTCCTGGTGCCACGACCTCACCATGTCCACCACGGAGCGCTGCCTGCAAGAGGTGCTGGGTGTGAGGTGGGCTTCCTCCCCTTCAGCTCATGGGCAATGGCGAGGAGGGGGAGGAAGGCTCCACATTGAGAGACTGAGGGAGAGAAGTGGGATGGGGCCGGGGCAAGGATGTCTTTGTGCCAAGTCCACTTGTGCCCAAGGTCAGAAGACCTGGCCCTTGCTGGAGGCACCTGAGCTACAGGACCCATTGGCATCTCTCTGCTCCCGCAGGGAGTTAAGCAAGGACAGAGCAGATCGCTAGTCCCTGTGCCTGGAAGAGAGGGGATTTATCCTTTCCAGATGAGCAGTGGGCACCTCTGGTTTCCCACATCTACCTTAGTGCAAGACTTGGACCCTCCTCCCTGGGGGTTTGATGTGCTTCTTGCTTGCATCTCAGCCCTCGGCAACTCCAGTTCAGAACCTCTCTGCTCCTCAGTCAAAGGGCTGCTGCTGCTCCTCCTTCTCCTCCACCACCACAGGAGGAGGAGGGGGGTTCCAGGAGCACTCACCTGCCTGATTGGATGGAGAGGTTCTGCCCCACATATTTAATCAGCTGCGGGGGGCCGTGGTCCCACAGGCAGCGTGCAGCCCACGCCTCCGCCGCCCTGGCCAGCTGCTCGTCCCACACCTGGCCAAGAGGAAAGGAAAAGGGCAGGCAGGGATGTGGGGTGCCTGAAGGAGTACAAAGGAGAAGCCTGCTCCCTTGGGCTCCAGGAGGGTTTCTGAGCACTCATAGGTATCCAAAAACCAGGACTTACAGCTCAGGCTGGAAAAAGCCCAGTGGGAGCATGGTAGCATGTCCAGCAGAAATGAGCCACTCCAGCTGCCCACCACAGCTCCTGGGCACAGATGCCCCAGATTGGTGCAAGCCCTGTGTGTGTGACTCCCTCCAGGAATGGGCTCCTTCTTCAGAAGGTGAAGATGAGCCCTGGGGTGAAACCCAGAGCCCTGCACTGTTGCTGCAGCTTGCAGCCATCCCCAGACTCCACCTGCAGACTAACTGGTGAGGACAGCTGGTTCCTTCATGCATCATTGAAAGGTTCCTCACCCATCCTGAACCACTTTGGGAAGATGCCTGGAAGAGTTACTTTGGAAGGCAGGAATTTAGGCCAAGTAATAAGCAGTGCAGGATGCTCCTGGGCATGTCTGACCTGCTCTCTGGTACCCAGCAAGCTGGGCTGCCAAGTGCTTCTCCCAGACTGGCATCCAGGGATCACCCATCTGCTCCTGTCCCCTCTCTGGGAGCAGAGCAGCATCTGGCACCTCCTGCCCCAAGGGTCCTACTTTGTGCTGGCTGGAAATCCCTGCTTTGGTGGCTTCCACTTCTCCTCCCTTTAGGGCTGGGTTAGAAGTGACAAGCAGGATGAAGACAACCTGGGGTAATCTCAGCCCAGGGTGGCCTTTCTCCCTCTGGAGGTGCCTGACTCATTGAGGCTGTACAGCTCCTGTCTGACCCAGTCCTGCATCTTTTTTCTCCCAGGGACTGCCATCCCTGAGCATGGTTCCAAGGAACTGGGCTCTTGGGACAGGGCTGGGCTCCCAACTGCAGTTAGGGGAAAGCTCCCTCCTGATTCTTAGGCTGGGACCTGAGCTTTTCATGCTTACAGCCACCTCTGTTCCCTAAATGCTGCCTCTGCAGCTCAGCTGGATGGATCCTGCATCCCACAGCCTGCAAGCTCCCAGATGTCCCAGGTAGGGGACCAGGGGTCATGAATCTGCCCTGGGTGGAAACATCACTCTGTGGGACTCTATCCCTGCTGTGCAGAATCTGCATGAGTCTGCCCTGCACCAGGGGTGTGAAATATCCTCTGGGACAGATGTTCAGCAGTGAATCCAGGGCAGCCCCCTGACATCCCCATGTGTAGGTGCCCTGTACCTACCAGGCTGGGTGCCCACATCATAGGCAAGCCCTTGGCCCCCACTGCAGCACCCATGAGCTGTGAACCCAAAGCCACGCTGCCAGAGCCCCACTCACCATGTACTCCATGTTGGCAGCCGGAGGGGACACCTGTGACCGCACTTGGTTGTGATAGTCCAAAACCAGACCCATGTCGTGGGGGGAGAGGTAGCGCTTCCGACGGCCCCGGGGCACCCCCGCGCCCCACGTCAGGCCCACGGCTCTGCCCTCGGCAGGGGACAAGAGCTCGGTGGCATTGGGCAGCAGGAAGGAGCTGGACTGATGAGACATCCAGAAGCCCAGGGCGGTGAGGTACAGGTGCAAGTGCAGCAGGGTCATGCTGGCCCGGCCCGCGGCGACTGCGGCGGCTCTCTGCTCCCCACGGAATTCAGCAAGGACAGAGCCGAGCGCTGGTCCCTGCTGCCAGCACGTGGACCTAGGAGAGAAAACAACACAGGCACTGCTCAGGCTCGCAAGCACCACTTCCCAAATAAGATGGAAATAGGTTTTTTCTTTTTTTTTCTTTTTTCTTTCTTGTTTCTTTTTTCCTTTTTCTTTTTTTTTTTTTTTCCCTTATCCAAATACTTCTTTTACACCAACCTCCCTGATAACCTGATTTACTATAGCAAATTGCCCAGGACAAGCCAGAAGATGGCTGGGGATGGGGAGCTGGTTTTGTTCTTGCTTCTTAAAAAAAAAAAAAAAAAAAAAAAAAAAAGCAAAACCAAAAGCAAACACAACCCCCTTCGCCCCCCCCCCCCCAAAAAAAAAAAAATGGTACAAAATCTCCCCCTAATTCTCACTCCTTGCACATACCTGCCAGGCAGGGGCTACTCGAGAGCACACTGAGCATGCCGCAGCTGCCTGCCCTGTAACTTCCCAGGCGTGTGGTGCGGTGTGCTGAGCAAATCCCCGGCACAAACCGGACTCATACAGATGAAGAAAGGCACAACCAGTGGGAAAAGCAGCGGTGAGAAATCCTTACAAGCCTTAGCTCAGGGAAAGGAAAATAAACCACCCCGAAAGCAGGATAATTTAAAAAGAAACAAGGAAAATGCTGAGCTGTCCCCTCGTCCGTCAGCCGGTGCAGCTCCCAGCATCTCTGCCAGCTCTTCCCGGAGCGGCGGGGAAGATGTTCCTCCGACTACGTACCGTGAGGACTGAGCCAAGGGCAGCCGAGCCCGGCGGCAGCGGCGGCAGCGGCCGGGGTTGACCTTTGCGAACAACCTGTGGGGCAGATGCGGACGGCAGGTTTAGCCTAGCCCCGGAGGGCAGCCCGCTGCGGCATCTGACGCAAAAGCTGCATCTTAACTCTTCCCCTGGGAATGTCCTGAAGTTTGGGAGCAGCCCTGCTAGGAGATTTATAGGCTGGTGGAGGCATCCGCGCAGTCAGGCGCACGCAGGCACGCTGAGCCGTGCTCCGTGCCCCTGGGGGAAGTGAGCAGAGCCCAGCTCGCTCCCCCAGCGGGCGGAGGGGCTGCGGGATGGGGGTGGAGGGGCTCTCAAGCTGCCTACCGGGAGAAGTTCCTAGAGTTGTCTGTTCATTCCTCCCCAGCTGGGGTCTTGCCGCGATCTGTGGAGAGGGAAGCGAATCCGGGTCATCGAGGGATGTGGAAAAGATTTTCTCCAGCAAGGCAGTGGCAGGGCTGGCACGTGGGGACACCTCACTTTGGTGCTAGCTGAGCAGAGGGCAGAAAGGGCCCTTTCTCGGGGTGGCTGGAAGGGGACTTGGTGACCACACATGTCTGTGGGCCAACAGCTGTCCCTGTTAGAAATGAAGTCGCTTGTGGGCTGGGTGCTGCCACCCATGGGTTCCCCAAGGACCAGGGCTTGCCACAGTCTCTACCCATGTCCCTACCACTGACTTGGGCTGTCAATGCCCAGCCAGGAGCATCCCGGGGAAAACAGCCCTTCCCCTGCAGTCTGGGCTCCCCTGGGCAGCCCTACTGAGGTCCAGGTGTCTGTCCCCAGGGAGGGGAAATGGCTGCAGAGCTCCGAAAGCCGTGGACAATCCTGTGGCATCGAGAGTGCTTCCCTGCAACATCCCAAGCGGTCACCATGCCTAGGGCCAGCAGAATTGTTTCAAGGCATAAAAATGAGAGCTTGGCAGGCTGGGCAGCTGCTTGCAATGCCCATCACATCTCTTCTTGCCACCATGCTTGGAGACAGTGTGAGCAGCCACATGTGAGCTGCAATGGGGCTTGCTGCCATCGTCTCCCCCTGCCACAGCTCCCCAGACGAGCAAGCTGCTCACCCCATGCCTCACTAGCGCATAGATGAGTTTGGAGCTGGGATTTTAATTTGTGCTGCATGAAGGGGAGTGCTGAGGCCAAGCTGCTTCTCCTCAGGTGGTATGAGGCATGGAGACAGAGGCATGAAGCTGAGACTAGAGCATGACCACAGGAAAGCTGGTGCTCAGGTAGGGAGACAAGGAAGCTGCTGGGATGTGTGGGGAGGAGAAGGCAGTCCCACTGCAGTAGCCCATCACTGCCTTTCATCTTCACTGGTTTGACTGGGATAAGAGTTGAGAATCCTGGACACAAAACTCTTGCACCATGCCAGGACTGACAGCACATCTCAGAGCCTTGCTGCACCCAGGCCCCCCTGAGACTTGTCATGAAACAGAAACTGAACAGGGGCTTGAGAAGCAGACCTGAGCATGGGGTGGGAATAACATCCAGGTGCTGAGCTGATGTGCTCAGCCTCACCCTGCTGTGAGCTTCTGACGACACAGTCGCCTGTGTAATATTTTTCCTGGCATCCACTCTCTCATAAAGCAGCTCAAGATGCTGTGGGCCCCTGGAGCAGCTGGAGGGAGGTTTCCACCCCTTCCCCATGCAGTGGGTGGGATTTTGATTGTGCCAGCGAGGAGACCAGGAAACTGTTCTTGAAGCATCTCTGGCCCTGCTGCAGGACAGTGAGAGGGGACCCCTTGGTGCAGAGGGCAGCAACACCCAGAGTGCTGGCAGGGCTGGGCATACTGCTGGGGGCTGTGCCATGCTGTGAGTGCCAGTGCTGGACATGCCAGGGTGTCAGGGTGGCTCCCAGAGCCCACCAGCTTTCCAGGTTACTTGTCCTAGGGAGTCTAATCAGCTCAGTTTCACCTTCCTAGCACCAGACCACCTCAAAACACCAACCACCTCTCTGCAGGTGCTGGGTAAAGCACCACACCCAGTTTGCCAACACCCCTATTTTATGTTCACCTGTATGCAGAGATACCAGCCCCAGGGCAGCCAGGACAGCCCTTGGTACCACTCCGGGATGGCACACCCAGAGCTGCCTCCAGCCCAGCTATCAAATCTCAATGGCAAAGCTGGGAAAGGAGGTTTCATTCCCAGTGGATTAGAAAGGCAGATGGGGACAAGCAGCAGCAGTCTCAGCTGGGGTAGACTGGGGACATAGTCTGGGCAGACTGGGAGGAGCAGCTGCTGCCAAGTGGACACCAAGATAGGGAGGACTCTGGGGCTGCCTGATGGGGAGGGGTTTTTAATGATTTGTTATTTCACAAAAGGCAGAGCCCTGAGCAGTGGAAACTCTCCCAGGCCCATGAACTGCAAAGCTTTGCCCTGGAAGGTTTGTCTGAGGGTTTTGTCTCCCCGGGGCTGGGGCAGAGCAGATCCACTGCAGCTCCCTCTGCCACGCAGCAGCCCCGCAGCAGCCCCGCAGCAGCCCCGCAGCAGCCCCGCGACCCCGAGCCCCTGCACCGAGCCCAGGCAAAGGTTTTTTGCCTTGGGTGCAGCCTGAAAGCACTGCTTGATCAGCACTCCGCGAGACAATCCAAATTCCAGGAACTGGAAGGGGGTTTGTGTCCCTGCCAGGCGCAATATCCTGCAGCCCAGACTGGCCCCGCTGCCAGAGCAGACGATATCTGCAGCCAGGCAGCCAAGAGGCTCACAGCGCTCAGCTGGACACCCCAGCGCCGGCAGAGTCCCGTTTGAACGAGCCTCGGGGGCGGGGGGAAGAGAGAGAGAAATCCCTGGGTTCACAGCACTCTCTTGGCTCAAGCGACCACCCATGTTTCTAAGAGCAGCAGACAGAGCAGCTTGCTCCAAAACGAGCTGTTACGGGCACTTGCAGGATGTCTCTGCCGTGGTTTCTTCTCCCACCTGTTGGCTTTGGGCATCTCCCATCACTCTGTGGATCAAGGTGGCAAATGGTGACGTGAGCCCACACAGGACTGAGCAGGGCTTTGCCCTTTGCTGAGGGATGGGATCTGCTGTGGTGCCAAAGTGTCCCTGTACCTCGAGGTTGTTGTGGCTTTCCATGGCAGGAGCCTTCTCTTTACTGGAGTGAAATAGAACAAAACTAGAGCTCTGCTTGACCAAAGCTCTTTTCCCAGGTAATACACAAGCTCTGTTGCTCTAGTGAAATGTTCCCCTCTTGTGAGAAGGCAGACAGCTCATTTTCCAGCTTTGCTGAAAGCTCTTCATTTCCCCCTGTCCTGCTTCAAACACCACCAACAGCCTCAGCCACCCCAGTGCCCATCCTGGCAGGGAAGAAAAGTCAGGGTTTTGATGGCATTTCTAGAGCCCTGTAGAGGTCCAACACATCCAGAGCTCTGTTTCTGCTCATGCATCATGAAAAGGAGAGCTTGATTCTGACTTAGAGGTAGCAGATGTGATCTCCTCATCTTGTGACATGAGAAAACCCAGGCTGAAATCCTGTAAATTTATTTGGGATCTCCCTGGAGTGAAGCACCCAGCTGAGCTGGAGCCCAAGTGAGACCAGTCCTGAAGCCTGAAGATTTCAAAGTCATCCTTCTTGTCAGCTAGGACCAGCTCCTTGTAGATGTTAAATCCCTTTCTGAACCAAGCTGAGCCTTGGAGGAAAAGGTGACTGAAGGTGACACTGAAGAGGTGACTTCCCAGACTGGGAAGGAGGGGATGAATTCCAGGTTGCCTATAGAACTGTGTGCCCTACTTGGACAGAATATGGGGACAGCAGATTGGGATGGGTTCCTCCAAAGAATTCAGCCTTTCTTCAGTGAAATTGAAGAAGTTTGACAGGTTTTGAACCCCTTCCCCATGGTATCTCAGACACTGCAGGAACAGGGCAGGATTGTCTAGAGGAAATGTCAGGATTTTAATGAGAAGACAGAACTTTTCCAGCATTCACTGCTAAAACCTGGGGCAGAGCAGAAAGCCAAGGTGCAATTTGTGTTTACCTCAGTGTCCCCTGCTCTGTCAAACAGGCCATCTCCCCACCCAAGAACCTGCTTTCTCCATGCCATTGCAGAACAGTCACACCAAGAAGGGGGAAAAATTAAGCACAGGCTCCTGGGATCACCAGCAAACAAAAGGGCTTTGCCAGTCTGACTTTCAGGGAGTTCCCTTGCTCCTGTTGATGCACTCACAGGATGGGCTCAGCAATGGGCACAGCACAAGGCAAAGTGAGGGTCTGGGTGCTGGCAGCCCAGGACCTTGCTGAAGGTTTGCATCTCCTCCAAATGCTGTTAGATTGCAGCACTCTGGGCTTTACCTTTGGAGCAAACCTGAAGACAGCCCATGTGCACTGGCCAGAGCTTGCAGGACTTGTTATGAAGGGTCCTGTTATGGCTTCATCTCAGATTTTTCCCATGGAGACTCTTCCTCTCCTAACCCACTTGGGCAGTGACTGTGCCTCCTGGGCAGGATTTCTGCTGTCTGTGGCCAGCCCGCAGCACCACAGCCAAGATCTTACAGACCAGCCCCTCACAGAGAACATCTCCCCTCTGCTGGGCTCTGCTTACAGAGGGAGGGGAGGGGGCAGTGCTGCAGCCAGCCAGGGGGCACAGCTCATGCTAGGGACAGCATGTATATGACCCCAAACGTGCAGCCAGACAGGCCAAAAAGGGTGAAGTCCTCTTTAGCCATTGTCTCGGTTACTCAAGGCATCACAGCCTGCCTACAGCAGCATGCTGACAGGGTGGCTTGCAAAGCCCAGCCCAAACTCTGGGCTTTGGAGCATTTCCATCAACAAATGTGAGCTGCTTCACTGCTGCCTCCTGCTCTTTCCAATCACAGAGCCACTGAACCCTCTCTGGCTGTCTGCAGCCCATGGAGGTTGCTGTAAAATCCACCCAGGATTGTCCTGTGCCAGGGCCAGGCTTGTCTATTGCCAGGGCCAGGGACTTGTGTTCTCTGCAGGAAAGCCCACAGTCCTGGAGCCATGATGCCTAGTGCCTGCCTCTGCTTCAGGTGCAATGTCCTCTCCTAACCCACTGGTTCCACTTGCACATGAAAAATAATCAAAGGAGGCAGGTGGCAGCAATGTGGGGAGAGTCTGTACATCCTAGGAGCCTTTAGTGGCTGAAAACACAGCAGGACCAATGCTTTGGTGGCACAAAGTAAAACCCACTGGTTTTGAGTCCAGCAAGGCAACTGGGATCCTGCATGGCCTCCTTGGTCAATAGCGGAGAGTCAGCCCCAACCCCTTCCCCATCCCCCATGGCACTGTTGGAGCTGTGGTCCCCACCAGCAGCCCATGACTGCCCACAAGGGAGCTGGGGAGGCCACTGGCTCCATCCAGCACCAAGGTATAACTGGAGCCTTTGAAAGGTGAGACATCTTTCCACCAGCTCTGGAAATAAATCTCTGTGAAGCTGAGTGCTGTGGACAGCAGCCTCTCACAGAGGGGTTTTACAGGAACTGGGCTAAGTTTGGAAGCCACTTCACAAGTCACACCGGAACTCCTCTCAGCACCATTCAAAGAGAGTGAGTTTTGTGTTTGCTAACAGCTTACTCCTCAGCCCAGAGCTGTGGGTGTGTGGTGGCCTCGGGGCACTCCCAGAGAAGATCCTGGGAAGTGGAGCTCATTGCCCCTCCAGTCAGCTGAGACCAGGACAGACACAAACCCAGGGCTGGGTCCTGGCACTCCTCACCCCACCGTGCCCACTGCCCAGCAGCCCATCCCCACTGCACACCCACAGCCTGCCCACAGGGCTGCAGCCCTCACCCAGCTCTGCCCCTGCACAGACAGGCAGCAGAGTCAGCAGCAGCCCTGGAAAGGTGATGGTGGAGAGGTTCTTACCATGCCCACCACCTGCTCCCCACATGGGTGAATTTCAGGCTCAGTGGTGGGAAACTCATCAGGCCCAGTGGGAGTTTCACATCCCCTGAGGCAAAACCAGCCTTCAAAAAAAGCATCAACTGGGGCGAGCTGAGATCATCCCACACAGTGAGCACCACCTCTGGAACGGCCAGGAAATGCTGCAGCCCTGGCAGAGGGCTGGATCAGCTGCTGGCTGGCGGCTAGTGGATCTCAGCCCTGAAAGCCCAGACCTGGCAAAGTGAAGCCAGGACACCCTGGCAGCCTTACTGTGCCATTTATTTGCTTGGCCAGGTGTGTGGCACAGCCTGGCTGCAGCCTCTGTATGCTCAGCCCCTGCCATTTTTTTTTTTTTTCTTTTTTTCGCAAGACCAAAATTAAGGCAGAAACTGAGTACCTGGCCCCAGGTCACAGGAGGATTTGTCATGGCTGCACAGGGACCTCTTCTTCCTCTTGCTCCTCTCCTCAGGGGTGGCCCAGCTGCCCATGTGCCTGGGTCTCCACTGTGGCATTAGCACAGAGCCTCCAACCATCTCCACCGGTGCAGGGTTCACTGCAAACCACTTCCCATACACATTTCTCCACCTGTATTGTCACGTTGGTCACATCTACCAGAGGACTTGACCAGCCCTGCTTCAGAGCCATGGGGAAGGACACCCCTGAGGGCTGCACAGTTCCTAGCTGGGCTCCTTACAGCCCCACCACTTCTTTCTGTGCTTGTTAACATCCAGCTGTGGGCTCCTGGCTCAGAGAAAGGGAGGGTGGCATTGCCCCAGGGGCCATGTCCAAGCAGGGAGTGCTGGGCCAGGTTTGGGCAGGGGGCTGAGGAATGAGACCCCTGCATCCTTCTCATCTGGCACTCAGCTGTTCCTAGTTTTTCACCCTTCCCTTTTTCCTGTTTAAGCTGGGATTCTCCTGATGAGAGGAAGTCTGGGAGCACTGATGGATGGTTTGGTGGCTGGGGCTAGCAGCTGGGAGTCCACATCTACCCCTCCACTGGCTGCTGGGGTGGCCCAGCAGAACCCTCTTTCCAAAATCAACACTTTGAACCCCTGCAAGTGGGTTGGGGGGATGTCAGAAACTAGATCAATTGGTGGAAGCATTCCATGATGATATGAGTCTGTGTCTTCTGGCATGGGGGTGCTCACAATGTCCACCATTAAGCCTGTGGCAGCAGGTGGGGGATGCCATGAACAGCTGATGCCCATCTGGACTGACTGGGATGAATGAAGTGGTTATAAAGCAGCAGGGCTGGGAGCAGGACAGGTTTTCTCCCCAGACAAGGAAAGGACTTTTCCTCTGCCTGCTCCAGTGATGGAAAGGATGAGATGTCTCTGGGAGTTTTATGGACCCTGCTAAGGGGAAGCCTCTAGGTCTCCTCACCGCAGGGTTTTGTGTCTCCCCACCTCCCGAAGCAGGTCAGAAAATCAACAAGGCTCCCCTCTGTGCTGCTGAACCCCCTCCAGCCAGCTCACATAGATGACTGCTGAGGTGATGAGGGGAGTTAATTGACTCTGACAAATATTTACCTGCTTTCCTGGCTTTGCAGAAACCTCACTCCAACCCCAGCTTTGAAGTGGAGTTCAAAGCCCCAGCAATGCTGACGTCTTAGGGGGAGAGAGCTGCAAAAATACTGCTGTACAAGGAGGGCACCACGTCTCTTGCCCTCCTTGGAGGGCACTTGGTGCAGCACTGGCATCTTCCACCATCTCATAGGGTCCTGCTCATCTCCCCACGTCAGGGTAAGATCTGCTTTGCCACTTGTTTGGAACCTATGTGAAATAACCAGCCCAAAGAAAAGCCTTTCACCCTTCCCCCCACAGTGAAGTGACAGAAAATGCTTCTTGTGGGTTTTTTGCTAACTTCTAAAGGGTGTCAGCAGACTGGTCTGAGTCACACATCTGTGGTGGGCTCGTGCTTAGAAAACTGCCCTGTCTGAGCTGTGCAAACAAACACTTGTGGAGAGGCTCCTGCATCTCCAGGTGAAGCTGATAAATGCTCTGATTTAGCTAAAGCTCCAGGCTTTGGCTTTCATTTTATTTTTCAGCAAGCTTCAAGCTAAAGGAGGAAAATAAATGTTTATTCTCAGAACTGGTAGAACCCAGGCAGCAGGGGCACAACCTTCATCACTCACCTCCTCCTCGGGATGCTGCTGACACCCCTGAAGCACTGCTGATCGCCCTCCACACCTTCCTTCCCTGTGGTAAGATGCAGGCTGGATCACAGTATTTTGGGAGCTGCTCTGTTCCTGGCAGACTGGGATGTGCCAGTCTGGTCCACTTCATGTCACCAAACTGGGCCAGACCATAATGGACCAGTGGTGGCCCTGCCAACCTCTCGTGCCTGACCGTAAAATATCACAAGAAGCCTTGGAGAACGTACAGAGGTTCTCTAACATTCACTTTGGGCTTCAGTTGCTGTTTGGGATCATGTAACCCTAATGGCAGTGCTCCTTCTGCAGCTGGTGGGACCCTATGGGAAAGCAAAGTGAAAGAAGTGCTCCAGAAATCCTGCAGAAGCTAAAGGGAAGAGCTCTGGATGGGATGAGGTGCTTGTGGCTCTGGGTTTCTGCTCAAGGCAAATTAATTTCTCCACTGCCTTAACCCTGGGGTTGGCTGCCCTGAGCATTGCTCTGCATGCTGCCTTGTCCTTTCCCCTTGCTGTCCTGCCCATCCTGTCTTTTAGATGTCACCCATGCCACAGCCCCCAGGGCCTGGGGTGTCCTCCTTTCTTCTGCTGAAGGCTGAGGTGTGAGGCAGCCTTTGGTGAAGGGTGCAGCAAGGTGAGTAGCTTCAAGTGAAAACCTGAACCAAGGATCTACAGAGCAATCATTTATTGTATTGAAGATCCAAATGAAGGCTGCCATGACCCTGAGAGCAGTGCCCTGCCAGCACACCCTCTTTTGTGGTTATTTTTATCTACAGAGCAGTTCAGCAGTCCCTACAGTCAGGCCAAACTCAAATCCTGATTTCCAGCCAATGCTTGTGTAAGGACACAAGCCATTAAAGCACAGCTGCAATGTTCACTATCTATATTTTTTTTTTATTTTTTATTTTTTTTTTTAGTTTCACACTCAGTATCTGTGACTCTAGATTGGGACTGAAATAGCCACAAGCCGTGGTGTGTGGCTGGCTGTACCACTCACCCAGCCAAAGAAACAGGGCTGTGCACTGTGGTCCCTGCAGCTACTCAACATCAAGTCACTTCCAGAGCTTGCAGCTGAAGCCATGACTGGTTCTTTCCTGCAAACATGAGCTAAAAATGCTCCAGCCAGGTTTGAACTATTCGTATTTCTGACTCTGAATGGACAGACGCTGACCATTCCCTTCCCCTCTTTGATCAGCTCCAGTAAACAGCACTTTCTTCAGCTCAAATAAGAAGGAGGTATTTTGGTACAGCAGCTCAAGGGCCACCCAGCAGAGGGTTTGGGGGAAGTCCTCACCATGGGTTTTGCACAGTGTTTAATCTATGGTTGATAATCACAGAGTCAGAGAATGCGCTGGGTCGGAAGGGGCCTTTAAAGGTCATCTAGTCCACCCCTCAGCACTAAGCAGGGACATCCCCAGCTAGAGCAGGTTGCTCAGAACCCCTTCAAGCCTGACCTGGAATGTCTCCAAGGATGGGGACTTCACCACATCCCTGGGCAGCCACCCTCACAGTAAAGAGCATGCATGTATAGTGGATCACAGGAATTGGCACAACAGGTGGTGTCCTCTCACCCTGCTTCTCCTGCTAAGGGGCTGCTTGATTTGGAGTGTAAGAAGTGGAACTCTTTGACATCTCTGGGAACTCTGCTTATTTTTAAACTCTTCAGACCATTATCCCATCCCTCTGCAACCTCACAACCACCTCTGAAAGTCATGAGGTTTAGGGTGACAGGTTGGACTTGATGATCTTTGAGGTCTCTTCCAGCCTTCTTGATTCTATGAGGAAACGTAGGAAGGAGGAGAACAGAACCTCTCCCATGTCCTGCTCAGGTACAAGGGGTAGAGAGGGGAAGGGACTTGCCTATGGCTGGAGAGGAAGGTGGTCACAGTCACAGACTGAACCCAGCTCCTCAGAGCCCACACTCATCACAGGACCATCCCTGCTGCAAACCAAAGCCTATCATTAGTCTGCTCTGCTGCAGCCTGGCTGTGCAGAGCTAGAAATGTAAATGTTGGGCAGCAGCAGGTATTCATTTGTAGCACTAATAAAGTATGTGCTGTTGAAAACTGAATTGATTCTTTCTTGTGCTTTGCCCCCTAGCCCCAAATATTTTGCTCTTTGGGTATAACCACTAAATAGGCTGAAAATTCCCTGCAGCTCAGACCAGACCCTCCCTATTCATTTGAGGAGAGCTGGAGGGGAAATGTGTGACCTGCAGACATTTTCACATTCAGTCCAGTGATGCTTCAGCCTGTACAAATTCCCTGGGGTTATTTTCCATACCTTTTCCCAAAATTCTTGGGGTTTCAGGACTGGAGAAGCCCTTTCCCATTTGTTTGGGCAGCCACACAGCTGCTGAGTTACCCTGGTCTCCTTTCTGGCTCTCAGCTCAGCATCTCTGCTGTAAATAACCCAGGAACTGCTCACAGGAGCCTGTTTTTGAATTTTCTTTATTTTTTTTCTTGGCCTTGTTTCTGTCCAGACCAGTGACAAGACTGGGGCTGACAGCAGGAACATCTTTCCCCTCAGAGTCAGACAGCAAAGTTCCAGGCCAGTGTGAGGGGATGGCTGCTATGCCCCTGCCCCAGGCAGCACTTCAAAGGCATGGCTGGCAGAAAGAAACACAGCAGAACCTCTCTGGGTTTATCTTTTCTTTACAAGCCCACAGCAAGCAGAGAAGGCTGCAGAGCTCAAAGCACTGAGGCTGAGAGACAGTGTCTCAGCAAAGGGCTAAAACTGTCTTAAACTCCAAGCTGAATCTCCTATTAGGCAGAGAAAATACAGCACCAATTCTGCTTATGCAGCAGCTCTCAGGCAAACACCCCAGGATGCTCAAACTCAAACACAATCAGTCATGGAGATGTGAGCAGCCTTCAGCAAGCAAAACAGAGCAGGGCAGGCTGATGAGGAGTGAGGGCAGGGCCACCACCACCTGCATCCAAAGGGAAGGGCTGGGGCTGCTGGGGCCCTGGGCAGGCTGCTATGGGTGAGCAGGTGCCAGGAGGTGTGGGAATCACCGTGAGGCAGGAGGACAGGCCAGGAAGAGAGGAGGTCTCCCAGGTCCAGCTGGACCTTTGCTGGTGGGTTAACCTAGCACCAAGTGTGCAGACACTGATCAGTGGCTCTGCTGGTCCCACTAGGCAGCATGCTCAGAGGGTCACCAGCACCTCCTCCTAGTGCCCCTGGTGCCCCTGGAGCCCACCTTCCCCGCAGTGCCAGTCAGCCTGGGAGACCCCACCCGAGCCCAAACTCAGGTCAGAAAAGAACCACTGCTTGTGTTTTGCAAAAAGGAATTTGGTAGCTTTTCTCTCCTTCAGGCATTGCTCTTTGGCTGCAACACAGAATTACAGAATCAACCAGGTTGGAAATGCCTTCAGGATCATCAAGTCCAACCTATCACCCAGTACCACAGAGAACTGCACCCAGAACTCTCACAGTTACAAAACCATGGGGTTTTAATTCCTATTCAGCACACTCAGGAGGCTCAGTTTAACTGTTTGAGCTGAGAGTTCAGTCCAAACTTCTTGATCCTGCTCCACAGCAGCCCTCCAAACCTCCAAGCCACTTTACTTTTCAGTGTCTGGTCACTCCCTCGCTAGGGCACCCATGATGCCTGAAGGTTCTGCAGGGCTTTGTTGAAGGGCTGAAGATTTAAACTCCAGTAACTCATCCTGCAGGTAGTTTTAAGGCACAAGCAACTTTTCAGTAATGATCTGGCCTTCTCCTAGCATGCAGCATCTTAGAGTGTGCTTAGCAGGAAGAACTTCTGAGTAGGGGACTTGTGATGTTCATGCTGGAGGCTGTGGCACAGCTGCAGCATGTTGAGTGGCAGCATCATTTTCTCAGCATCATGCAGGACCATCAGCCTGTCTTCCAAAAAGGTTTGAATTTCTCCATGGCTTATTTTAAGCACCCAGAGCTGCCCCAGTCTCCTGAGAAGGCTTCTAAGCTTGTCTCTCCACAGACTGCATACCGAGACTCTGTTCCTCAGTTCTGGGGATCCTCAGTTCTGTGGAAGGTATCCATACCAGTGGCACAGCAGCAAGACGGCCTCCTCTGCACTCACTGTGATTAACAGAATCACCAAAAGGAGGCCAATTAATTTCCTAAGCAACTAAATTATTTAAAATAATTACAGCAGAGTGTTTTCTCTTTTGTTCCAATGAACAGCGAAATTCGTAACACAAGAGGAACTCTATGGCCAGGAAAGATCTCCCTCAAACCTGCTGCAGCTCAGGAGTGAGGATGCTCTCCACTCTTCCCAGGCATGTTGGGTCTTACTTCAAACCTCTGCTCTGCAGCTGGGATCTTCACAGTCCAAATAAGTGCCCTAAGCTCTAGGTGGCTGAGACTGCAGGGACAAGGCTCACCAACCAATCTTCAGCTCTGAAACTGCTTCTACATCCCCTAATGAATCTGGTCCCACAGAGTTTAGAGGCAAAATGTGATTTCTTCATGATGGAGAAACAGAGTGTTGAGGGCTTTGCTTCAAATTAAACCACAAACATATACAAACAAAACACCACCAATTTTTTAATTGAATCATCTCCAAATTTCAGCTTAAATCAGGCATTGGTATGGTGAAGTTAAGGGAAAATATATGAAGAAAGGGAAAGACACCCACCTCTGATATATCTGACAAATTGATTCTGTTTCATATGGTTTTTAGCTGCCACAGGTGGACCAGATCTCTGTGAGAGCTCTTTGAGAACCTTCTGCAGTCCCCCTAGAACAAACCCTATTCCCTGTTCATGAACAAAAGCCTTTTCTGCAGCTTTGAAAGACCTAAATTCCACTTCTCTGATTCTTTACAGAAGAGCAGTGGGCTCCTCAGAAGGACTGTTGGCTTTGGCTGGTGCACAGGGCAGCAAATACATGGCCCAAAAGCAGAGATTTACTCTGAATCTGCAGGACACCTGGACCCAGCTGAGCTGTGCTCACTGCTCTTGTGAGAATCCATGATTTACAGAGATAATCCTCAGACATTTCAAGCTGGGCTGAAGATAGACACATTTCCAGCCCATGCCATCAACTCCATTCATCTGGAACAGGTGCCAAGCTTATGAAATCCTCCTGCTGTGTGGTAGACTCCACAGCATGCTTCATTAGCGACCAGCCGAGCAGCTCACCACCTCCAGCTTGCAGGCATTGCAAACAGTCTGGAGATCAGAGACCCAAACCTGGGAAGCAAAGGAGGCAAGGTTTCAAAGGCAGAGGGGATTTAGCCAGACAATGCCAGCCTCTGTCAAACCTGCTCCCAGCCCCTCTCATCCTCACTCATCTGAGTGCACACAGCTGTCTGTCTTCTCTAATTCAGGGCTGCAATGCTTGTGGCTGGAAGTGCTAGACGTGGCTGTGGCAGGCTGATTAAAAACAACATCTAATAAATTGCCAAATGCCATTTACCCTGGATAACCTCCTTAGCTGAAACTCTCTGTATCTGCTGGGGCTGCTTTGATGTGTCCTCCTGCTCTTTCAGCCCAGATGTTGTCATAGATTTGCTGACGGTGACTGCAGCCCAGCTTTGAAATGCGCTCTGGCAGGAGACACTTTCCCATCCTGTCTCAGATGGGATCTGCTGTTTTTCTCCCCTCTCACATTTTTCTTACTGAGGCCGTTGGGATGAATAAAGGCTCTTTGTTCATGCAGCCTGCTTGCTGAAGCTTTTATTTTTCACAAACTAAGCCGAAATGGCAGCAGCAGCACTTCAATAGATGAGATGGGTCTTAAACACCAGGGTGATGGCCAGCACTTGAACACCACTTTCAGCTGCAAACATGGACAATGAAAAAGGTGTGGGAACCTTAGGAGCCCCAGAAACACTTTCTTCCTCTATCTTAAGCCTAATTAAAATTAAAATTAAAAAAACAACAAAAAACAAACAACAAACAAACAAAACAAAACAAAACCAAAAAACAAAACCCCAAAACTCTACTGAGTGAGGAAATTCTCCAGTTTTCTCTTGAATGTGATGGTCAGATGCACTTAGAGAGTAGCAGTGGATGCTCACTTATAGCATGACAGAAAACAGCCTCAGTTTGTGCCAGGGAAGGCTTAGATTGGATATTAGGAAAAATGTCTTTGGAATGGTTGTCAACCCCTGAACAGGCTGCCTAGGGAAGTTCTGCAGTCACCATGCCTGGAGGGATTTGGAAGATATGTAAATGTGGTGCTGAGGGACATGGTTTAGTGTAGACTTGGTAGTGTTAGGACCATAGAACACAAGATTGGAAGGGACCTCAGGGATCATTTGGTCCAATCTTCGTTGGCGACAGCATGGTCTAGATAGGAGAAACTTCTTCACTGAATGGGTTCTCAAAAACTGGAACAAGCTCCCCAGAGAGGTGGCTGAATCCCCATCCCTGGAGATGTTTCAAAGCTGCAGAGCTGTGATGCTGAGGTCCACAGGTTAGCTCCAGCCTTGGCAGTCCTAAGAGAACGGTGGGACTGGGTCTGAAAGGGCTTTTCCAACGAGAAGAGTCCTGTGAGGGGCACCCTGTCCGGCTAAAGAGTCCAACACTGGGACTCTGCGACTTCTCCGGGTGACATTCCCCTGGCTGCTTGCTCTTGTGCAAAACTTCCCCGGTGTGTGCAGTCGGCATCTCCCCAGAGTAACCTGCACCCATTCCCCATCCCTTAGCATGCACTCCCCGCAGGGAGGGAGTCTCCAACCTCCTCTGGAGTCACACTGTGGGTGATGAGGAGGTGTCCCCTAACCTCAGCGACACGTGAGTTTCTGTCACACGGCCACGTATGGGCTAGCAGGGTGCCGGATCCCCGCTTCCGTACGGACCCACTCCTGTCTCGGTGCCACTCCCGGCGCAGCGCTGTAGGGGCCGGAGCGGCGACACTACGCGTGCGCGCAGCCCGCTCCGGGACCCGTTTCCAGCTCGGCGGGCGCCGCCAGGGGGCGCTGGAGCGGTGCGGCTGCAGGAGCGTCGGGCGCGCGGGCCGTGACGCGATACGGCGGCCGAGCGCCGGCAGCAGGGAGAGATGGAGCGGCTGGAACGCTGCGGGCGGTGGTTGCGGGCCAGGCTGGCTAGCGGGCAGGTGCGCCGCCGCCTGCCCTGGCTGCTGCTCGCCATCGTCCTCGTCGGGTCCGCCCTCAAAGACAATGACTTGGTGCCCGAGACGCCCATGCAGAACAAGCGCAACCCGCTCAACGTGTGAGGAGAGGCGGGGGGAAGCGGGGCGGTGGAGGGGGCGCAAGCCCTGTGGGTCGGGCTGGGGGGAGCCTGTGGGACGGGGGACACTCGGCCTTAACCGGAGCGGGGGCTGTGCTCTGGCCCCCTGTCCTCTCCTGGGGCGGGGGATCTGCCCCGAGGGGCTAGGGAGGTGACACGGGGGTGGGGGGAGAACAGAGGGCTGGAGGCACCCACCTGCGGCCTGTGTGGGCCCTGACGGGGGTAGGGGAGGCAGAGAGGCCTCGGGTCTCAGCTGAAGGTGGCTGTAGCGGGTCTGAGTGACTCAGGCTGGTCCCAGCGCCAGGGGGGTGTAGGGGTGACGCTAGTGAGGAGTCAGACACTGTGTGCTGGTCTGTGGGGTGGTGGAGATGATGATTTCTGTTAGATTTCCTGCTCCTAATGTCTGGTATGGTCTACAGGACTGTCAGGTAACTGTACAGGTGGAGTTTCTTACTCTGTTGGATTTTTTTTTTTTTAAGAGGAATAGAAGGATTATTTTTTCTTTTAACTCCCTGGTAATTCCTCGTATTTGAGTAAACTGATAGTCACTGAACTGGCCTAAAAGCAAGCTGAAGAAATTGAGTTTTTGATCACCTCTTCTAAAAATAGAGTTGCTGCTATCCTTTCCAAGTACTTAGGAGTGATTTTAGTGGCTTAGTCATAACCTTTGAACGTTTTGAAGGGTGTGAGGAAGGCGATGGACTGGGCCAGGACACGTGTGCTTCACCTGCTAGGGGTCAGAAAGCACAGCTCCTGTTTTGCCCTGGTGATGTGGGGAATTTTGTACCTTATTGATTCCAGTGTGTCATTTGGTGACGTGTGGGAGAGGAGCTGATTTTAGTGTGATTGAGAAGGACTGGCAGGAGCACCTAGTGAAACTGATCATGCAGTAAAAAAACATTACTGCAATTCAATTTTCTCCCTTCAAACAGAGGAAGGTTCACTGTACTGACAAGTCCTGAAACATTTTTTTCCCCACAGATTATTCATCTGCTGACTTGCTGGCAGCAGTTCTGCCAATAGTCTCTTTTTCTTTGAACTGTCTGAGTAAAATGGGGATTTTCTTTTCAATTACTGTTCCATGGTGGCAGCTGTAGTTGCCATGCAGATGCCATTCCTTCTATAAATGAAGGATTCCTCAATTGTTGGGCAAGGCCCTGAGAGGTTTTGTTAGAGTCTTAATGAAGGTACAGCATTCTGTGCCTACTTGGGTCTGTTTGCAGTGCTGAGGTGACGATGAAGTGATGACTGTGTGCCAGCACACAGCTGAATTTCAGCTCGGCCACAGACCAGAGTTCTGCTTTCTCTGTCTTTTGAATTGGAGTATTGGGTAACAAGAGGGCTGCACAGTTCCCCTCTCATACCAGCTGATGTGAAGCAAGCTTTGTTGGAAGGTGCTAGCAGGAGAAAACAAGATCATAGACTGTGGTCTCCTTAACACATTAATAAATTCACTTGCACAAGCTCCACTGCCATATTGGAAATGAGAAGTAGTGGATTGAGAGGTGGAAGGGTGTGTGTCTGCCAAAGGAAAGCACTCATTGATAAGGGACAGCAGAGGAGCAAACATGGTGCTGCTTCATTCATTTTGTGAGGTAGTGAGGGAGGAGAAGCTTCCTGGGCTGAGCAGGGAACAGTCAGCCCTTCTGGCTACCTTATTCAGTGCTGAGAGGTTGAGGTTGTGAAGGGTCTTTGAAAGCCAAGATATTTGGGATGGAGGAGGAGAGTCAGAGAAAGGGTTACTGTGGCCAGGGTGGCAAGCTAAAAATAAATCCTTTGCAGCTGCATTTAGAGTAGGGCAGAGTGGAGCAGGTTTGTAGGGTAAAAGGGATTGCAAAACTGAACTGCAGATTGTGACAAGTCTGAACAAGGGCTCTGGGTCTGAGGGGGACAGCTGAGGGACCTGGCTGAGGAAGTGTTCAGGTGTAGGGCCTGAGAGAACAGTGGGGAGAGGGCTGATTTCAGCTGTGCTTTACTTTGAGGGTAGGGCACAAGTATCTAATTCAGATGGCTTTGAACACTGACACCGAAAAGACCCCTCCTGAAGCTGTACCATGTCCCACAGCTCCTCAGAAGTTTCACGCTTCTCTCTTGGCTTTCCTCTGGCAGGTATTTTGTGAAGGTGGCTTGGGCATGGACCTTGTGGCTTCTGCTTCCCTTCATGACAGTCACCACCTACCAGTTTGCCAAGAGCAAGTTCCGTTATGGTCCCACCAAGAGCATTTTGCTGGTGCTGCGGCGCCTGAGTGCCCTGCTGGTGGGCACTGCCATCTGGTACGTCTGCACTGGGCTCTTCCTCTACATTGAGAACCTCACAGGCTCATGCTCCATCCCGGGTGGGGGCAGTGAGCTCCACCAGCCGCCCACCACCAAGCAGGAGTGCCACCGGGGCAGCGGCATCTGGATCGGCTTCGACATCTCAGGCCACTGCTTCCTGCTCTCCTACTGCGCCCTGCTGATCATGGAGGAGGTGGCGGTGCTGGAGGGCCTGGCCACAGAGCAGAACTCCAAGCTGCGGGTTGTCATTGATGGCCTCTTTGTTTCCCTGTGCCTCCTCACTGTGATCTGGGTGTTCATGTTCCTCTGCACTGCCCTTTATTTCCATGACTTCAGTCAGAAGCTGCTGGGTGTGCTGATAGGTCTGGCAGCTTGGTATGGGACGTACAGGTTTTGGTACTTGAAACCCTTTTCTCCTGGACTGCCTCTTCCAAATGTTCCTCTGAGTTCCAAGAAATACAGCTACAGCAGATAAAACCAGTTCTGGCAGGGATGGATTTTGCTTTCAGCACTGGAATAGTTGATTGTAGGATGGTTACTGTATCCCCTCTGTACGGTACGAGGTGCTGGGCTGGAGGAACCCAAATTGTAGTCGCCACTGGCCGACAAGTGGCAGTGAGCTTCTGCCTTGGGAGAAAAAAATGGCTGCTGGAAGAGATCTGCTCTTGGTTAGGAGCTGCTGGCTGCCCTGCTCGGCAAAGAACTCAGAGCTTGGATCTGTTCCTCTTGCTAATGAATGGAGGAGCAGGTCCAAGGCTGACAGAGACCTTTGCATTGGTGTCAGATTAATTCTCCCTCTTTCCGTTTGGTTTATTTCTGTCTAATTATCACAGGTGATCCAAACCTGGGTTTTAATGCTCCTATTTGTTGCCTTATGGGGCGCACTGACAGTGATGGTGCTGCTGAGTGTTGTGGAAGCATCAGCAGTGTGCAGGACTGCTGTGAGACTGCAACAGCTCAACCTAACTACACTAATTTGCCACAATGCTGCTTAGCTGTCTGCACCTTCTGCAGCAGGGTACCTTGAAGTGGAGTGTCTGAAGCAGACTGACTAAATCCCTGCCTGCCTTTGAAAAGGAAACTCTTGAAAACCAAGCCTTAACTTTCTCCTTAGGGGAAGTGTCTGTAAGAACATTTTGGTCATTTTATTCTTAACAGGAAAAAAACCCAAACCCCTTTCAATGTTGCTAAAAGCTTTGGTATGAGAACTGGGGGTTAATTTTTTTTTTTTAATCCTGAGAGTTGCAGCCTTTGCAACAGGGAGCACTTTGTGCTCTGATCCTGATGTGGTGTTAAAGCCACATAGCTTGAGCTGCTCTTTCCCCAGCAGCCTGCTTGGTAATGGGTGAGACACCTTGTTTGGCCTAGGAGCTGCAAGCATTGTGCTTGAAGCAATATTTATTCTTGCTTAGCCAGCAGTATCAATAAGCTGCTTAATTTTGATTGCACATAAAGCTGTGTGGCCACTTTGGATGTGGCTGAAAACCCACTCCTGATTAGAACACTACTAGTAAGTAATGAATAGCAGTAAGGTAGGATGGGTTTACCTATCATACCAATCAGACATTTAACATAGTTTTTATCTCAAAAAGCCTTTTATTGTTTCATAGAGGCTTGTTTATGCCCCAACTGCACAAAGCTCGTTTGGCAGTCATAGTGAGGAGCAAGGCAGCCAGAAGGGGCTGTGGGCAGGGATGTGGACAGTGTCTGCTCCTCTGGCCGTCAGCAGATGGCCTCTGGCTGGAGCCTCTGACTCCAAAGGGATTGTTCTGCTGAGTGCAGGGAATGATGCACCACAGCCTAATCTCACTGCGTTTCCTTTTGCTATCTCAACAGCTCTCTTCCAGCA
Source organism: Indicator indicator (assembly GCF_027791375.1). NCBI lineage: Eukaryota > Metazoa > Chordata > Aves > Piciformes > Indicatoridae > Indicator > Indicator indicator. The sequence goes on from NC_072033.1 coordinate 3,900,862, forward strand.
AGAGAGCAGCAGCATTTACAATAAACGCAGCAGTGTTAGTTCCACCCTGTGGCCTGCCTCTGAGGAGAGCTGAATTCACCTGAGTACCTGCTGAATTCAGTGGCAAGTGTTCTGTGTTCTGGGGAAGCAGAGATCACCTCTCTGAAGGAAGCGGTTTCAGCAGGTTCTGTGTTTTCTGCTCCTCCTTTTGTTTTTGTGTTAAACTGCCTTTTGAGCTGACTCTTTAGAAAGCTTGCACTGATTAACTCATATTGGGTTTAACTCAATCTGTTTGAACAATGCAAATTCCTTTGCAGACTTCTTTTGATGTAATGTAAGCCTGCTCCCAACAGAGTTAAGCTAAAGCAGAAGCCACCTTCACCATGAAAAAGGATTAAATACCCAGAGGGTTTTCTGGTTAATTTCATTACATGTAAATGTCTCTTTATGTAACTGCTGCACAGACACAGCCTTGGACCAGGAAGGAGTATTTATTGAAACCAGCTGATTGCTGATGTTCAGCTCCACAGGTATTTTGTGCAGTCACTACGTGTATCTCTCTCTCCACTCCTCAGCAGTGTCCTTTTGATTATGGAAGTCATGTGGCATGTGATTATTTGCAGAGCTTTTATTTAAACAATGAAAGAAAAGTACTGGGAAACTTTTGTGTTTGTGTCATTGAGAATCTCTTCCTGACGTCTAAAGGGATGCTGCTGCTCTTCATTTCCTGGGATGTTCCAGCCTCCTGGTGCTCCCGTGACTACTGAGATGGGAACAGAGTGACACTGATCATTCTGCAGTGTGTGAAGGGGTTAATGCAGCCCAGGTTCTCCAAAGTGCAGGGCATTGGAAGAAACAAACCAAAGCCATGCCTGACAAAAAAACAGTTTCCTGCTGTGTAGCTGTACCCAAGGCAGTTCATTTTCTAGACATGGACAGGTAGCAGAGTGGCAGCCTGATCCTTGAAATAGATGGGAAAACCCCTGCAGGCTGCAGCAGTGCCTCTGAGTTTGGAGATCTTGGTGCTCGTGTCATTCTTGGTACCCAGGGACCATGTGCCAGCTGTGGGCTTCAAATTCCCTTCTGCTCCAGACCTTTGAGCATTTGGGCTGTGTTTCAGAGCAGGTCTTTGCTTCCTTGCAGTTTAACTGAAAACTGACGTTGCAGATTTTCTGTTTATGCATTTGCCGTCACTGTTACCTGACTGACTTCCCTCTCCCAGATGCACTTTGCTCATGAGAATAAAAAAGCTTCTCTGCAACAGATTTGTAGCCAAAGTGCTGCAGGTGGCCAGATGTGATGGCCTGTGCCAAGGCACAAATCAGCTGGCAGCAGGCATGAATTTGTCCCAAGCTGTTTAAAAAGTGTAACATTTTAAAGATAAATTTTCCTGTTTTGTAGTGAATTCATAGAATGGTCTGGGTTGGAAGGGACCTCTGAAGGTCATTCAGTCCAACCTCTTCCGCAGTCAGCAGGGGCATCCTCAACTAGATCAGGCTGCCCACAGCCCTTTCGAGCCCCACGAAGGCAGCAGCTGTAATCATAACAAACTTTGCCTTTCACTGTTTGCTTTTCTGCATTAAAGTGTTCCTGCAGTTCCTCTAGAGCCATCTTTCTGTGTCTGGGGAATTTTCTGTCTCTAGCTCCTTCCTGGCATATTCCTTCTTTCAGTGTCTGTTTGCTCGTCCCTCAGTGCCATGTTTGTGCAGCCTGTCCTGTGTGCTCTGTGTCACAGCACGTTCGTAGGGGCAGCTTTGACACAATTGATGGGGCTGGGGCAGGGCTCAGTGCTTTAAGCATTTTCCTCTGCAGGGGCCAGCAGGGATGAGACTCTAAGCTGGAACACCCTGGGAAGATTAACTGGATTAGGACTCGTTTCACTCTTCACTTACCTGGGACTCCTCCAAAAGTTTGCGTCACTGAAGGCAAGACAGGAAAGTTCAGATCTTCTGTAAGAGCTCTGAGCAGCCCAGACTTGAACGTGTCTGAGCCTTTGATTCTTCCTTAAAGTCTCTGGCTGAAGCAGATTTGTCCCATGCATACTTCCCTGCTCAGCAGTGTTCTTGGATTGCCAGTTTCTTTCTGTGTGCTGAAACCTGGGTTGGGGAGTGGCTGCAGAAGTCACCCTCTGGAGTGTTAGGCTCTGTGGCCATTAATGGCCAAGGGACAGACACCCAGTTCTGCACTGCAGGGGCTGCTGTGGTAGGCTAAATGCTTGGGAGAAGGGTGAGCACAGGTCTGTGGTCACTCCTTACAGGGAAGCCATACCTGGGTTTTCCCATTGTAGCTCAGAGTAGATGCCTGCATCTCTGAAGTCAGCCTTTTGTATCACTTTGCTCAGCTTGTCTTTCTCTCTGCTCACTCAGAAGCCTTCTTCCTGACATTATTACTTTTCATAGTTCCCTCATGCCTCCTGGAGCACAGATTAGTAATAAATGCTCTTTACCTCTGCCAGGTGCTTGCTCCCTCTGTGTAATTCTCCCTTCTTTTACGTATTTCACCAAATCCTAAGATGGAAGTAATTAATTCTAGCAAAGAAAGGCTGTTGGGACTCTGAGCTCCTAACTAAGGAGCTGGTTAAAAGGGGCTGGTCTGTCTGTGGGGTGTGTGCCGGGACAGAAGGCCATGCTCAGTGATGCCCTGATGTGCTGGAATTGAGAGCCATGCCCTGCTCAGAACCATACCCTGCTCAGTTGCCCTCTTCCTGACCCTGCTGTGTCCAGCAGTTGTGCCATGTCTCCCCAGTGGTACAAGGCTGGATAAAGGAAAGCATGGAACAAAAGAAAATGCAAATTGAGATTGGTTTTGTCTCATGTCTCTGAAGCCTTTTCCCATGTCCAGTCTGGGTCTGCTGTGCAGTTTTAGGTTGTGTGTTCCCCCAGTCGTGTCATTTGGTGGGGTTAACCTGTGGGAAATGTGGTTGCTGTCAGAGCAGGCAGCAGGCCTCAGTGTGATACCAGCTCTCTGCTGAAATGTCTGCCCTGAATGCTGCTCTGGCTGTTCTGTGGGGAGAGGAGCAGTGCTGAGAGGTTACACGTGGTGTGCCTGTCAGTGGCAGCTTTACATCATGACTCACTGCTGGAGAAAATTCAGTTCAATAGCTTCTGCGTCAAAATAGCTGTCTCTGGTGGAGAGAGCCCTGCAAAGCTGATGGCAAGTGAAGATGCAAAGCCTGGTGAGCCTTGCAGCCAGAGGGGTGAACTGTTGCACCCAAGCCCACTGGGATGGTGCCAGTGCAGAATGGCTCTCAGGAGCTGCCCTCTGTTCTTGCTGACAGTGGAAGCAAAGACAGGTTTCATGTGTGCTTGCTCTTAGACGCAGCCTAGCCCACAGCTCTCCCAGCATTGTGCACTCTTCCTCCAGCTTTGCCAGAGCCTGACCTAACTGGGTTGGGGTTCAGAAGAATGGCAGTGACAGAGCTGTGAGGGGTTTAGGAAGGTTTTGTTGTCTCTTGCGATTTGGAAGTTAAGAAACAAAACTATACCAAGGTGGATTTGGGGCTTGTTTTGGGTTGGTTTGTGGGGATTTTTTTTTTGTTTATTTTGGGTTGTTCTTTTTTTCTGCTTGTGGCCAAGAATCCTCCCTCCCAGTTGCTGTTCTGCTGTTGGCTGCAAGGGCATGGAATGAAGATAAATTGCTTTTGGTAATCACAAGTAGAAGAGCATTCCAGCTCACCGTGCAGGGCATGGCTGGCATGACCTTGTGCTGCAGAGAGCGTGGGGAAGCAGCACTGAGCAGAGTGCTCAGCTCCATGCCCAGCAGTGTCTGCAACCCTCAGAGCTGGTTGCACCCTGTTCTGGTTGCAGAGCAGCTTTATTTGGGTAACTCCTGCAGCTAAAAAGGATTTAGGTCACAGGAGAGATGCGGTGCTGGTAGAAAAGGGCTGAGGCAGGAGGCAGGGAAGGTGGGGGTGGAGGTGTTATTTTGAGTGAAGGATTTTTAGCAAGGCTTTGTCTCCTCCATTCCTTGGCTATTCCCTCTCAGATGCTGGGATGGGAGGTGCTGTGTCCACTGGTGCAGAGCTTCACAACCCACGGGCTCCTGACAACAGAAATGGCTCTGAAGATGGTCCCCAGCTGTCTGCAGGAGGAGACTGAAATCAGGGGAGGCCAGGGGACAGAAAAAGGGTAGGACAGCAGAGACTGGTAAAGAAAAGAAGAGCTGGAAGTAGGTTGCTGTGCAGAGGAAAGAGACAAAGAGGAAGAAAAAACTCCAGTGAGCTCCTGAGGACTGGATGGAGGTTGGTCCTGTGCTCATCAATGCTCTTCAGCATGAGAGCCTCATGGGGACAGAAATAATCTGCTGGGCAACAGCCTCTGCTGGCTGCAGGGCCAGCCTTGGCCTGCATTGCTGCTGGCTGCAGGGTGAGCTTTGGCCTGCAGCACTCAGGTTGCTGCAGCTGCAGTAATTGACAGCTGTGTCCTGATAAAGCAGTTCCTCAGCAGTTCCAAACCTGTCCCGGTCTTGGGACTGTGCGGAGCCGCCGGTGGTGCGGGATGGCAGCGGGTAAGCCTCACCAAAATGGCGCCGGCCTCACCAGGATGGCGCCACCCTCACCAAGATGGTGCTGGCCGCTTTAAAATGGCGAGAGCTGTGCCACCCCAGCCTCCAGGTTTCCTGGTGTTGGAGAATGGCTTAAATCAAATCACAGGGATACAAGTCTATTGAACAATTAATTTAGCAAAATGTGTAGGCCGCACTCCATCTTGTTGTTTACTGCTCACAGTTAGTAGATACGCTGAAGCTGCAAGGTCACTATGCTTGCAGCTGTCTTGCAAGGTTCCAAAACAAAGAACTAGTTAGAAAGAAGTCTGTGAAATAGCACGTAGACCTAACTGCAAGTAGGCTGGATATTATAATGTAGTTCTTAACCTGAAGCCAATTATCTTATGACATTTGTGCATATTAACCTTAGCTGTACCAATAGAATAATGACATCTGTGCCTATTTTTGCTGAGATCTTATATAAGCTGTGTATTTGAACAATACAGTTAAAGCTTGCTTATCAATCACATTGATTGCCGCTTGTCTTCCCTCGCGTTTCACCAGTAAATCAGATTGATTTCTGCCCGTCTCCCTCGCGTTCGACAACAAATGGCGCCCGAACAGGGACCCTCGGAGACCTTCAGGCTGTTCCGGTGATACTGCGAGTCCCGGGAAGGAGGTGTCGATTAGCAGCAGTCGACAGGCAGAAGTGCGACTCATCGCTGGCAAAGGGAGTTCGTACCGTGCCTAGGCCAGACCTTCGGGAAAGGCTCGCCATACGGGCAAGGGCTGCCGGCTCTCGGGTTCAAGGCTGCACTAAGGTAAAGATATCCGCAGGTCTTAGACTGCTTAAGGAACTGATATCTAGGTAATATATCTGGCCAGATAAGTTTTCGAGAGCAAAGTAGCCCTTAGTTTACTCAGCAGTTTCCTTGAGGAACTTTAGAAACAAAAAGACTTACAAGTTTCCTTGAGAAACGAAAAGCAGAGGATGTGGACTTAAAGAAGCACCCTGAACGTTTGATACAGTTTGGTCCTTTGTGGGTTACAAGCAAGTGGACTCGTCCGGTGCATCTCCCTACTCAAGTGACACAAGACAATGAAGATTCCTTTGCTTTTGATGATGCCCCTGACGGGTTTGGCAATTACATCGATAGATCCAAGGACTAATATGTGGATCCCGTGGGCTAACCAAATTTGGATTTCTGTTTAAGTCTGCAGTCTGCTGTGGAACCTTTTAAAACATATTTGGTACCTATTTCTTTGGGTGCATACGGAGCACAATGGACCTCTGAGGGCTTGCAGCGTGGAACTCATCTCTCCAGGAAGTGAGGTGAGCTGTGGGAAACTGAAATAGGGAATCAGGAGTCGTCCCCAGACAGAGACATGTATGAACTGGTGAATGCACTCCTTAAAAAGCATGGACAAACAAAAGCATTGGGGGCTAACACATGAAGGGAACCTCCTAGCACCAAATTTCTTTTTCCATTTGCTCTCTTTTCAGGAGAGAGTCTACATGGAGCTTGCAATTCTGGCCTAGCTCTTTCCTGTCACCAGTTACAGCCATGTCTAAGCATGTGGAAAAAGTTGCTTTAGAAGCCGCACAGATACAAGGAAAAGCATTGGAGGCTAACACATGAAGGGAACCTCCTAGCACCAAATTCCTTTTCCCATTTGGTCTCTTTTGGGGAGAGAATCTAAATGGAGCTTGCAATTCTGGGCTAGCTCTTTCCTGTCACCACTTACAGCCATGTCTAAGCATGTGGAAAAAAGTTGCTTTACGAGCCGCACAGAGTCCAGGAAAAGAATTGGGGGCTAACACATGAAGGGAACCTCCTAGCACCAAATTTCTTTTTCCATTTGCTCTCTTTTGAGGAGAGAGTCTAAATGGAGCTTGCAATTCTGGGCTAGCTCTTTCCTGTCACCAGTTACAGCCATGTCTAAGCCAGTGGAAAAAAGTTGCTTTACAAGCCGCACAGAGACAAATAAAAGCATAGGGGGCTATGACATGAAGGGAACCTCCCAGCACCAAATTCCTTTTTCAATTTGCTCTCTTTTGAGGAGAGAGTCAAAATGGAGCTTTCAATTCTTGGCTAACTCTTTCCTGGCAGCAGTTACAGCCATGTCTATGCATGTGGAAAAAATGTGCTTTAGAAGCCGCACAGAGACAAACAAAAGAATTGGGGGCTAACACATGAAGGGAACAACCTAGCACCAAATTTCTTTTCCCATTTGGTCTCTTTTGAGGAGAGAGTATAAATGGAGCTTGCAATTCTGGGCTGGCTCTTTCCTGGCAGCAGTTAGAGCCATCTCTAAGCCAGTGGAGAAAAGGTGCTTTACAAGCCGCACAGAGACAAACAAAAGCATTGGGGGCTATGACATGAAGGGAACCTCCTAGCACCAAATTTATTTTTCCATTTGGTCTCTTTTGAGGAGACAGTCAAAATTGAGCTTGCAATTTTGTGCTAACTCTTTCCTGTCAGCAGTTACAGCCATGTCTAAGCACCTGGGAAAAATTTGCTTCACAAGCTGCACAGAGACAAAGAAATCATTGGGGGCTAACACTGAATTTCACCATTTTCTTGCATCACCCAATAGGTGTGACCAGGACCTTCAGCAGAAACCACCCCTCGGACAGGTTTGGCCTCTCCTGAAGGAGAAAATACCCAAACCGTTTTGCCTAACAGATTCTTTTCTCTGATAACAGGAACTCTATCACCTTCCTCCTTTCGCAACAAATCTGACTGGGCAGGTCCAGCTCGATTCACTGAACCTCTACTATTCACCAACCAGGTTGCTTGTGCTAAATGTTTCTCCCAGTTTTTCAAAGATCCACCCCCCATGGCTTTGAGAGTGGTTTTCAGCAAACCGTTGTAGCGTTCGATCTTCCCTGCAGCTGGTGCATAGTAGGGAATGTGGAATATCCACTCGATGCCGTGCTCTTTGGCCCAGTTTTTCACAAGATTGTTCTTGAAATGAGTTCCGTTGTCTGACTCAATCCTCTCTGGAGTTCCGTGTCTCCACAGGATTTGTCTTTCCAGACCAAGAATGGTGTTACGTGCAGTTGCATGAGGAACTGGATAAGTTTCCAGCCATCCAGTGCTTGCCTCTACCATAGTCAGCACATACTGCTTACCAGATGGAGAACGAGGTAGAGTGATGTAGTCAATCTGCCAGGCTTCACCATACTTGTACTTGGACCATCGGTCACCGTACCACAAGGGCTTGATCCTCTTTGCCTGCTTAATAGCAGCACAAATGTCACAGTCATGGATGACTTGTGTGATAGCATCCATGGAAATGTCAATGGATCTGTCACGAGCCCATCGGTAGGTTGCATCTCTGCCTTGATGTCCTGACGAGTCATGGGCCCACCGAGCTAAGAACAGCTCACCTCGGTGTTTCCAGTCAAGATCAGGATCAGGATCAGAGTTTGTGTCCACCTGGGAAACTCTTGCAGCTAGATCTGCCTGATGGTTGTGTTGTTGTTCCTCAGTAGCTTTGCTCTTAGGAATGTGAGCATCGATGTGTCTCACTTTCACTGGGATTCTCTCAATGCGAGCAGCAATGTCTTGCCACAGATCTGCAGCCCAGATTGGCTTTCCTTTTCTCTGCCAGCCATTCTTTTTCCAGTCTTTCAGCCAACCCCACAAGGCAATGGCTACCATCCACGAGTCGGTGTAGAGATAAAGCTTTGGCCATCTCTCACGTTCAGCTATGTTAAGAGCTAGCTGGACAGCTTTTACCTCTGCAAATTGACTGGATTCTCCTTCTCCATCTCTCGCTTCTGCAACTCTGCGCGTTGGGCTCCACACTGCAGATTTCCATCTCCGCTTGTTCCCAACCAGACGACAGGAACCGTCTGTGAACAAAGCATATCTCTTTTCATCATCAGACAGATCACTGTAAGGAGGAGCTTCCTCAGCACGAGTTACTCTCTCCTCTGGAGGCTTAGCACAGCTTGTGCCTTCTGGCCAGTTTGTGATCACCTCCACCAAACCAGGCCTTTCGAGATTTCCCATTCGAGCTCTCTGTGTTATCAGAGCCATCCACTTAGACCAGGTAGCATCTGTTGCATGATGTGGTGAAGAACCTTTGCCTTTGAACATCCAATTCAGAACTGGCAATCTAGGAGCTAGAAGAAGTTGTGACTCAGTTCCAATCACTTCAGAAGCAGCTTTCACTCCTTCATAAGCAGCTAAAATCTCTTTCTCTGTTGGAGTGTAGTTTGCCTCTGAGCCTCTGTAGCCACGACCCCAGAAACCAAGAGGACGTCCTCGTGTCTCCCCTGGAGCTCTTTGCCATAAGCACCAGGTTGGACCATTGTCACTCGCGGCTGTGTACAGAATGTTCTTAATATCTGGACCAGTTCGGACAGGTCCCAGACCCATCGCTTGGACTACCTCTCGCTTGATCTGGTCAAAGGCTGCTTGTTGCTCAGGACCCCATTGGAAACTGTTTCTCTTTCGAGTCACATCATAGAGAGGTTTCACAATCTGACTGTATCCAGGAATGTGCAGTCTCCAAAATCCCACTATGCCTAAGAAACGCAGAGTTTCTTTCTTGTTGATGGGATTTGCCATGGTGGAGACTCTGTTTATCACATCCATTGGGATGTGACGGCGACCATCTTGCCACCGCACTCCCAGAAACTGGATTTCTCTGGCAGGTCCTTTCACCTTGTCTCGCTTGATAGCGAAACCGGCTTGCAAGAGAATGTCAATGATTTTGTTACCTTTCTCGAAGACTTCTTCAGCAGTCTCACCCCAGACGATGATGTCATCGATGAACTGAATGTGTTCTGGAGCTCCACCTTTCTCCAAAGCATCATGGATCACTGCATGGCAGATGGTTGAACTGTGAATCCACCCCTGGGGCAAACGATTGAATGTGTACTGAATGCCTCTCCAGGTGAAAGCAAACTGAGGCCTGCATTCCTCTGCTATGGGAATAGAGAAGAAAGCATTAGCAATGTCTGTGGTAGCATACCATTTGGCCTGCTTGGATTCCAGCTCATATTGGAGTTCCATCATGTCTGGTACAGCTGCACTCATGGGTGGAGTTACTTCATTCAAGGCACGGAAATCAACTGTCAGACGCCACTCTCCATTCTGCTTTCGCACAGGCCAGATTGGACTGTTGAAAGGTGAATGAGTTTTGCTGATGACCTTCTGACTCTCCAACTGACGAATCAAGTTTTGGATGGGCACCAAAGAGTCACGGTTGGTTCTGTATTGTCTGTGATGCACAGTTTGAGAAGCAACCGGCAGCTTTACATCCTCTATCTCATGTTGTCCCACAACTGCAGATTCATCTGAAAGCTCAGGTCTAATGGACAACTTCAATTTTCCTCCATCAATTTCTACAGTTGCTATTCCAAAAGCCCATTTGTAACCCTTAGGGTCTTTAAAACGCCCTTCTCTCAGAAAGTCAATTCCCAAAATACAAGGTGCATTAGGTCCTGTTACAATAGTATGTTTCTTCCACTGCTTCCCAGTTAAACTTATATCAACCTCTATCTTAAACAACTCTTGAGATCCACCAGTGACTCCCTGAATAGTTATAGATTCTCCCCCTTGATAATTTGATGGTATTATGGTGCACTGAGCTCCTGTGTCAACCAAGGCCCTGTACTTCTGAAATTTTGAAGTGCCAGGCCACTGGATGTACACATCCCAATAGATTCTGTTATCTCCATTATCCCTTACCTCCCCCTGGCAGAAGGCAGGGCACCCCTAATGGTGGGGATTACCTCCACATGTACAGCTGGCACAATGTCCAGCACCAGAATTAGGATCACTGTTGGAGCTATCAGAGTTGTTCTGGGAAACTGAGGAAGCGACAGCTACCCTCCTGGTATTGCTACCTCGGGATCTGCCCCTCTGCAGCTCCCGTAACCTCTTGAAAAGATCAGAAGTTGGTTGACCATCCCATCTGTTCATGTTCTCACCAAACTGATCACGTAGAGTTATCCAGATACTGCCACGTGATTGCCTCTGCTGTCTGTTTTGGTTTGACCTATTCTGGAATGGCCTCCTTGGAGCACGTCTGTTCCTAACAGCTGAAACTTGTATCCATCTGGAGGAAGAGGAATTAGAATCATCCCCCTTCATCAAGTTGGATATGGAGGTTTTAAGTTCCTCCTTCAGCTCTTTCATGCAATTCTCCATCTTTCCAGACAGAGTTTCAATGGCTGAAACCAAAGAAGTACGTGCAAGACTATCCTCCAGCTGCCTCATTTGGTCAGTGAAATGGCCAACAGTGGGAGGTGCTCCACCATAATTTCTTGCCACAATCCTGCTTGCCAGAATAGTGGCATAATTAGGAGGAGCAAGCTTAATGAGCTTTTTGGCAAGGCCTGTTCCAACAGGAATTTCATCAGGATTCAGAGTCTTATGATCTCCATACATTACTTCTCTCACAGCAAACTCTCTCAGACGCTTGATTCCCTCAGCTATTGTGGTCCAAGGCTTAGGGTTCCATGGTAAATCATCTCTGCTGGGGTACCTCAGCGAGACTGCCAGTAGGAGGCGTGCCCACAGAGAAACTTTACCAATGCACTTGCCTAGATGCCTGTCTGTGCCTGTATCCTTTGAGAGCATCCCCAACTGAGAGGCCGACTTGTCACCTACCACCAATGCTGGGGCTCCCATATCAAAACACCTAGCTAGCCAAGACAGGACTGGCTCATTATCTCCTCTGATGTAATCCTTCCTCACATATCTAATTTCCTGTCTGGGTGCATTAGCTGACTGTATGTCATCCTCATCATCATCATCATCATCATCATCATCCTGAGGTCGCTGTCCCCATAATCCTATTTTAATCCTCCTTTGAATTTCTTTGAGTTCAGAGGCACTACCAGCAGTTGCTAATCTACTAGGGTCTACATCCTGACCTACATCTCCATCATCCATGTGGGGTCTCAAGAGGTCTACCAGAGTTTTAAGGCTAACCCTCTCTTCCTCATCAGAAGGATCTTTCTTAAGAGAGGGACCCTGAGTAGAAGGACCCTCATCTCCATCTGCACCATCTCCTGCAGTATCTGCATCTCCTCCTGCAGCTCCTTTGCGCTTTCTGGTGATAGTGGCAACCAAATTTACTGGCTTGGTTTTCACATTCACAGCAGAGTTGGAAGAGCAAGTAGCCTTATGTCTTTCTTGATACAGTGCTATCAGTAGCCATATGATTATTCCAAGAAGCAACAAAATTAAGGCAAGCACAAGATATCTAGGGTACCACTGGTTCCAAGGACCCTCTGTAGTTGTAAGAGGAGTAACAAACTCAAATGTGTCTGCTAGCAGATCCATAGTTGAGTTACCATAGCTTCTTAGCCCAATAAGACCACAACAGAATTCACCAACATTCAGTAACTTGTTCTTAACCCAAAGAAACGACTTATATGCCACATATCTCACAATCTTGTCTATCATGCAGGAAACAGCCCATCTGTAGACAATCACACTGATAATAGATGAAATAAAATTACTCAAAATCCAAAACAGCTTCATTTTGCTTCCTAATCTGAGCAGAAATAAATCAAACAAGCAATCGAGCCCCGAGTTGGAGCGCCAAAAATAAAAAGTGTGTCGGTGTGAGCTGAAATTCCCCCCCCACCAACAATAACCAGGCTAGCTCAGTCTGGAAGCAAATGAAAAGCTGTATTTACAAGCAGAGTCCAAAATCTACAATGAAATGCAATGAATATATACAAATATACAAAATTCACGACATTCACAAATATATACAATCAACAGAAAAAGCACAACCGATCTCCCTTTGCTTCCCCCCAAGGGGACCCTCCCAAAGGGGCCTCCCTCTCCCAGGAGCTTCCCCCCCAGACCCCTCTGGACAGAGAAGCAGAGTTTGTTAAGCAGAAAGTTGTTAACTTAGCTGCCAAGGTCAGTGTGTTATCTTCAGCCAGAAGAGAAGAAGAAACAGCAGCCAGACAGCCCAGCAACTGCCCCCACTGCCGAACGCAGAATGTGCAGAGTGCCTACTTTGTTTTGGGTAATAGTTCTTAAACATTTCTATCTATCCAATGGAAGTGTTTAGAACAATCGTTATTTTGCTTTCTTACACCCAATAGTGACTTATTTACATTCTTTCACTTTCTCTGTTCTGAACTTTGCAAGGGAAAATTAAAAAGACAGTTTCAAACCATCACACACATGAAGGGAACCTCCTAGCACCAAATTTCTTTTTCCATTTGGTCTCTTTTGAGGCTGGAGTCTAAATGGAGCTTGCAATTCTGGGCTAGCTTTTTCCTGTCAGCTGTTACAGCCATGTCTAAGCATGTCGAAAAAAGTTGCTTTACAAGCCGCACAGAGACAAACAAAAGATGCCGCCGGCCTCACCAAGATGGCGCTGGCCTCACCAGCATGGCGCCGGGCTCACCGTATGGCGCTGGCCTCACCAGGGTGGCACCACCCTCACCAAGATGGCTCCGGGCAGTTTAAAATGGCGAGAGCTGCGCCACCTCAGCCTCCAGGTTTCCTGGCTCCTCTGGTCTGCGCTAGGTCAGTGCCAGCCTCTGCTCTTCTCTAGGGTTCTTCTGTGCCAGCTGCAGCACTGGTGGCCTCTATGGGGATCTGCCTGGAACTGGCAGGGTTTGGAGCTGGCTGTGTGTGAAATGCAGAGTGAGAGGCAGTGACAGGAAAGGTGTCCTTTGGGCACCTCTGGAAAGCAGCCAGCAACCCCAAGGGAAGGAGAAGGGAATGTTTGCCATGAAGGTGCTCCATCTGCGAGCACAGGCTCCGGTGTTTTCTGTGCTATTTAACGCTGGATTCAGCCTTGGGAATGGCTCTGGATCCTCTCTGGTTTATCACTGGGGCCGTGCTTCAGGGAATCCTTCAGGGGTACAAAATCCATTCCTGTTCATGGCAGCTTTCTGCAGATGTTTTCATGCCTGCTGGGGGGGTTCAGCTTTTCTCTGCACACAGCCTACTAAATATGGGCTGGGGGCTAGATTGTGTCCCAGAAAGGCAGAAGTCACTTTTCTATAGCCCTGTGTGGTAAAAGCAGCTCTGCTGATGGCACAGAAATTTGCCTCCTCACCCTCCAGAGTGCCACAGGTAACTGCAGGTGAGGAGGTGCAGCAGTTAGCTCTTAGGTCATACACCATGTGCTGGCTCTTTGGTTATTTCACTTTTATTTCCATGCTATCACATTTTGTGTTATCCCTGGGCATCCCAAAACACTCTCACCACATTATCCCATAGGATTTTAGTCCCACATACCTCTCAGGAACCTGAGAGATGTAGTTGCTGTCGTTGCCTATGCTGTCTGGGTGGTTCTGGCTTTGATCTTAGTAACAGCAGGGAATGCCACCAAGTGCAGCCTGATGTTATATTTTCACAAGCTTTAATGTTTGCTGTGTTCAGATGGGGAATTCCTTCAGTTAATTCCACAGCAGAAACGAAGTTTCCCCTGGCCTGAAGGCACAGCTCTTACACTCTCTTTCCTCCTTAGCCAGGGTGCTGAAGTTGCAGCTGGGTAGCAAGGATCTTTTATTTAATTCAGAGACAGAAGTAGAGTTGGGAACTAATTTCTGAGAGGGACACGAGATGGTCCTTTAGTGCTCAGATCCAGTACCTTTGGCAGTTTGTGACAGCCTCTGTGGTATATTCCTTCCAGCAAGCCTGGTTTTGAGATCCTTTATTCTGCAAGGAGAGTGTACTGGTTTGAGGCCAGCCAGAACATCTCTTGCTCCGAAAGGGACAAAAGAATGACACACACACAAATGGTTTGGAGAGTGATAGAGAGTTTAAATGGAAAAGCCATTGGTGAAGCTACAGAAAACTACAAAGCATAGTGGCAAAGAATATCCCAAAGCATACACAGTCCCTTACATAATTCCCAGAGGCTTCCAGTCCTTCCCTTCTCCCACCTGAGGGTCTACCCAAACCCCCAGGGCTCTTTCTTCCCCCTCTCGCTGCTAGGCAAGTCTCAGGCTGGCCAGGACTGAGACTGCCCCCCCCCCCCCTCCATTCTCCTCCTGGCATTAGGCCTAGTCAGGCCTAAGGGGCCTGAGATACTCCTCCACCGTTACCTGATAAGAGAGAGCATCTCCCACGGGGGCAGAGAGGAAAGAAAGAGAAAGATAATGACTTTGCAGATGGATTTATAGGGCGCAGGATTTATGGGTAGAAATACGCCGTTTCCTGTGTCCACCCCTATTGGGTGGGCACCCAGGACACCAGAGGTGTATCTCATGCAGCAGTGGCAGGGGGCACCCAGCCTAAACTGCCACAGAGAGGTCTTCTCATCCCCTGATGAGCAAAAGATAAGGCTGCAGCCAGCTGCAGGACTGACCCCTGCATTTTCAGTGTTCAGCACTGAGCCTTTTGAGCTGAACTTGCAGGAGGTTTCAGAAGCTGTAGCTCCACAAACCTGACCTTGGTGAGCCTACTGACCAGGAGGCTTGGGAGTAGGGGGGGAGTGACTGCTTCTCGTGAGCTTGTGTTGTGAAGCTGCATCTCAGAGGTGCTCAGAAGGACTTGGACTTGACAAATGGCCCCTGATTTCCTGTCCTCTGATCATGAGAACTTCCACCTTTCAGCACAGACACAGATTGTAAGGCCCTGTGAGGTAAGATGTGAGGTGCTCCTAAGCACATTTGTCTCTAAACCACACAGATCTCAAAGGGTGCAGATGTGTTTGGGAAAAGAAGTCCATACAAGGTAAACCCTGAGGAGGAGCCTGGATGGCTTCAGGTTGGGTACACAGAAGTGCCTGGTGCAGGACACAGCAAGAGCCATGCCCTCTGCTCTGCAGTGTGGCCAGGCCCTGCTCCAGCCACAGCAGATGCTAGAGAACAGCAGATTGTGAGGTGTCCCACAGCAGGCAGGCATTTGCTCCAAAGGGTCTCTCTGAGGCTCCTCACCTCAAGGCCTTACCCCTTGGGTGCTGTTGTTGCCCAACACCTTGCTGAAAGCAGAGGGAGAAGTCCTGGAGTGAGAAGAGAGTTTTGCTGTCATTTTCATCTTGTGTGCAGAATGTGCCTTGGGCAGCAAGCATCAGGCCAGTGCCTGGCTTATTGCCATGTGGTGCAGTGGTCTCCTCTTTTAGCAGGCACTGGAGCAGGAGTCTGATTAGGGTCAGATCAGCTGCAGCAAAATCAGCTTCTTATGAGAGCCTGTAATCACCACAGGGCTGCTCGCAGTACCTTGCTAAGCTGGATCAGTTGGAGTGGTGACATCCATCTCCCAGGCTTTCCAGCAGGGGCTTGAGCATCAATCCAGCCTCTTGCTGACATGGGAGCTGTCTTTTATGTCCCTCACAGATTGCTTTTCCCTGCAGCAAAGTCCTGCTATGTTTCCATCACCACAGCAGGGAAACAAGGCTCAGCACCAGGGACTGGCACCACCTTCCCTGATTTTTGGCTTTTTAAAAATTTGCTCCAAAACAAAGCTTGTTGGTGAGCATTCCCAGCCCAGAACCTTTACAAAACTCAGCACCACAGCTTCTGTGGCCTCCCAGCAGCCCACAAAGGGACACAGATGACACCTTACGTGGCTGGTTCTGGCTGGCTTCCTCATAAGAGCTACCTTTGAGCAGTGTCCTCCAAAACAAAACAACCCCCTGCTTTTGGCAGTGTTCAGAGTTCTGCTTTGCTCCATGATTTATTCTTTACTTTTAAAAAAGAAACAAAATGAGGAGCAAATCAGCCATCAGCAGCTTTGCTAAGTAGCTTCCTTCTGCCTTGTTCTTGGGCTGACATTCTGGGAACAGCCTATTTGCTCTGGGGGTCTCCTGGCTTTGTACCCCCATTAACATTCCTTTCTACTCTTCAGTCTGCATTTCCTCAGCTCTTGGAGACCACCAGGGAATGTGTGTGTAGGAGAACAGAGAGAGGTAAAAGGAAGAAATGCTGATATGGGGGTTGTATTGGTGCCTCTTTGACTTCTTTGGGGGAATTTAGTATCAGCTAATGCAGCATCATAGGTCACTCTGGGTGTTTTGCACCCTTCAGGTTCAGCAAAAAGGATGACCTCATGGGACTCTCTTGCCTCCATCTTAAAGAAGGGAAATAATCCTTTCTTCCAAAGTTACTGATCATAAAATCACAGAATGGTTTGTGCTGGAAGGGACCTTAAAGATCATCCAGTTCCAACCCTGCTGCCATAGGCAGGGACACCTCCCACTGGAGCAGGTTGCTCAAGGCCTCATCCAACCTGGCCTTGAACACTTCCAGGGTTGGAGCCTCCAAAGCTTCTCTGGGCAGCCTGTTCCGGTGCCTCACAGTCTTCACGGTGAAGAATTTCCTCCTAATGCCGAATCTAGACCTGGCTGGTTCCAGTCTGAAGCTAGGTATTCCCCTCCTAGTGCCTCCATACTGGCAGTGTAGCTGTGTTTGCAGCATGTCTGCACTGCTTGGCTCAGCAGTCTCCCTGCAGGTGCCTGCTCTGCCTCTGCAGGTGCTGGGGTCTTGTGCAGCAATTTTAAGTGTGGTCCTGTTCACTGCAGGGTAACAGGGATCACCGAAACATAGAATGATAGGGGCTGAAGGGGCCTCTGGAGATCACCCAATCCAACCCTCTGCTAAAGCAGAGCACCCACAGCATCTTGCCCAGGATCACAATGGCCAGGTGGGTTTGGAAGCTCTTCAGAGAAGGAGACTCCACAACCTCCCTGAGCAGCCTGCTCCAGGGTTCCAGCACCCTTACACTAAACAAGTTTTTCCTTCACAGCTTTGCAGCTGCACAGGTTGTCCTGTCCCAGTAGTGTGTAAGAGCAGCCCAGGCACAGAGCAGCATGGCACAGAGGGATGCATTTTGCACTAAGCACTGTGTACTCATCCCTGGTAGTTCCTGCCGGGTATTCCCAATTCCATGGCTGCCGGGTTGTATGGAGAACCAAAGCTGCTGGGTAATCCTGCTGCTTTTAGATAGATAAAGCTAATTTTTGAGTCAGAGGCAAATTCAATTTATGTTGCTTTAGCCACACTTGGCAGACATTCCCCAGCCCAGGGATGCAGCTTGGCTTGCCAGGATCACCGGAGCACTCGGAAAGGCAGCCAGCAGAGATCCCAGCGGGTTAGTGCTCGCAGGAGTGAGTGCTTTGGAAGAGGAATGCCTGCTGCTCCGTGCCAGCTTTGTACCAGTGCAGTACAGGAGAAGCAGCACATCCCCCTGCCTGGGGACGTGCTTTGAAGCAGGCCTAGAAGGGTGGTGAACACAGGTAGAAATGTGAAGCCGTTTCTCCTCCCAAATGGTTTATTGAGGATCTCAGTTTGCAAAGCATGAGTAGCAGTGAGGTTATCCTTCTCAACATGCAAAAGGCACAAGAAAGTCATCGATGTGATTCTGTGAAAAGTGTCTCTGAGAAAACAGACAGCGAGGAAATGACAGAAAAGAGCCCCTGGTGGGAGAGAAAGCAAAGAGCCTTCAGGAAAGTGCTGAGGAGATCTGAGAGTGGTCAGACTTTGCAGAGTCCAAGTCAGTGAGACATGCTTTGCAAATCCATGAAGGAAAACTCAAGAGACAGAGCCAAAAGGCTTAAGCCAATAATCTCCTTCATCTGCCAAAACACAGGATGGGAGTCAGAAAGATTTCTCTCAAGAAAAAAGTGTGGCAGTTAAAGACAGACATTAAATCCTCTAAAAAAAAAAAAAAAAAAGGCCCACTCAAACCAGCTGTAGAAAGGGGATACATTCTGAGAGCAGCTCCAGAAAAAAAAAAAAATTCCTTTTCCAGAAAATAATTGGAAAATGGAGACTTGGGGAATGCAAACCCACCCTGACCATGACCAGCTACTGCACCCTGCCCCAGGAGAGCCTCCAAGCTTAACACAACACCCTCTGGAAAAGAGTCCTCACCACCTGCACGTGTGGGAAAGATGAACGGACAGGACCTAGCGTCCCAGTCCCATTGGGAGCCTTCCCAGGGTCCCCATCTCCCGCTGGAGCCAGCTAGCACCGGAGGCAGCATCACTCCCCGGTGGGCAGAGCCGAGCTGTGAAGCCCCGAGCCTCTCGGTGGAGCTGGGACATTGGAACCTGAAGAAGGCATTTACAGGTGGTGGTGGTGCTGCTGTGGTGGTTTCCTGGTGGGACAGGTTTCTACTTCTAGCCTATGGAATGTTACACTGCACAACACGGCGGCGCTACCTTGCTTCAGAGTCAGCTACTGAGGCTTTGTCATAACTTCACACGGCACACAGACACCAAACTAAACACCCAGCAGCCATCACTAGATGTATTTTTTCTTTAAGTACCAATAAGCAAAATATCCCATTCCCCCCAGAGATCCCATCAGGAAGGAGGCTCCGAGGAAGGAGGGAGGTTTCCGCTTGACCAGCCGGAAGGCGTTGGGCACCACGGCGGAGAGCAGCGTGGTGTGGATGTCCCCCAGAACTTTCCTGAAGGCGAAGCGTTTCTGTATCCTGTCAAAGAAGGACTGCAGGTTGGGTCTGCTGCCATCCTCCCAGTATTTCTTAGAGAGTCCCAGAAACTTGAGGCGGTGCAGGGTGGCTCCCAGCAGGATGTCGGCCAAGGTAAAGACGCAGCCGCAGAGCCAAAGCTCACACTTCTGCCCTGCAGAGAGAAGTGACAGAGCAGGCAGGGTGAGAGAAACCCTTGGGTGGGCACCTAGTGGCTTGCTCAAAAGATCCATGAAAGCAGGAGCATTTGCATGGGGCCTGGGTGGGGGGCTCTCAGCTCTCTGGCATCCCAAGAGGTCAGACCCTCTCTACCACGCTCCATGATGGAGGAGATAGAAGGCCACCAGGCTGGGAACAGAAGATGAGCGTTTATAGCTCATGTAAAGACACAAACTGCTGTCTGCAAAATGGCTCTGCTGCCTCTCTTCCAAGTCAGGAGAAGTAGCAGATGGCATCCTCCTGTACCCAGGAGATCCCTGGCAAAGGGCTCTTAGCTGCTCTTGAAGGAAGGTCTGGTACAGTGACCCCTTCTGCTGTATTGGTGCTCGGGGACAGCAGCAGCACTTGTCCTTGGTGGTGCTGGGAGCCGTTCCAGGGGTGTCATGTTAACTTGTCCTATTTTAGGGATGTGAGAAGTCCTCAGGAATCAAAACCATTTGCTTTCCCAGCCTGGCTGCTCTCCTTGTGTGCTATTGGAGAGGTCCTGCCTCTGTCCCCTCTCCTTCAATGGGGACCTTGCTTCAGGACACCAAAAGTGGCAGCACATGTGTGCCAAGATGTGCAGGGCCGGCAGAGCTTGGTTTGAATGCAGGGCATGAGGAAAGATACTGATGTGCTTGATGGCCCCTGATAAAGGGTGAACCTGAAAGTAATCTCACCAGAGAAATGTCCAAGAATTAACCAAGCTGGTGCTAGGCTGGAAGAAGCAGGCTCAGGCCAGGGTAGTTTTAATCTCCTCCATTCAGTGCTGAGAAGCTGAGCTGGGCTGGTGCTAGGGCAGATGAAGGGAGATGCAGGTACCAAGGAACAGCAGAGGGGCAAAACTTGGCCCCATCCAGCCTCAGTCCCTAGGTTTGCACCAAATCCTTAACTTTTGGGGCTCTTCCACTGTCCTTTGGTTGTTGTTTCCAATAAGGTGAGAGTGGCACCTTTACAGCCCTGGGCAGGCACTGGTGCTGCTGGGCCAGACCACGGGAATTACTGGTAATTAGCAGCTCTTGGCCTCCTGCCTAATCCTGCTGGAGGCACAGCCCAAGTGCACAGATTGCCTGGACCTAATTAGTCAATAAATGTTTGCAGTGACTAATGAATTGTTGGGGTGTTGCAGCCAGAGCCTCCTCGGTGCTGTTGGGACCCTGAGTATGCTGCATCTCAGAGGTAAGGGAAGCAGGGCTGAGGTGGCTGCCCAGCTCCCAGCCACTGCTGTGGGTCAAAGCATGTGTGAGGATGAGGACTTTGGGAAAGAGCCATGGTCCAGCCCTACCCCTCCTGGCTCTGGGCTTGTGCCCACTACTGAGGGATGGACACAGCTATGAGTTGTGCCAGTCCCTTGTACCCCTTCCCAGCACCAAATGAACAGAACAGAATAGAATAGAATAGAACTGAACGGAACGGAACGGAACGGAACGGAACAGAACGGAACAGAACAGAACAGAACAGAACAGAACAGAACAGAATCAGTCAGGGTTGGAAGGGACCACAAGGCTCAGCCAGTTCCAACCCCCCTGCCATGGGCAGGGACACCTCACACTAGATCAGGCTGACCAGAGCCTCATCCAGCCTGGCCTAAAACACCTCCAGGGATGGGGCCTCAACCACCTCCCTGGACAACCCATTCCAGGCTCTCACCACTCTCATGGGGAAGAACTTCTTCCTCACTTCCATCCTGAATCTCCCCACTTCCAGCTTTATTCCATTCCCCCCAGTCCTGTCATTACCTGATAGCCTAAAAAGTCCCTCCCCTGCTTTCTTGGAGCCCCCTTCAGATATTGAAAGGCCACAAGAAGGTCACCTCGGAGCCTTCTCCTCTCCAGACTGAACAGCCCCAACTCTCTCAGTCTCTCCTCATAGGAGAGGTGCTCCAGCCCTCTGATCATCCTGGTGGCCCTTCTCTGGACACTTTCCAGCATGTCCAGATCCCTCTTGTAATAGGGGCTCCAGAACTGGATGCAGTACTCCAGGTGGGGTCTCACCAGAGCTGAGCAGAGGGGGAGAATCACCTCCCTTGACCTGCTGGCCACACTTCTGATGCAGCCCAGGCTCTGCTTGGCTCTCTGGGCTGCAAGTGTACACTGACAGCTCCTGTTGAGCTTCTCATCCACCAGCACCCCCAAGTCCCTCTCCTGTGGAGCAGAGGTGTGAGCAAAGACAACTCATCCACTTCGCACCCACAGCAGCCCTGGCTCAGACCAGCTTGTGCCAGCTGTGCCCATGGCAAGGAGGTCATCCTGTGCTCCTGCAGCACCTCCTACCCTAACGGCTGCCCACCCTGCCCTGCCTGCAGTGCTGCCTGTCGGGCCTGCAGCCAGGGCTGCGTGGGAGGAGAGCTGCTGCACTGCGGCTCCTGGGCCGGTGCCAAGGGGCCGGTGCCAAGGGGCTGGTGCTTGTGCCCACTGCTGAGATCCTGCCCTGGCTGTGGGCATGGTGAGGAGGGTTTGGGGGCCTGGAGCAGAGGGAGGAGCAGCATGTGAGGACCAAAGGCAGCAGCAGCCTCCCCTCTGCTCCAGGCACCTGGGACGTCCTCTGGGGGCACCTCATTAGGTTGAACTCTGCTGAGCTGCCCTGGATCAGTTAATTGAGGGCAGCACAAGGTGGCACTGGGAATGCTTCGGGGCTCCTGGCGAATTCCCAGCTTGGTGCCTTATGGGGCCCGACCTTGGCACCTCCGAGGGCCCTTTGGTGTGGCCCCAGGCGTGACGCACAGCTCCCCACTGCTGAGGCCATCCCCTGGTTAGCTGTGTCTGGGCTCTGTCTGGGACCTGGCACCAAAGCTGTCCTGGGGAGGGGGTTGTGAGCCCTGCCAGCAGTGGGGACAGGAGGATGACGACATCAGCCTGGGGTGGCGGCAGGACAAGCCATGCCCAGCTGTGCCCATGCAGTCCTGCCTGCCAGGGCACTGGGGGGGCTCTCAGCAGCATATGTTTGATGTTGGGGGTGGCTGGTGTGGGTCTCTCCCACCCGCTGGCATTTGACGCAGGCCCTCTGAAAGCTGCCACCCCTCCAGGATCCCTCAGATTCCTGTCAGGTTTCCCTGTCTGTGCTCCACTGGGATGTGCCTCAGCACCATGGCTGGGGGAGGTTGGCTGCAGGACATGTCCCCAGCCCTGTGCTTGTGTCTGTGTTCCTTGTGGTGCAAGAGCCTGGGGCCAGCCTGCTCCACTCCAGCAGCTGGGGTGGAGGAGATCTGCCACCCAGCCTGCAATGGCTGCAGAGCTCCCTCACAGCAGCCATGAGGACAGGGGCCCTGCTGTCCCCTGTGGCAGTGGGTGTAGGGGCTCCCTGGAGCAGGGGTGGTTTGCTGGAGGTTGAGGAGAGCACCCAAAATGAGGAGAGCCCAGCAGCAGCCTGGCTCCACTGGTGGTCACCCCATAGGGGATGTTCATCAGGTGCAAAGCCATTGGCTGTTCCTGGTGTAGCACCTCAAGCTCCTGTGGGAAAACATCTCATAAATGCAGCCCAGAACCTACCTTGGTACTCCAGTTTCCTCTTCTCCAGCTCCGCCTCGATCTGGTCTAGCACCATCCCCAGCTCACCAAGGATCTTCTTCAAGTAGTTCACATTGTCGTGCTCCAGGATCTTGGCCTGAGTGGAGAACAGGGGTCAGGAGGGAGGCAAAGATGGGTGGGTGGGTGGAGGGATGGATGGATGGACAGACAGACACATGTTTCTGCAGCCATGCAGGACACAAGGCTCCTGGTGCCCATGGCAGGTCTATGGTTTGTGTCCCAGAAGCACCAGAGGTGTGTGTGGCTTTGACCCACTTACCATGAGCTTCTTCTGCTTGGAGAGGTAGGGCTCTGATAGCTGTGGCTCTTCTTCGTGGTCCAGCTTCATGAGATCTGTGCTGGCATTAGCTAAATGTCCTGGGGGGGAGACAGAGAGACTGGGGCAGCTGAGTTTGGAAGAGGTCAGAATAACTTTGCATCCAGCAGCAAAGCACCTCCTCCTACAGGCAGAGTGTTGTGGCACCAAGAAAAACGCCCCAGAGAGCTCAAATGGGCCACATTCAGGGCTTGCTGCTGCCGTAGGGGTGGGGGGCCAAGGTGATGTGCACCCTCCCAAGGGCAGGTGGCTTCTCCAGCCTGCCATCCATGGCTCACAGCACTGGCTGCAGGACACAGTGGATTCCCTTCCCTAGATGTGCTGAGTCCCAGCTCTGCGGGTTTCAGAGGGGGTTCAGCTCTTCGTTCCCTCTGCTGAGCTCACTTTTGAGCTGCCAGAAGATCCCTGGCTCATGCAGTTTCGAGAACATCCCTGAGCTTTCCCAATAACCTGGTTCCTGCAGCTCCATCCCAAGCAGGCTGATCCTTTGGGGTGTCTGAGCCAACTGCCCACATGTGGATCTGTGTGCAGAGCAGCGGCTTGTGGGGGCTGCTCCCTCCCAGGTGAAGCTGTCCTGACCCAGCTCAGAGTCCAGGGGTGCAGTTCAGTAGCATGGAGCCCATCGAAAGCTTGGGGAGATGCCCACCCTCCTCCCACCCAGGGCATGGGCAGGAAGCCATAGCTTGGTACAAGAGAGCTAACAGAGGAAGGGAGCAAAGCAAATGGAAGAAGAGATTATGAGAGGCAGAGTAACACCTCAGGAACAACGTAAATTGCTCAAAGCTGGGCAATCTTTTCCTGCCAGGGACCATCTGCCTCTCCCTCCTTGTTCCCTCCAGCAAGGGTTTGGCTCTGCTGATGAGCAGGTACAGGAGGTGCCAGGGCTGGCCAGAGTGGCAGCCAGCAGCAGGCTGTCCACTGCCACAAGATGATGAAACCCCCTGGTTTCCGGCACAAGCCTGGAAGCTCCTGCTTGCTAAGGCTGCCAACCAGCTCTCCTGGGGCTGCAGCTTGGATGGGAGCCTGGATGTCACCATGCTTTTGTTCCCCTTGGGAGAGCCTGGCCCTCAGTTTACCTTCTCACTGGGACACAACTGCATGGATTTGGCTTGGCACCCACTGTAGCAGGGCAGCCCAACCAACTCCTGGGCACAGGGGATGTACTGGGGAGGAAGGACAATACTGGCACTGGGGCACCCCACAGGCCTGTCCACAGCAATGGCTTGGGAAAAATGCCACCAGGTGGGAAGATATTTTTAAGGACCTCAGCAGAGTGCTGGGGAGGTGATGTGAGGCGGACAGGGTCTGAAGCCATCACAGCAGAACCCTTTGAGGTCAGGATGAGCTCTGCAGCCTACATCTACCCAAGGTCTGGGGGTGGAGGTGTGCTTGGTGACATGGGGACAGTTGCCTGTGCAGAGTGCCAGCAAGCAGCCTCTTTCTCTTTGTGGCTGAGTGTACCCGTCTCAGAGGGACCATCTGTGACTCAGGCAGCTGCAATGGGGAATGGAGTTTGCTGTGGGTGCTCCTTGGGACTGCAGCCTGGGCATGGGGCACACTCTGGTGCCCTCCTAACGAAGTCACTTCTGTGCTGAGGGACTCTCCAGCAGCAGCTCTTGCCATCAAGTTTTATTAAGCATCATCAATGTTTTATGAGTGCTTGAAGGTCAGGTACAGTCTTATGCCGACTCATCCACGATCTGCTACCCAGTCTGGCTGTGCTCTCCCTCCCTGCCTTGAAAATTCCCAGAGGGAGAAGGGATGTGCAGAGGAAGGACCAAATCCAGGTGCTTCAGAAAGAGCTGGATGAGAGGTGTCCATGGCCCATGAGAACCCAGATGCTCATGGGGCTGGGAAGCCTCTGCAAAGTGCTTGCAGCTCCCAAATGAGCTGTGCTTTGCTGCTTCCCAGCTCTGTCCCTGCCTGCTTCGGTGGAAGGAGAGGTGATCAAGAGCAGGGTGGATAGCTGGGCTGTGCAATCAAAGGAAGCCTAAAGGAAAGGTTGTGGGAGCCACCCCCCCGGCAGCAGCCCTGCTGGAGAGGCGACTTACTGCGGATCTCGGCGGTGGCGTACTTGGGGATCATGGAGTCGGTGGTGAGTTCGGGGTGCAGGATGCAGCCGTGGGTGTAGGCGTCCATGGGCAGCGAGTCCAGCAGCTCCCGGTACTGCAGCACCCGCGAGTGCAGCAGGCTGCCCGGCTCGGGGATCAGCTGGGGCACGTTCTCTGCCGGGCCAAAGGAAAAGCTGTCAGTGTGGTGCTCCTCAGAGGCTCCTTAGCCCCCATGAGCCCCCAGCATGCAGTCCTGGATTGAGACACTTCTGAGCATGGACTTGAAACTGTACCCATGGCTGGCTCTGCCCCATCCCTGCTCCCCATCCTGGCCAGGAGTGTGCCCAGCCTGTCCCTAGAGACAGGCAAACCCACAGCACTACAGGGACAGGTACATAGCCCATAGTCCCCACAATCCCCACATCCCCAGGAGCTCAGGGCAACAAGCCCTCCACCTCTGCAGCTCCTGAACTTGTATGCTGGTTCCACATCACTTAGAAGGGGAACAAAACCTTGTCAGGCCACAGAAAAGAGCTAAAATAGGGATTTGACATCTCCTGGGTTACACTTTTGTTAGATCAAACAAGGCACCTGGTTTTCTCGGGCTCCCTTGAAAATCCCTTTCAAAATGGGGAATCAAGGAGCAGGTTACCAAAGAAGGAGCCCAGCACATCTTCCCCCCACATTCCCCTGGTTCCTCAGCTGCAGGGAGTGTCCCTTGCCCTGCCCAGCTTAGCACCTTCCTCCCCTTGCTGGGGTTTATTCATCGTTCATGGATGGCAGTTTGTGTCCTGCTCTTTTTATCACACTTACAGCTCAAAATACACAGCAGATGACACCACAAGCAGTGAAATGTTCTTCTTCTCTCCCCCAAGAATATCAAGTCCATTTTTTATGGGCTCATAAATGTTTATGGGCATTTTCAGACAGCATTTAACGGGCAGTAAGTAAAGGCCTCAGGGCACTAGCTGCCCAGCTGCTGTGGTCAGCATGCAGCACCGGGCTCACCACACACCCTGACTTCAGGAACTTTGGCAGAAGGACTTTGGCAGTTGTGACCAAGACAGCTCCTTAATTGAGGGCCTGAAATGAGAGCTCTGCCCAGCCCCACCACCGATGGCAGCAGCAAGGCTGTGGGCACAGCCTGGTGATGCCTGCTCAGCACAGATCAGACACGCAGCTGGCCAGGCAGCACTGTTCCTGGACAGGAGCCAGGGAAATTCTGGCAGCCCCTGTATTGCAAACCTCCCAACAGCTCCAGTTCAGGGCTGTCTCTGCTGGTGGGCTCCATAAGCTCATTCTTACTGATGGGCATCAGCACTTCTGTCTCCAGAGTGAGGGCAGGCCTTGGCAGCTCTTCCTTGCCCACAGGCTGCTCTCTGCCTGGGTGCCAGCTCTCCAAGTGGGGATTTTCCACCCAAGAAAAGCGACTAGCTGAGTGAAATAGCAATAACTGACCTACAGCCTGTGTGCTGCTTCCACAGGGCTGCCTGCCAGCACCAGACAGGCTGGGGCTGAGGCTGGGTCCCAGCACATCCAGAGTGTCTGCCACATCTGGCAGCAGGACCAAGTGACCACAATGAAATAGCAGCAAACTGGCCACCAGCCCATGTCCTTCAGCATGTCCCAGGGAGGTTTTACAGTGGAGTAGTGCTGGCCTTGCCTTTGCACACCGAAACAGACCTGCACATATGGGCTGCCATTGTGTTTAGTCCACAAGTGGTGGGCTGTGAAAGGTGGGATGAGGGGAGGCTCCGAAGAACGGGGCTGGGAGTGCCCTTGGAGAAGTCCCTCACCCAGGCTCTGAGAAGCATTGCCACCAGCCAACTCATCAGTGGTTTCCTGACTCTGCTGCAAAGTGCCCTATTGAGAAGCACCCTCAAAGATGGCCTATTGGCACTATTCACTGCTTTTGGGGGAAAGAAAACCCTTACTCAAAACATCACCCTGCACTGGGAGCTGACACTCAGGGTGTGTGTAAGCAGCTGAACAAGATCATGCTCCAGCCCAGGGGAAAACAAAACTCAGTGATACACCTTCCTGCAAACGCATTTCCAAGCCCTGTGTGTTCCTGCAAGGTGGATGAATCCCCTTCACACCAATCCCACAGCCCCCTGGTGATGCTTTTGCCAGGGGTTCTGGGAAATGGCTCGGAGCAGAGCATCAGAGTCCTCTGCCCTGGAGCTTCCCCTCTCCTCTTCTCAGTGAAAAGGTGAGATATTGCACCTGGCTGGAAAATCTCCGGGGCAGGCGTTTCCCGGGGCAGGGGCAGCAGCGTGTTCCCCCCCCCCGCTGGGGCCAGCCTGTTGTCACATATGCCAACCCACCTGCCCCTCACAGAGCCCGGCCGAGGCTGCTGCGCGGCGCGGGCACCAGGGAGCCGTGCTTCCTGCAGCCTCTCGGCAGGAAAGCCGCTGCCGTTCTATTTCCCGTTCGCAGGGAGCCTCTGCCGGTGCCGGCCGATCCCGGTCTATCCCATCCCTGCCGCCCCACCGGCGAGCGAGCAGCGAGCCTCTGCCGAGCATCGGCGGCGCGGCGGGGCCGGGAGAGGACAGCAGCTGAGCTGGCAAAACGCCCTTGCTTCGGGAGCTATTTTGAGATGTTTTTGATGTCTCTGTTGCAAGGAGGATGGATGCTGGGGCGAACATCGTGATGGCACAGCCCAAGCTCCTTGCTCAGCTTTGAAGCCTCCTCGATGGAGCATCCCAGCCTGACAGCCCCCAGCCTTGGGGAAATGGGGGCAAAGGGACGTGAGATCCCGGGGCGGGGGGGCGCTGCTTGCTGCTGCGGACAAGCAAAGAGCCACCTTTGAGTGCCACCTCAGCATCCTGCTGCTCTGGGCTCTGCTGGCTGCCGTCCTGCTCCAGGGGGAATATAAGCTTCTGTCTTTCAGCTGTCCCTTCCTCTGGGTTTGTGTCACATCATCCTCCCATGGTCCCCAGCACCGATGGTTTGGTTTGACTTTCAACAGGCAGCTTTCTGCAGGGCACAGTGGCACCAGGGACAGCAGGGTCCCCTGCACACAGCTGGCTGCACAGGGCCCATGGAGGAAGGAGAGAGGGGCAGCAGCACCTGGCTAAAACCCCTCTCTCAGCAGGGCTGCTCAGGATGGTTTTTATGCCATCACCCAAGGCCAAAGTACAGAGGTGGCCAAACCCAGAAGTATTCCCTTGCACTGTGCCCCAGTGGTGGCTCCAGTGAGATGCCACCACACACCATGGGAGCAGGGGAAAAGGATCCAGTTTGGGAAAAAAGAGGAACCCAGCTACGCCCCACTCTCCCAAGCCTTCCACTAGCACTTCCAAGGGACTTCGGGGGATTTCTGCTGGATGTCTTTGATTTCCAGGGAAAACCACAGAAGACTGGAGAGGACTGGTAGCTTGCTGCTCTCTTCGAGTAAAGCTGAAACTTTAAAGGGCAAATTGGCAAACGGTGCCTGGATTAAACCTGAGTTTGCCCGGAGGTGTATCCCACCCCCACCCTCCTTACCTCCTGTGAAGTTCTTCTCCATGTAGTCAATGATCTGGTTGTAATCACTGATGATGTTGTCCTTGTGGATGATGACAGGCACCTCCTCCCCCAGGTTGAGCCGCATGAACCAGGGCTCCTTGTGCTCCATCAGGGGCAAGCTGACATCCCGCTCCTCGCAGGGCAGCCCCTTCTCTGCGATGACCAACCGCACCTGGGCCAAGGGAAAGCAGGGACAAAGGACTCAGCCCTGCACACCCAGCTGGCCCTCAAAGCACTCTGAGAGCCCCACCACCCCCCTGTCATCCCTCCATGGCCCATCCCAGTCACTTAAGCTCAGTGGTATGCCGCAACACACACTTGTCCTGCAAGAAGCCAAGCAGCTCTTGGCATGAGGTAATGGCAAAATCGAGGCAGTCAAGGGAAATCCTCAGAGATTTTCTCACAGCAGACAGAGGAGGCCCAAGCTCATCCTAACTTCACAGGCTCATGGACCACCATCCTCCTGCTGGTGGCCTGTGTGACAGGTGAAGGGGCCAGGACTGCTAGCGGGCTCTGAGCTCATCCTTTGGCAGCAGGTGGGGAGAGAAGGCAGTTCCCCAGCTGGGAGGAATCAGTGATTCTGCTGTGGGTCACAGAATAGCCCAGCAGACACATGAGGAGAAGAGGAAGCAGAAGTGGGCCTGGGTGTGGAGCATCATTCCCATCACCTCTGGCCAGCCCTCAGGTTTGCTGCTGCTGCTGCTTTGCTCTGTGCTTGGGGTGATGTTGAGTGTGCAGTTAGGGATGACATTTTAGGGTTTGGGGTTATAGAAACCTGACTGTTAGGAACTAAGTGTGTCAAATGGGCCAAAAAAAAACCCCAAATCCTCAGAGGATGCAAAACAGCCACATTTGACAGAACCCCTGAGGGAGGGAAAAGCACTTCTTTTCCTCCAGCAGCAGCTAAAAATACAACTTAACAAATATAAGCATTTCTATCTGTACTTCAGAGTTCCTGGGGAATTAGTCATTAATTATTTACAGGATTAGCAATTTTTTTTTTTCTTTTAAAGACAAAAGGAAAAGCCTGGGTACCTCACCCGCAGCTTGTGCTTGGCCTTCTCCTCCAAACTGATGGATAAATCCCAGGTAGGACCACTCAGGGCATCTGCCCCCAAACATTGTCCCCAGGGGAGCCCCTGAAAGCACCCCAAGGTGCAGTCCCAGCTGGACGTGACAGAACATTCTTGGATACCTCATCCAGTCCCTTCAGCTCCCTCACAGGTGAGACAGATCCTTGTCATGGGATCCCAGTGCCCATGCAGGGTGGTTCCAAGCAGCTGCCAGAGCAGAGCAGGACAAGCTTCACCCACAGCTGGATCTGAGCAAAACTCCTCTGCAGGGCGTCCTGTGCAGCCCCTGATGCCCCCTGCCTTGCGATGTCCATCCCAGCAGTTTGTGCTCAGCTGCCCTCCAGCAAACACTTTCCTTTCAAGTGACCTCAAAACCAAAGCTTGAAGCTGTGCCAGCAGTGCTGTGGCTCTAGGTGTGCCCTGCCGTGTCCCCTGTGCGTTCAGCCCCACAGAGCTGAGGGTGGCTGTAGCAACCCCTTTCCCCTCCCCTCCCCACAGTGCCTTCACTGCTGCTAGCCAAACGAGCAAGACGGAAACCAGCGCAAGCCCAGCCCGTGCGGGGGAGCCGGGCGTGAGCACCCCTCGCCGGTGCGGACCAGCCACCCGTTAGTCACCCGCTGCCGGTGGAGCCGACTATGTGCAGCCACCCTGCTGCATCGGGCATCCTCCCTTCTTTGTGCCTGCAAGCAGGGACAGGCATCTCTGCCGCCGGCCTCCCTGCCAGGCTGCGGGGCTATAGGGGCCCTTTGCACTGGGGGATCTGTGTGCTCCCCCCAGCCCTCTGGATATCCCATTCCCCACATAACAACAATGGTGTAGGAATGACGGGGGGTTGGCGCCGGGAGAAGAAGGTTGGGGGTTGCTCCACAGCTGCTGTGCTGCAAAATGAGCATTTACTACTATTGCCTGGAAAATGGGATTGGGGGGGGGAGCACTCAGCGGGAACAGGATTTCCCGGGTGCTGCTGCTGCAATGTCAGGGGTAAATCGTGGCTGTGTGCAGGGATTTGATCCCTGGAAGGAGCCCGGTTTAGGGGCTGCCTCCCTCTCTCCCAGCAGCAGAGTGGTCCCGGGGCCTGGCTCAGCCTTTGTCTGTGCTCCTGGCCGCAGGGCTGGGCTGAGAGCGAGCACAAAGCCAGGGCTGTTCTCGGTGCAAGCCACGATCCTAAAGCAAAAGCAAGGTTCTGGCTGAGCCCCCCCATCGCCGTCCCTTCCCCAGGCAGATGCTGTGAAAACGCAGAACCGCAGGGATAGAAGAGCTGCCGGGCACAGGCTGCTGCCCTCCCCAGCCCGGGGGACAAGCTCCTTGCTCTGCCCATGACTGCATCCATGCTCCCCAGACAAGGGGATGCTCTGGGCTCCGGAGGTGATCGTTCCCCGGAATCCTGGCAAGCCTTTATTGTTTTACCTTTTGCGAGCTGAAAGACTGGGTCCAGTGGTACAAAACCAGTCTGTCCTGGGATTTGAGAGCGGGGTCTGTCGGGTCCTGGTTTTCCTCCCCTTCCGTGGATTTCCCCGCTTCGCTCTCCAGCGCCGAGATGGGCCACCAGCTGCAGTTGGTGGGAGTAACGTTGTTGGGAGTCGCCATGACAGCCTGCGAGCGAGCGGGAGAGGGACGGGCGAGCAGCGCTAGCCCAGCATCACATGGCTCCTGCCAGCATCACTCCCGGGGCAGCTCCGGCGGCCCGCCTGGGGTGGGCAGCGGGGGTCACGGGAGAGGATGGTGCTGGCCGTCACGCCGGTGAAATCTCAGCCCGTCCCCACGCGTGGCGGGGCTGCCACGGAGACGTGCGGGCATCGCTTCAATGGGCGAGGAGGCGGCGGCGGCGGCTCCCTCTGCCAGGCAATCCGGGGCGGTGGCTCCGGCCCCTGCTGCTCCCCGGGTACGTTTTGCAGCAGAGATTAAGGGGTTTGGGGTTAGACATGGCTGTGTCATAAAAGCTACACTGGTGGATAGTGGCTTGGAAACGTCCTGCCTGCCTTGCAGCCTGCACGGCAAGAAGCAGCAATGGTCCTGTAAAGGTGTTCAGGGATTTGGGGAGAGCACAGATTAAATAATTACTGCCTAAGGGGTGTTGTGTAGCCTGTACTGGGGTAGAGCCCAGGAGCTCTCAGTGTGTCCCAGAACCCTGGGCAAAGCAG
This sequence comes from Indicator indicator, assembly GCF_027791375.1. Classification (NCBI taxonomy): domain Eukaryota; kingdom Metazoa; phylum Chordata; class Aves; order Piciformes; family Indicatoridae; genus Indicator; species Indicator indicator. The sequence goes on from NC_072033.1 coordinate 3,932,523, forward strand.
GACGATCCCTCCTGCACCAAAGCAGGTACAGCTGAGGGGTCATTGCCAGAATCAGCAGGGTGTGCCACAACAGCAAACTTCTTGGGTTTCCACCACCCATGGAGCTCCAGAAGGAGCTGCCACTCTCCAGGCACTACAAGCCTCACCCAGAGGTTTGCAAAGACATCTGGGCAGCTGACACCTCTCTGGACACAGCGACCTGAACGTCTGGGGCTGTGGTTTATGACAATTGGCTTCATCATGCTCCAGCACCTGGAGATAATATCCCACACATGGGACTAGCTGCCAGTGCTAGGGTGGGGTAAAACCAGCCTAGTTATAGTTGCCCTAGGGGCGGTTTCTAGAGAGGATTGCAGGCAAGGGCTCTGCAGGTGCAAGGAGCCAGTTCACGTCCTGGGACTCCAAGAGGGCTCTGGGTGAAATGCAACTCCTCTATGTGTTGCTCCCATCTCCATCAGCGCTGGAGCTGGTAAGGGTGGAAATGGGAGGCTCTGGGAGAGCTGGTTCGACTGGGGAAACTGAGAAATGCTTCAGTAAGGAGCACTGGGAGGGAGCAGGACCAGACTGGTACTTGGCTGTGTAAAAATAGTGAAAGGAACAAATTTCTGGGGACTGGGAGGTGGAAATAAATCCTTTGATGTTGTGATGTCCTGCTCCAGAAGATGTACAGGAGGGTGAATGGCAGAGGGGACATGTACATGGAAGGGCTCTTGCTTGGCCTCTGTTTTGGGGATGCAAAGCTGGAGCAGTGACCTCTGTTGCTGCAAACTCAGAGAAAAGAGAGCTTTAGAGAGCTGTCCCTGCTGTGCAGCACCATCCTGCACACTGCTCTGTAGCCTCTGCAGACCATTCAGTGCCCAAGGAGCATCTTTTGTAAACATTACTAAGTTTATGTTTGCATTCACAATCGTGGTGCTGGCTGTTGGAAGTCACAGTGACATAAAGGTCCTTCGGAGCAGGGAATCGTCTTTTAATCACTGTGTGCCAGCACCTAAGCTGGGGCAGGACCTTGGCTGTAATTAGTACTAATGAACATGAGCACAGGCTGTCCGGGGAGGTGGTGGAGTTGCCATCCCTGGAGGTGTTTAAAAGCTGTGTGGTGTTGAGCATTTAGTGGCAGCATCTTAGCAGCAGCGGTGGGGTTGTGAGCTCCGGGTGGGTGGTTGGTCTGGATGAGCTCCAAGGTCTCTTCCAACCTTGGCTGTTCCATGGTTCTTTCAGTGGCAGGGGGACACCTTTAGGTCTAGCAAAGGGAAGGAGCTGCCTGACCGAGCAGATGCTGTCCTCTCCGGTGGACACCTGCCCGGAAAGCCCCATCTAGTGGCACGTTCAGTGACGAATGAACGCTGCGTCTCTGGGAGCAAAAATAACAAGTGGCTGCCTCTCTCCGGGTCCTGCAGGTACATGGTGCCTCTGGAAGTGCTTGTTTGTTTGACAGGGGTTTGGCTTGCTGAAGTGAAGAAGCCTTGAGGGACAGGATGGGTGCCAGCCTCCTTTAGGGGTGCACTGACATTGTGTGACCTTGAGATCACCCCCAGCTGTTGGCCCCAGCCTCCCTGTCTGCAAAAGGATCGATGCTGGGCTACCCACCCCCCACCTCCTCCTCTCTAGGATGCTGTGTGGCTGAACCCAGCGGCATTGGCAGAGCCCATGCAGAAGGTGCCATGGGGGCAGGATTGTGGGTGCTGGCAGTTTGGAAATGTCCAGTCTGGGGTGTCTTGTCTCAGATCTGCTGCAAATGTTTCAGAGAGGAGAGAGAGCAGGTGGCCAAAGCCAGTCACGGGACTTTGCAGGCACAGAAGCACCTTCCCTGTTTGGAAGGAGAGGGTGGAAAATCAAGCTGGAGAATCAGCTCCAGTGATTTTTGTTGGTTTTTTGTTTTTTTTTTTTTTTTTTTTTTTTTGGTCCCCAGTGGCCTGATTCAGCATCTGCCAATGTAAAGCTTAGCTAGGACTTGGTTTGCCTTTTGTGAGGTGAGAAAGAGCATTTCACTGATCCAGGGTGCCCTGCTGCACTCCACTTTGGTTGAACTAGTCCTGAGACTAGACAGGCAACTAACTTGTAAAGTGCTGGGGGGAAGACACTATGGGAAAAAAAAAAAAACCAAAAAAACAACCAACATCCTGGATCTGTTGAGATAGAAAGTAGAGAGATAGGATCTGCTCTGAGGGAAGTCCTGGAAGGACTGCAAACCCACCTGTGCTTTCTCAGAGCATTTTAGACAATCCTCTTGTGTCGGTGTGAGCTGAAATTCCCCCCCCCCCCAATGACAATAACCAGGCTAGCTCAGTCTGGAAGCAAATGAAAAGCTGTATTTACAAGCAGAGTCTAAAATCTACAATGAAATGCAATGAATATGTACAAATATACAAAATTCACAACATTCACAAATATATACAATCAACAGAAAAAAAGCACAACCGATCTCCCTTTGCTTCCCCCCAAGGGGACCCTCCCAAAGGGGCCTCCCTCTCCCAGGAGCTTCCCCCCAGACCCCCCTGGACAGAGAAGCAGAGTTAGTTAAGCAGAAAGTTGTTAACTTAGCTGCCAAGGTCAGTGTGTTATCTTCAGCCAGAAGAGAAGAAGAAACAGCAGCCAGACAGCCCAGCAACTGCCCCCACTGCCGAACGCAGAATGTGCCGAATGCCTACTTTGTTTTGGGTAATAGTTCTTAAACATTTCTATCTATCCAATGGAAGTGTTTAGAACAATCGTTATTTTGCTTTCTTACACCCAATAGTGACTTATTTACATTCTTTCACTTTCTCTGTTCTGAACTTTGCAAGGAAAAATTAAAAAGACAGTTTCAAACCATCACACCTCTGCAGATAGATTTGCGGCATATCCTAGAGCAACCATGGACAGGAGAGAATCCCCCAGGCTTGTTGGGGCAGGCACAGCAGGAGGCTGGGAGCAGGAAGGCTGGCAAGGCTGTGTTCAGCACTGCTGGCCCAGGGCCACCTCTGAGGCCAAGTGCTGATGCCCAGGGATCGTTCTTGCCACGCAGGAGTTCCGGAGGAGCTGCCATTTGCTGGTCACGCTGCAGCCTGCAGGCAGGCAGCAAGCAGAAGCCACTGGGTCAGCAAAGGAGTGAAATGGGAAAGCTTTGAGGGAAACATTAAATTGGGCATTGGGGCCTCTCCTAGAGCTTGTCGTTTTCCTGAGCTGAGATGATTTGAGCAATGCAAGAGATAGCAGCAAGCTATCAGTGCACTGGCTACTAGTCTGATAGTTACAGCCAGGAACCCAAGATACCTGTCAGGAACCCAAGATGTCTGTAGAATCACAGAACGTTAGGGGCCAGAAGGGACCTTGGAAGATCATCCAATCCAACCCCCCTGCCAGAGCAGGATCATCTATACCAGATCAGGAACACAAGATACCTGTAAGGAACCCAAGATATCTGCCCTCCCTCTGCTGCAGGCAGCATGGGATGTTTTAAACACCAGCACAGACAGGAATTTGCACAGCATACCTTTTTTTTCAAGTCTCTTTTACACCCCTTTCCTTCCCCTCTTGCTACCAGTCACTTCTGTACTGCCCAGGATGCTACAGAAATGTACCTACAGAAATGTACAGAAAACCTGCTTAGGTTTTCCCTCCGTGCCACCTTGTCAGTCTGCATTCACTTTTCAGCCCTGACCTTCAGGGTGTATCCTGGACTAGTTTAAGCTCCACAATTTCCCCACGCTCCCTGGGCATGGCAGTTCTGTTGCACACTGTCCTGCTCCACAGCTGAAGGTGGCCTTGGGCCCTCCCAGCATTGTTGCTCCCTGCTAGTTTTATGTTACACCAGCTTGAAGGTCTAGGACACTTCCTGGAGTCTGAACACTCTCAAATGAAGAGAAGCAGGACGCTGCTTCAGCTGCACTGAGGTGACCTGGAGCCAAGCTGCCACATCATGTTTCTGGGGAAAAGAGCCTCACCATGCCCCTTTGTAGGGCTCCAGCTGCAGATGGGAGTTGGGACAATCAAAATAGGTTTGAAATAAGAGTTTGTGCAGGTTACACATCTATGTCCCAGCTCTATGTGCTTGGACTGCCTACAGGGCAGCACTCACAGGGAGGCTGGGCAGTCATCAAGGAGTCTACAGGGGAGAAACAGTGAGTCTAGCAACAGGATCTTCAAATGTTGTTAGGGGGTACAAAACCATGCACAGAAACACAAGCAGACACTGCTGAGGCAGAATTAGCTTCTGGAACAGCAGCAGCAAAGCTAACTGGTACTAAATATGTAAAGTTTGAAAGGCAAAATACATGTTGGACCAGACTGACTGTGAGGAGGAAGAAGGGAGAGTGAAGCAAAGCAAAACCATGTGTGGGTGTAAAGGGCAGTGCTGAAGGAGGGAGCTGAAGGGGTGAGTAAAGGGCTAACCTGAGAAAGTGCAGGAATCAGTTAAATTATCTGGGAGCAGGAGCCACTACTGCACAGCTGAGCATCTGTGGTGAGCAAAGGCACAGCTGTGGCTCTGTTCTTGTGTTACCTCATTTGGATTTCTTTAACTTTAAATCTGAACTTCCTGGGTCCATGGTGTGAATTTTAGGGCTGATCAGAAGAAAATCTACAGACAGCAATCATCATCCAGAACATCTGAGTCTGCTCCAGCACAGAGCCAAGGCCAACTGCCCACATCTGCTGGAATCTATTTTTATCCAACTGCTTGTGATTCCTTGGCTTGCTGACCACTGAATTCTGAGTAAGTGAAAACTGCAGTGTTTTCTTCACCCACAGCTGTTCACATCTGGGTACAGCTGACACTGACAGCAGAGTTTGGGGGGGTTTAAAAAGGCTGCAAGAGGAGATGAGTGAAAGTCAAACTCTTCAGTTTTTAATTTGCTGGGGTTTGACACACATTTATTAATGCAAGTCTCAGCAACAGCTTTTTTATTTATTTATTTATTTCAGTATTTCCAACCAGAAGGAAAGGTAAAGCTCTACAGCACAAAGCCTGTGTGACAAACATTCCTTATTTCCCCCATTCCCACACTGCTTTGTGTACCAAACTCAGAAACAATCCACACGGATGGCTCCACCACCTCCACTCCTGAGACAGCATGGCCCAAAAATCCTGCCAGCCTGCCTCCCTCCCCCCTGGAAAGCACAAATAACAAAATATACTTCTTGCTTCTAAGAGCTTCACTTATCTGCAGAAAAATAGAACTGCTTAAGAGTGAGATGGTTAAATTATGAAAGGGTCCAAGCACAGTCTGGGCCTCACAACAAATCTGTGAGGAGGAAGCACTCACAATTTGATCAACCTAGAAAGGAGCCAGACAGTGCTCAGGGAAAGGAGAACCACCCTCTCCGCAGTAATGGAAGCCCCTTGCTCTTCTCTCCCTCTCTCCAGAGCAGGAAGAGGAATAGAGGCCTAGCTCTCCAATGTTTCTCTAAGCACTGGGACACATTCGGAATGAATCTTCCCAGTGCTGCAAAACCTAAACAGTGCTTCCCCATCCCTCACCCCAAACATAGTGAAAATAGCAAGCTGAGCTTGAGGCTCCACAACACAAACCCAGAGCCAAAGGGAGCTCGTTGGATCTACAGTGCTTTTGTTAAGGTGTTCAGAGGCTTTAGTGCATTCTGTTTAGAACTAAGCTTGGAAACTAGATTCCGTTTTTCATTTTATTAGAAAACTAAACTGTATGAGGCAAAGAAACATCTGATGGAACACACAACAGTAAAAACATGGCACTCAAAAGGCATTTAATCCAACTCTTCCACAAACTGCAGGACCCTCACTTGCTATCAGTCAGGTGTACATCATTTCGGCCATGTGAGACATCTTCTTGGGGATGTACAAGTAGTATTCCATGTATCCTGAAAGATCTTCAATAGTCACATCATCCACAAAGGCTCGAGCCTGCTCAGAACAAGACCTAGGAGAACCTGATGAGGCTGCCCCACAGGGGGATCTGTTCTGAAGTGCCTGGACTCCCAGGACAGCCTTCTCACACTCCGACAGGACGCTGCGCAGGCCGGAGAAGGAGTAAACCTGCATGGCTCTCCACTGCCTGCACTGGCACTTCTGGTCTCTGCAAGGACACTGCTTGCTGTTGCTGAGCATGGACAAGGACTGGAAATCAGAGGTTTGGCTAGAATGCAAGCTACTCTCAAAGGATGAGCTGAGAGCAAGGCAATTATCTCTTGACTTCTCCAAAGGCTCTTTGGCTGTGAAAGCTTCTAAGGGTTCTGTTCTGTCATCAGTGGCCTCCGAGCGAGATCTGCACCCGTCCTTGGTCCCGTGCTCTGCTGTCACCAAACTGTCTGAGCTGCCACTGCCCTTGGACACATCTGCCTGGGCTTTGTGTTTCAGCTGGCTGCTGGCTTTCAGACTGCAATAGGTGAACTTGGGAGGATGCAGGACGGGAGACTTGGAGCGTCTGCGCCGTGGGACTCTTGCTGATCCTCGGGAAGGCTTCCTCACACACCTGCGGGGTTACAACAGGAGAGCAGGGAGGTGACTCCAGAACCCACAGCTCAATAAGCTCTAAAATGTGGCTAAAAACTTTTTAGAAGGTTATTTTATTTCTGCTTAGAAAAATGAGGTGGCTGGTCACTTACAATCACTGACAGGAACGTTAGAAGTCGGAAGGGACCTCCAGAGATAAGTCCAATCCCCATGCCAAAAGCAGGATCACCCAGGGTAGTCCACACAGGAATGCATCCAGGTGGGTTCTGAAAGTCTCCAAAGAAGAAGACTCCACAACCTCTCTGGGCAGCGTGCTCCAGGGCTCTGTCACCCTCACTGTAAAGAAGTTTCTCCTCATCTTGAGGTGAAACCTTCTATGTTCAAGTTTGTATCCATTGTTCCTTGTCTTATTACTGCACAGTGGAGGAGTTTGAAGAAACTGGGGCTCCCCCAGAGGAAAGACACATACCAGCAGCCCCATTTTAAAGGTACCTTCCCACAAATCTTCTGTGTTAAGCACATGATACTTTTGTCATCCCAAACTGAACTGTAGTGCAGAACCTGGGTATTGGTTGGAGCTGCTGGCAATCACATTGAGTGTCCACGTGCTTCAACACAGAAATAAAACAAAAAAGAGGTGGGAGGGGGCTGCAAAGACTTGAAGAAAAGGACTTGTGAGGAAAGCAGTGAAAAGAACATTTCAGGCGCTCTCTCAAAGGGAAAGGCAGGGTTGTTTTTAAAGCCTTTGATCAAAGCCCTTTAAAAAATATCCAGTCAAACTGTTACAGAACAGCTTTGGAAGAGAAAGGAGAGGAAAGGTGATGCTGAATGAATTGATTCACAGCTTTCACTGGGAACTGGATGCAAGAGCTAAATGACTGAAAGCAGAACCACATGCCCAGAGCAGAGAATGGTGTTTTACCCATGCCAGGCTTCCTTGCAGCAGGCAGGCTGCTGTTTGCCCCCATCCACGGCTGCTCTTGTCGGGGTTCTGAGCACCGTGCCGTCGCCCACGGGCAGAGCTGCAGTGCACCTGAGTTGAAAGGGAAATGCCATGTCACAGCAGTGCCTGGACCTGCTGCTTCAGCCAGCCTTAGCTGAGCCATCCAAGTGTGCAACCTCCACTCCCTCTACAGCCAGTGGTTACAAACAGGACAGATTCATGTAACTGCTCTCACCATCCTGACCCCCGCCAAGTGCCTAAAGATAGGGGAGATGAACTGAAAGGAGGCCAAAATACCCAAAGGCTGATGTCATGTCTTATTCATACCAAAATGACACAGGAAAGGAATGCAAACTCAGGTTCCAACTGTTCTTGTCAGACAATAGCTATTAAATATAGACTCCTGCTCATCTAAAACCCCAACCCAGAGCAGCAGGCTGAGGAAGAGTCAGTGCAGCAGTGGATGGGGTACAAGACAGGGATAGATTACCTATTTATATCTCACTAAATTTCCCAGGTAAACATGGAATGAAGAAAAAATCTGACCCTGGAGGTTCAGACAACAAAGACAACTATCTCACCATGTGAATGTGCTAGACTGCATGGTTTTCTTAACCCCTGGTTTGAAGGAAGATGCTTGTAGAACATACTGTCAGTACACTCCATGTGCTATGGAGTAAGCTTTTAGGAAAGGACACCTGCAGACATTGGACTCTACAGAATCCACCAAGGCAGAAAAGATCAGTGCTCTTATTTAGCCTCATAATTTTCAGTGAGGCTGGGCTCTCCAGAACGTCCCTGGGCTCTCTGTCGCACTACAAAGTGACAGTGCTGTCCTGCAGGCACCCAAGCAAACCTTTGTGCACTACAGTGAGGAGTGATAACATGGCTGGTGGATGGACAAACAAGTTCTGAATTGCACAGGTGACTGCCTACCACCACAGCTAAGAGTGGACTTGCTGCTTTGGGTGAATCACTTCACACACTATGTCACTACAGCTGGATGCTGTGTCAAAATCAGTCAGCAATAAAGCACTGCTTTGGCTGCTAGGAAGTTCTAATGGCTGCATGTCACATGAAGCCATGCAGTTGCCTCCTCTTGGAGAGTAAGGAACCTGTCACCAAACTGTGACCTTTGTTTAGAGATGCAAAATAACAAACGCCAGATACAAACATGCACCAACAGACTGCAGAGCCCTTTTTGTTGCTCACTTACCCTGCTGCATCCACTCTCAGCTTTTTGAAAGCTGTTTGCAGACTCTCTTCTTCTTCATCCTTAGCTTCCAAGTCCATTGATGGGCTCTCAGTGTGTAACTAGCAATGCCACACAGAGTAAGTTGAAACACAGAAATTAGGATGTGATGTTGACGTCTGAACACACAGAACTGAAATCAGATATGTAACAGGTGCTCATCCTTCTGCAGGCAACCCCACTGCCTTCTGAGCAGCCTCCCCCAGTGCTTCTCACAGTGAGCTCCAAACTCTCTGCTCTTCAGAAGTGGCACAGCCTGTGCCAGAAGTACCAAAGTGATTTTTTTTTTTGTCCACTGGTAGAACAAATAAACATGGAATGCTCTGTCAGCTGATAAAACTTCAGTATCGGCTGTGAGCGCAACACTGCCAGAAGAGCGGGGACGGCCGGGCACTGACACTGCCGCAAGAGACATCTCCTAGTAACCACGGAACGGACACCAACAAGGGGCACGGAACGGCCGTTACGGCCCTGATGCCGCCGCACCCCCGCGAGCTCCGAGGGCTCTGTTGCCCCTGATGTCCCAGGGCCGCGGTTCCGCACCCTGCCAAGGCTCCGCCAGCTCCCCGGGGACTCTCCTCATCCCCACGGGGGCCCCTCTGCCCCGCCCGGCCTCCCATCCCGTCCACCCCCGCCCCGCTTGGCACCCTCAGCCTTTCCCGGCTCTCCGGGGCCGCCCGCCCGGGCGCCGCGCGGTTCTCGCGATGGGGTTGGGGTGCCCGAATCCCCCCAGCCATCACTCACCGCCGCCTCCCGGCCTGGCTCCGAAGGGTGGGCGCGGAGCACAACAGGAAGTGAGGTCACAGCCCCCGGGCACGCGCATGCCCGCCCAGCCCGCGCGGCGTCCCCCACCCCACCCCGGCCGCCGTTACTTCCGGCAGAGGGGGCGCGGCCTCCCCTGGGCAGCGCGGCCCGGAGGGAGGCGGCGGGGTCTAGCCCGAGCCTGGGCCCTCAGGTGACGCGGTAAGTGTGGGTGGTAGGACTTCTTCCCCTGTGCCGGTTCCGCCGCTCTGCTCCGGTGACTGTGGCCCGTGGGGCTTCGTGTCCCCGTGGCGGTACTCCGGAGCTGGTTGTGGTCTTCTCGCTGGGCTAAAAGGCTCCGGGGGAGCGTGGGGATTGTGCTGAGTCACCCCCTCCGCCCACTGGGCTTCTGTCGAGGGTCGGGACTGAGGGCTGGTGGTACGGTTCGCGGGGAGCTCCAGGGTCGGGGTGTCTCCTGGGCCCCCCTACAGCCCTCTGGGGCAAAAAGCGGGCGCCGCTGGGTCCGGGGACTCCGCGGAGCCGAGAGCGGGGAAGAACGGGGGATGTCAGAACTTGTGGAGCGGGCGGATCAAGCGGCAGCCCTCAGTGGGCGGCCGGAGAACGGCCTCTGCCGCTTGTCGTTGTGTTAGTGAGTTGCCCTCAAGGTGCCCAGGGCCCCTGTTCGGTGTGCGGGGCCTGTGGCCGAGGGCCTGCTCTGGGAACGTCTTGGGGCTTCTCATCGCTTTACGTCGTTAAAAGCGAACGGCTGCGCCTCTCCCGGTGCGGCATTGTTAACTGTGAGCAGCGGTGATGGCTGCAGTGCACCGAAAGAGGGTCCTGTGAGGCTGGGAAGTAGCTGAAGCCGAAAGGGGAAAGGGTGGGAATGTGTTCCCCTAGGAGATGAAGGACGTGTTTCAGTGTGGGCTTTGACACAGCCTTACATTGCGGTGGATTTTCACAGTAATTCATTTTTTTGGTGATATTTTTGCTATTTGGCTGTTGTGACTGAAATGGTACAGCTTGTTACTTGGCTACCACAGAGTGGGTTTGATCTGAGTAAATCCTGTATCCGTTTGAGAGGTTACTGTGTCAGGGATGAAGGGCAGCATGAAAACATCCTGGGGCTGAATCTGGGAGTATGTGTGGAGTGATGTCCTGTGTGTTTAAAAACCTTTTGCTGCCTTCTTGCTAAAGTTATATAACACAAAGGGGTGGGACTTTAAAAAAAAAAAAAAAAAAAAAACTTGTAGGCTGAATTTCTCTTAAATTTAGATTTTAAATTTATTTTAAAGAATCTTCTTTTCGGGTCAAGGAAAAACCTTTTTGAAGTAGGGCCCACATCTCAGCAACTAAGAGTATGTAGGATGGTAACTTGCTGTGGTGAGCATCATCTTGTCAATCTTTGAGTTAGCTTCCTCCTCCCATGTTTACTTGCTGCCTGACTCACAGGACACCAGGAGCCTTGAACTTGTTATGGTACATTATCCCCTGGGTGTGTCCTAATAGTTGTCTGCAGTACAGGACACCTGATGAAATCAGAGCCAGCAGCTGGGACCTCCCTCCTCCAGCTGGAATCAGGCTGTGAGGGACCTGAAATTACCCCTCCATATCTACCTGTGTAACTGAGCTGCAGAGGTTCATGTCCCTCTGTCTTCACCAAGACCTTTTCTGCTGAGGAGAAACTGGTGCTGAGCTGTAAAAACAGTGCTAACGATGCTGGAGCTGAAAAGCTCCTTAGGTAGGGAGCAGCATTTCCATTTATTTAGTGCTGAATAAAGGCAGCCTAGGGGGAGCATTCTCAGAGTCCCAGGGGGCCATGAAATGAGGTTTTTACAGCTATTCCTGCAGGAGCTTTTACAAAGTCACTCTTACCTCATTCAATGATTCCTCCTACCTATTGCATATCCATGGACTACAACTCATCAGAGTATTTTTGTATCTGTGCCTACACCATTGATGTGGGGTCCTTCAAACCCTCTCCTCAAATTATGGACAACATGGCCACTCACACCTAGGATCATAAACTTTCTTGTCTATGTCTGGCTTACTAAGGAGGGTGGTAGGGGGGAAAGGTTGAAAGCAACCTCTGACAAAGGCAATGTCTTGTAACCAAAACAGTCTGTTCCATACTGTCTGAGAGCCTAGCAAAATATTCCCAACCAGGCAGTGAGAGCCCATGAGAGCTAAGTGATGTGTAAGGAAAGCAAAGCCTGCTTGGCACTGTGAGACAAACAACAGTCTGTCTGGCCTGCAAGGTGCTGTTGGCACCAAACTTTACTCTCAATTGTTGGTTCACCTGTGTAGCTGTACAACAGCCTGTTTGTTCCCTTCTTGGGTATCATAAAGCTTGTTCTGAATCAACTTTCAAAAATGTTCTGCTGGAGTGACCTCAGCTGTGTGTGCTCACTGTGCTATTTTGGGTTTATTTTCATGTATTATGGTGCTGCTGGGCAACTGATGTTTTTAACAAGGTTCTTGCATTTGTGTCTTTTTTTTTTTTTCTTTCTGCTTGTAGCAGTGCCTGGTAACTGTCACCTTCTGGCCGTCCCAATAATGAAAACTGAAGCAAAGGATGGAGAAGAGGAAAGCCTGCAGACAGCTTTCAAAAAACTGAGGGTTGACACCACTGGGTAGGTACTGCTGCAGGGAGGTACAGAGTGAAGGTGTTGCAGGTGGCCTGGAAGGGAACAGCCCTGCTGTTAAACTGGAAGGCATGAGGTCACTGCAGAAGGTTACGCACTGGGAGCCTTCATTCTGGTGAAACAAACTGGAATTGGCTCACCAGCTGCAGACTGCTTCCCAAGGCTTTGTTTTGCTCACTGTTGGGGTTGGACTCAATCATCTTAAGGATATTTTCCAATCTAAATGTTCTGTAATTCCACATGCTTGAAATGAACTTGGGCATGAATCTGGCTGCCAGAGGTTCTGTCCCTAGCACCAGGTCTGTGCTATGGTATTATGATGTTGTCATGGCTCTGAAGCTGTCAGGAGAGTGAACTCCTGTCTTTTCCCAGAAGAGAAACGTTCTTTCCATGGCAGTCAAGGAGAGTGATGGATTTGCTGCACAATTCCCACACACACTCTTTGCACTGCTGTCACAAATTCCCTGCTTGTAACTGGGGAAGAATGCTTTTTGTGTTGTTCTGTGGGAGATCTAACACGTGGCTCTTGCCCTGCCTCTCCCTGGGAGCAGAGCACAAGCAGCAAGTGTTGTTGTCTTGGTGGTGATCATGGTCAGCTGAAACGAAAACCAAGAGAGGTTCGTCCTGTGCTTGCTGCTGGCAAACATTCACCATGACCCAGCACCTGGGTACTGCTGTGCTTCAGTGAGGTGTCAGTGATGCAGTTACAGCTGGAATGGAAGTGTGAGTAAGGCAGTGTGTCTGTCAGTGTTGAGGTACTGACTGGAATTGCCATTGGCTGGTGAGTAGACAAGGCTTCTGGACAGGCTGCTAAAGTGTCCTTTCCTTAAGTAATCAAACTTGTTAGAAATGAAGTCCTACACAGGCCTCTCACTGCTTCAGGATCTCCAGTCCCACCCCTGAGTCAGGCAAACCTCATTTTACCACTGGCCTCCAGTTCTGTGTTCTGTGCTCCTTGTCCCTTACATGGACAATAGCAGGTGTCTGACTAATAGCTTGGGCTCTATTAACCATCAGTTAACCCTTTCCTAGGTCAGTCTGTGGAACCCTGCTTACAAATTAATTCAACATAGGGTTTGGAAAATTATTTCCTTGGGAGTTCCCATGTAATAGCTGAAGTCCCAGCTTGGAAAAACTCTTCTTGGGTTTATTACAGCTCCTGGAAAAGGGCAGTTTGGGGTGAAGCTATAGCACCAGAAAAATCAGAACATCATCTGAGATCCCTGGCTTGAAGAGGAGTTGAACATCTGATGCCTCCGTTGCTCCAGTGATGGAACTTGCAGTAGTAGGAAGAGTTTTAGCTTACATTGTCCTGAACAGAGGCTGAAGTGTTCTTCAGTTAAACAAAGTCTATTTCTGTCCAGAGAACATTTATTTTTAGGAAAGAATGACTTATTTGTCTCTGGAAAAAGAGCCTTCTTTCTCCAGTGATGATGTTTTTCCCCTCCCCTCTCCCGGGAAGCTGAAGTTCAGGCGTTGTGTGAGCTTGGTCAGGGCTGCATGGAGTTGAGTCTGGCTACTGAATGGCATCGTGTCTGCTGGAAAAGTCTCTTATGCAAACTTTGGAATTAGGAATGTATAAACATCACCCTTCTGATGGGGTTTGCTTTGTGGGCAGCTCTTTTAAGGCATATTGTAAATTATCTGGAGCAATCTTTTCTGGGAGAGAGGATTCATAAGGACTTTTTTATTTTGATACTCATAACAGTCTAGGCTGGTAACTTTTCATTCTGTCTTTCACAGATCTCCTGCTTCTCTCTCTGGGGGTGAAGGGGCAAGTCCCATAGGACAAGTTAGAGCAGTGGCAGATGAAAGCAGACCTAAGAACTTGTGTGCTTCTAAGGAGCCCTGGCATGGGTAAGAGAAGCTTGGGATTATCAGACTGCTCCAGGTGATACTGCATTGAAGTGGGGGGTTAATAGACAAGGTTTCTGGTAACTACACCCTCAAGCAAGAGCTCCAAGTTCCCTTTATGAAAGGACTGTCTTAAATACTCCCCTGTTTTCTGCTCACCTGTTATTTGCAACCCAGCAGCATGTCCTGTTGTGGGTCTTCACTCTTTTGTATCTGTCCATGGTAGGTCTGTGAAGAAGCCTTCAAGAGGGGTTGTGAGAACTCAGCGTCGCAGGCGTTCCAAGTCTCCAGTCCTCCATCCTCCAAAGTTTATCCATTGCAGCACAAAGTCGCATCCCAACTGCAGCCAGCTGGTGCACAAGAGCCAGCTTGGTGCCCAGGAGGACAGCAGTGGCTTTGGGGTGCCAGTGCCAGAGGAAGCTCCTACACAATGCGGTGCTGCTCCGGATGCCCGCCAGAAGGCAGCTGATGTCGAGGCTTTGGGAGCTTCTGTCACACAGTCAGCATCAGAGGCCACCCAGGAGTCTCCAGCTGCCCTTTCTCTGGTGTCCAAAGCAAACCTGCAGCCTGCAGAGCTTTCTGACTTCCAGTCCATGTCCAGGCTGAGCAGGGACGAGCCATGCGCGTGTGCGGATGAGGCCTGCCGGTGGAGGCGGTGGCAGGAGATGGAGGTGTATGAGTTCTCAGGCCTGCAGAGCACCTTGCCCCTGCCAGCCCTGCCACTGCCCCCTGAGAGGAGAACACTGCCTGAGGACCACTCCCAGCCTGTGCCAGCCAGAACTCCCTCAAGCTCCCCACGCTCTTGCTCTGAGCAAGCCAGGGCCTTTGTGGATGATGTGACTATTGAAGATCTTTCTGGCTACATGGAATACTACTTGTACATCCCCAAGAAAATGTCCCACATGGCAGAAATGATGTACACCTGACAGCACTGATGCCAGGAGGGTGATGGCTTCAGTCTGCCCTTTGCCACACTTTGTGGCAGGTGCAGCCCACTGCCTACTCAATACTTTACATTGCAGCTGATGTTCATTATTTAAGCTGGACAAACACTTTAGCTGGAGCTTAATACTTTGAGCTTGGAATAGATAATGAAGTAAAAAAATGAATGTGTTCAGAGTGAGCCTGCCTCTGCCTAAATGACCTAACACTGGGAAATTCTGCTTGGTTTTTAAAGTCCTCCCCATTTCAGTTCAGTTTCTGGGCTGGGAAAAATCTGTAGATGGCCTGCTGATCGTTATGAGAAATCTGGCATCATTTAGGTTCTTTGATCTCAGGTTGTTAACACTCAAAAAAGGTTAATTGTAGCTTTAGAAGGCTGTAACCAATTAACTTGTATTCAGCTTTCACAATTAGGAGCTTCACCATAGATACTGGTTTGCAGTGAAGCTCTTAGATGCAGTCATCAATAATGTCATTGTAAACCTTCATTCTGGACTAGATTTCTTCTGAAAACATAGACATATTTCATTCCTGTCCAGGACCTTGGTATCATCTCTGCTCTCTATAATTCCAAGAGACTCCCCTGGTTAAAATTCCAAGTCTCTAAATCCCAACGTTCTCTGGGATGAACCCAGTACTGTGGTGGCAAAGAACTTGAAATTTCACCTTCAAACTGGAACTTTTTCTCTGAACTCTCTCTTCTCTTTCTATGTTTTTGCATTTCTTTTTCACCTGATTTGCTTTTTCCAAGGCTTGCTGGTTTTTATGGTCTGAGCTCAGGCAGTGTGCTTTTGGACACTTGTGGCTCTGGTTTTATTTCATGAAGGAATGACCATCTCCTGCCCTCTTGGTGCTGTTACCAACTAGGCCAGTTCAGGAGACAGAGTTGTCTTTCCTTGGGCTGCAGGCATTGTTATTTCCTTGTGCCTGAGGAGGCCTCCTCCTGCCCTGCCATTGATGATGCCAGTGGGATCAGATGCTCTTAGGCTAACATAACATTTGCTTGCAAGCTGCCTGATGAGATAAAGCTTGGATGGTCAAAGCCAGACTGTTTCAGGAAGTTATTCTGATCTCTGTGGTGGTGGTTAGTGGAAAATGTAAAGCAAGTAGAACTTGCTGAGTGTCTGCAGCAGGAGAAATGCCCTACCTTTGCCAGGGGAATGGCTTCTCCAGTTAACCAAAGGAAAGATGAGGTGAGGGACTGTGTTCAGTGTGGGGTTTATGAAGCTTTGAAGCATTTGCTCATTTCAGTGATCTTAATTCATGCATTCTGGGTGTTCGCAGGTTTTTTTAGGTGCATCTAGCTGTAACAGGTATGACCTTTGGAGGTCCCTTCCAACACAAAGCATTCCATGAAGTATAAACCTTCAGATATTAAGAGCTGTAGACTTGAGGGGACAGGGATCAGCTGCACAGAAGGGAAATCTTGAGCACTGTCTTGATTCTTTCCTGCAGTCTTTTTACTAAACCGTTGTCACTTTAGATGCCTTCCCCAGGTCCAGAGTACTGGTGGAGCCTTGCAGTCTTTCTGAAATCAGCAACACTCAGCTGGCCATGCTTTGTGTGCATCAGCACGACCTGCCTGTACCACATTTGTGTAGGGCCAAGGAGCAATTCATTGAAGAGTCTGATCTGGTGAGAGAGATACTGGTGGTTAAGTTTGCACTTTAACTTTTCTGCCCTGTAAGGTCTGGAGAAGGAATGAAGATAAACATTTCCCTGTGAAGTCCTTTGGTGTTGCTCTTGGAGGGTTTTTGTCACTTCTGTGGCAGTACCTTGTGTCTGTGAACGAAGTGGCTGTGCAGATTCACCTGGTTGCAAGCCCTGAGGTGTCATCTCCCCCTTGCAGAGTGCACATGGGTGCCACATCTCTCTTCATTTCCCTGCTCTTAAAAAAAAACTGTATTTTTGCATTCTGAATTCCAGGCAGTTGTTTGGTGACTCTTTTCTGCTATACTGGTCTGCAAAGTGCAGAATGCTCTTACTACTACTTCACAGTGCCTGTGCTTGCAGGCAGCAGCCACAGCAGCATTGTGGGGCTGGGAATGCCCTTCGAGACCATTTTGCACCAGTCCCTTCACTGGCCGGCACAAACCCGTGGTGTAGGGACTGCAGCGTCAAGAGCTGAGAACTGCAGATCCAGGAGGTAATTAAAAAACGTGAACTGGTGCAGACTGGGAGGGGAGAGCAGTGCTGGGCCGCTAGAGGTCAGCCCCAGGCCGGCTGCAGGCTGGTTGCCTGCAGCAGGCTCCTCTGCCTGCTCGGCCGTCCTGGAGCTGACACCTTTGCCAGAGTGAGTCAGGGCAGCCCTGGGTGGTGCTGCCTGAGCAGGCATACAGTGCCAGTGCTGTCAGAAGCTCGATTGTGTTGGCAAAGTTAGTGGTCAAAAAAACCTCTTCAGATGCCCCCATCTGCACAAGTCACTAACCCATGAGCAGGGCACTGTCAGCCCACAGCTGTGCTGTGTGATGTGGAAGAGCTGCTGGGTGAATCACTGTGTGGTCCTGCACTTGGCATCCTCAGGGCAATTACAGCATCTTGGGGCTGGTGAGTGCTGGAACACTGTGAAATAAAAGACCATGGGTAGCTGCAGCTGCTGCCTTCACACTTTCCCTTTTGTCACTGCAAGGTGTTTTAAGATGTTTTGGTCTACCCAGAAGCCACAAAACAAATACCTCTGGTCCTGATTTGAGAAAATGTGACTGTCCAGGCCTTAGTCATGCAGCATGAGCCTTGAAAGCATGCCTGAATAGTTTAAATTTTTAGCTTTAAAAAAATCCATTGGAAGGAGCCAAGCTGACTTTTTTTTGGTATAAAATAAAAGTAAATAAGCTGCCTGGTTCTGCCAAGCAGCCATTCTGAGCCATGCTGGAGCCCCTCACCAAAGTGCCTGCTCCTACCCCTGGCTGAACAATTACAAAAAAGGCTTCACAGCAGTGGTTGGTCCCTGTGCCTGGGGACTGCTTGTTGTAGTTTGTATGCTGCATATCCACGCATCCCTGTGTGGCAGGTGTATGGTTTTTCTATGCCTCTTCATCCTGGAAACACCAATGGGGAGGTTGTCCAAGCTGCAATCTGTTACATGAGTCTGAAACTCACTGCTGTCTATGACAGCTTTGCCCCAGAGCTTGGTCTGGGTCTGGAGAGCTCAGGCTGCTGACAGCACAGCCTCACCCCACAGCTCCTGCAGCTTCGCAGCAGCTTGTGGTCAGTGAGGGGAAGGTCCTCTCTTCAGGGTCTTGCTGTGCCAGTGTCTTTAGGAGATGGAACAGGTGTGGCTGGAATAAAGGAGGCCTTGGATGAGCCTGTGGCCTGGTGTTTTGTTTCTTGTCCTCTTCCACCTGTGTTTGATGATAGGGGTTGTTATAGAGCAAGCTGGACTGTCCCACGGGCAGTCCCCCTTTCATTTCCAGATCTAGTAAGACTAAACCTCTGCCAGCAGTTAACCAGAGAGGTTTTGAGTTTGTTTTTGAGAGAGAGGGGTATGACTACTGGTGTCTCACTGTCCTGAAGTGGTGCTGGAGGTCCATTTTAGAAGTGGCAGAGAGTAAGGTGGCCACTATAGGGCTTTTACCCCGTGTCCTAACTGCCCACACACTGGTGCCACCCATCTGGTCCGCAGGGTGCTCCCAGCCAGGAGCATCCCTCGTGGGGCCGGCGGAGCAGGGCTCGGCTCCCCCTCGGCTCCTTCCTCTGCGGAGCCGCTGCCGGTGCGCCCGGGCGGCGGGGAGGGAGGCAGGGAGCGACGCGCCCCTTCCCAGGCTCTATTTTAAGCAGACATTTACTTTCCCAGCCTCTTCTCTGCCTGGATCCCTGCCCGAGGCGGGGGGGATGTGTCTCTTCCCTCCTTCATAAAAGGGCCCCGAGGCGGAGGCCGGGCTCCGGGGGGGTTATTTTTGGGAGCAGCTCCTGGGATCCGATGGCCTTGTTAGGGCAGCGCTGACCTTTCTCCCGGTGGGGGAGGAGAGCGGAGCGGGGCGGCGGGACGGGACGGGACGGGACGGTCCGGGTAGGGGAGCGCGACCGATTCCAGATCCGCTTGCTCGGCTCCGGCTCCCCGCGGGGCTCGGCCCCAGCCCGGGGCAGGTAGCGGCGAGGCGAGGCTGCCCCTCCCGGGGGGAGTTCGGCCCTGGCCCGCCCTTCTCCCCTCCCTTCCAATTCCTCCTTCCTCCCGGCCCCTCGGCCACCCCCGGCGCCCGGCCCGGCTCCTTCGGGGATGCGGCAGCCGCATTCCTTAGCGCTGTCCTGGGAGAGCTGCTCGGCTGAGGGGGCACCGGGGGTACCATGAGCGGAGGCAGGTTTGATTTCGATGATGGAGGCGCCTATTGTGGGGGCTGGGAAGGGGGCAAAGCCCACGGGCACGGCATCTGCACTGGCCCCAAGGGCCAGGGTGAATACTCGGGCTCCTGGAACTATGGCTTCGAAGTGGTGGGCATCTACACCTGGCCCAGTGGCAACACCTACGAGGGCTACTGGTCCCAAGGCAAGAGGCACGGCCTCGGAATCGAGACCAAAGGACGGTGGGTTTACAGAGGAGAGTGGACCCATGGCTTCAAGGGGCGCTACGGCGCCAGGCAGAGCATGAGCAGCGGAGCCAAGTACGAAGGAACCTGGAACAATGGCCTGCAGGATGGCTACGGCACGGAGACCTACGCCGATGGAGGTGAGGGGGCTGCGAGGGGTGGGGGGGGGTGAACAGCCTGGTGCCCAGCTCATGGAGGCAGAAAGTCTGCTGTCCCTGCTGAAGGGCTGGCCTGATCCTGTCCCCACTAGCGAGATCCAGGCAGGCACAGTGGTCTGCAATGAGCCATTGGGTGCTTCAGTTGAGAAGCACAGCCTGGGGCACAACCACCTCACAAATGTGTGTGTGTGCCTTGATTTTCACCATCAGGTGCAGTGTGTGCACGGGGGGAGCAGCAGGAGCACTGCCCCCACCACCCCTCCCTCGGGAGCTGCTCTCAAGTGTCCAGATCAATAGTTAACACCAACCAACTTGGTTTGTGTAGTCTGTGACTCCTGCTTCTCCAGGGACTGGTTATTCAGGTCATCACCAAACCAGAGACTCCTCAGCAGTGTGTGACTGCAGCCAAGGTGTTCACTGGCTCCTCCGGCAGCAAGCTGGAGATGTTTTCAGGTTGGGTATAAGGCACCCACAGCATCACAGTGTGCTCTGCCTGTGCATTGAACACCTCTGGCATGCCCCTGACAGGCTTCCTGGCCATCTGCTTTGCTGAACCCTTTTGTTGGCTGTTTAGAACACGTGCCTTTCCCTGGAATAAATCCATTTGGTTACTTGGAAGCTCTTCAACCACAAGTGCACCATGTAGTCAGATATTTCTTGTGCTTTATGAATGCAGGGGCTGGTTGTGTTTTTGCATTGGTGGCAATTTTGGGGTTAGAAGTATTGCAAAAATCTCTGTCCAAGTAATTCTGTAGCTCTCCAGTACTGCAGTGTTCCAGGCTGCCATATTTAGGAGAGCTAAAGAGTGAGGGTGATTTGAAATAAATACTCTTCAAAATATGGATCAGAATTGCAACTACATTTATCTAGGGCAGGCACTGGAGTTAGTTTGTAAAGAAAAATAGCAACAATGGCACAAATCTTCAGAATGAAGAGCACTGTTCTGGAGACATTAGAAAAATGGACTGGTTCAAGACTGGTTGTCAGGGCTGGACTGGGTACCTGGCTGCCTTTAAGCCTGGAGATACAGTCCTGAAATTGACTGATTTTCTTTGTGCCCTTGGGGGTTGTAGGTACAGACATGAACTGATGTGTCCCTGCAGCTCCTTACATCATCTGTCCCTCTGTTTTGTGGCCATGCAGCAGTTGGGCACTGAGCTGTGTGGGTTGCAGCATGGCAGTGAGCTCAGGCTGGCACTGCAGCACCTCTGTAGGGCTGCAGGATGAGCAGGCTCTGTGTGAGGTGTGCCCGGGTGAGAAAGGAGCAGTCATCTGGGAACGGTCAGCAGTGGCTGCCCTTGGGGCCATCATCCTGCAGGTGCCAAGCTCTCCTCTGAGTTTGCACAGCCCCTTTCTTACTGCTTCCTAAAGAGCAGAGCAACTGGATTTCAAGTTAATATTGCAGAGAATCTCAAGAGGCAAATCTTGACACAGGAGTTCGAATTTGATTAGATCTGGACTGGAAGCTTGCAACAGAAGAGGAGGAAAGATGAGTCGAGGTTTTCCCCCCAAGGATATGTAAGACACTGCTTCAGTCAGCATGCAGCCCCTGGGCTGCTGTCCTGCACCCAAGAACGTGCCATCTACATGATCCCTGGTGCCACCTGAGGCTGGCAGCTTAGCCCTGATCCATGAAGATATGCCCTGCCAAAGCCATCCTGGGCAGTGCTGAGCTGAGCCCCCCTGGGTGCTCATGAGGGCTGTGCCCCAGTGTCCAACAGCTGCTCCTTGCCTTAAGCTATCATGTCCTGGCTGCCCCAAGCTGCTCGTGCCACATGATGGTACAGGAAGCTGCATCTGAAGCCAAGGTAGGGACCACCAACCAGCATCAGGCGTGGAATGATCTTATTAACTTGCAGGAACAGCTTCCACTTTGTCTACTTACCTGTACCCAGTAACCATCTGCAAGATCCAGATGTGACCAGGCTGCTAACTGGACCTGTTAATGCTTGAAGTTGAGGTTGCCAAGATAAACATCTGGAAAGGCTTTGGAAATCAGCTGTCCCTTGGGTAGGGGACATGGTTCCCAAGCCCCCTGGAAGCCAGCCACACCAGGAAGAGGGCTCTGGGAACATGCAGCCCTTGCCAGGTCATTAGAAGCTTTAGGTCATGGTCTGGTTGCCTGTGGATTTCGTGGAGGTGCAGCTGATTCTAAAGTTTTAAAACAGGCTTTAAATCGATCTTATTTTATTTTGTTATAAATACACACATCAAAACTTTAGATTTTAACACAGTTTTATAAATCACAGCCCCACAAGTGTATTTTATCTCATCTGGCTGAGGTTGGTGACTAAACAAAACTCAAATCTGGAGTGAAGGGTTTTGAAATCCCCTACAGATTGTTGGTGTCCAAGAAGAAGCAGACTCCTGGTGTGAGTTAGCTCAGGTATCCTGTGGGTCATTCACTTTTGGTCTTGGCTACCAAGAGCTACCATTTTTGTTGCAGCTATGAGAGACTGGTGGCCTAAAGAGCTCTCCTGTAACGCTGATTGAAGTCATCCAAGGGGCTCAAGGCTCCTTGGTGTGGCTGGGCAGAGGCAGCAACGCTGACTTCTTTGCTTGGGTATCCAAGCTGGATGTACCTGAGTGGCTGCTGCTGTTACCAGTGAAGAGCCTTGAGCCCTTCCCAGGCACAGGATGCAAAGCTAAAGTGGATGGTGTCTGGAGTTGTGAAAGGACCAGCATGAAGGAGCACCTCATTTTGCAGCCCAAGCCATGAGTAAGCACCTGGTTATTTGGCTTCCACCTGTAGGTTCTGCCTTTGCCCTAAGAAAGGCCTCATTTTTGGGGTGCTTTGGAGTCCAAGTGCTTGACCCAGTCAAGGTTAACTGCAGGAAAAAATGTTGCTGCTGATGCTGATTCGAGGGATTTGAGCCCAAAGCTGGGCTTTGCTGTATAAACAACTCCTTCTTGCTGGTGGGGGTAGAGGAGAGGGAAAAGTCCCCTGCAGCTGAGCAGCTGGAAATCAACTTATTTTTGATGCTACAGTTTGGTCCCTGGGGCACTAAGAGAAGAGAAAATGGTGGTGTCAATGAACTGCCTGTGGAAACAATTGGACCATTCAGTGACCACCAGCCCAAAAGAAAGGGGAAAGGGAAACCCGGAGAGATGAATGGGGTGATGTGGACAAGTCCCAGCCCTTCAGTGCTTGGGGCAGGGAAAGGTGGTGGGAAGGGACCTGGGCTGAGGCAGAAGGAGAATCATCCATGGGACTGCAGCTGGGGAAGCAGGGATAGGCTCTGGCTGAGCCCAAATGGTGCTGGTTTGTGTCTGCTGCCTTTGTGGTACAGCTTCTATGTGACTGCATTTGACCCACAAATTAATGCTGCACATTTATTATTTTTTTTCACCCCTCTCTAGGGTTTTTTTCCCCCTCCTTTCCTTTCCAGCAGAAGCCATCAGATAGTGCTGCTGGCAGCAAAGAGAAGCACGAGGCTTCCCCTGGCCTGTATCCTGTGTGGTGCTGAGCACTGATTGAATGTCCCTAGCCTTTTACATTGAGTTCTTCCAACATACCTGGCACTGCAGGGTGTGGGTAGCAGCAGAGGGTGGCAAGGCAGTGACACGAATCGTTGGCATTATTCACCTGGCTGGTTGTGTTATTTATGTTAATTGCTAATTGCATTGGGGCTTTGAGGCTGGGAAGGGGAGGTCTGACACTGCTGGCTGCAGGCTCTCACTGCCAGGCTGGGTGTGCCCCAGGAGCTGAAGCTTTTGCTGTTGATGCAGCCAGGGACCGTCCTGCCCTGCTGCCAGGGCAAAATGAGGGTGCTGCCATCCTGTTGTGTGCCTACAGGTGAAGGCTCCAGGGATACCATTTTCATCAATCCCACAATTTCATCTCTCCCATTCTATGAAGTTACCCAGGCAAGGCCACCGCCTGCCCTGCTTTGGCTGGGGCCAGGTGAAGTGCATACCTGAGGGGCACAGAGGTGCCAGTGCTTTTTGTCATCATGACCAGAGAAAGACCAGACACTAAAGGATTATTTGGGTCCTCTCCCCCAGTAATCATCAGTGGGGTTCAGTGGCTCTATCCCACTGTCCTGGTGAACCGGACAGGGAAGAAGGGTTCTGCCCCATTTTCATCCTAAATAGAGGTTGTTGGTTTTCACATCCACTGCTTTTTCAGCTTTTTTTCGCCCCAGAACCTCAGAGGTGGGTAGGCACAGCTGGCTGGCAGCTTCGTGTCCTGCCTGTCCCCCCTTGCACAGGCTGCTTTGATACTCAGAGGATAGCAGTGGCTCAGGGATGTGCAGCCCTGATGAGTGACAGCCTGTGGTGCAGGAGGGCTTTGCATGGCCCCATTCTGTTGAACTGGCTGCACTGGGACGTGCTGGTGAGCTGAGGCTTGGCTCCACTCAGACCTCTGCGTGCCCTGACACACGGCTCTGGCTCCTCCAGCCACACTCAGCAGCCTCTGGCTCTGCTCCAGGGATGGTTTATGGCTCTACCCTGGCATGAAGCCTCAGCCAGGCACTGGATCACAGCATGACAGGGACATGGCAGTGCCTGCTTGCACCCACGCTGGTTGGACAGCTGCAGGCAGAACCGTGTGTCAGTGCCAGGCAGGGTGGGCAGGTTTGGTCACACCACATACCAGAGGGACAACTTTACTTGTGCAGTATAGACTGAAATCAGGCAGCTGAGACCAGCTGGAAGAGCCAGTGCCAAACCTTATGCTGAAGGTAGGCATGTGTGCCCCTAGGAAGAGGCACCTCAGTCTCTCCTTCTTGAAAACCAGGTGTGCCAGATGGCTTTTCCCATCCAGGCACCCCTGGAACTCCTGGAGGGACTTGCTGGGGGGCAGAAGCTTCTCTCACCTCACCCCTGAGGACCAAGCTGAGCCCCCTGAACTTGTGAGATTTTCCAGAGTTCCTCTCACAGGGGGTTAATTTGGCAGCACTATCAACTGCAGCCTGCTATGTGCAAGGTTGTCCATCCTAGGAAGAGGTCTCCAGTGTCACCCTGATCATGTGTCAGCCCTGCTCACTGACTGGGCAAGTGGGGATGGAGCACTGACTTCACCAGCCCTCAGTGGGGAGGGCTGTGGGGGGCACTATGAGGTTCTCCAGAGCTTCATTTTGTGCTGGGATGACTCAACACCATTTGACACAGAAGGGATTTGGGGCACAGTAAGGAGCACACACAGGTACCTGGACATCTCTAGCAACGATCCTGCTCTCCCACTTCATGCCCAGACCCCTAACCTGTGCTGTTCATCTAATTTTTAACAGAGCTTCAAGCTCTGCCAAGAAACTGGGCAATGACCCCTGGCTCTGGCAGGCTGCTCCTCATGGCTGACTGCCCATGGCCCACAGATGCTCTGCACTACCTCAGCTCCTACATTTTTAAGTAGAGGAGGCCAACTGTTGCAAGGAGCCCGAAATCCTGGGTGCCACGTGGTAGGCAGTGGCTGGTTGGGGGTGGCTCACCCCAGGGCAGCAGCTGCTGCCTGCTTGGGCACTTCTTGTCTTTCCTGGCCCCCGGCACTGTAAGTTAACACCCCACAGGCGGGTCCAAAGAGGATTTCAACGAAACCTGAAGCTTGGGAGGAGAGATTATGCTGCAGAAGTGGCCTGGGAGAGTGTAAAATATGCACTCCCACAATAGCCAAAGAAGGAACTGGATTTGCTCCCTGAGGAGCAGGGTCAGCCCTGATAATGGTGTCTGAAGGGGAGATGAATGCCTTGAAGATAGGTCACCCCCTCCTGCCTCAGCCCAGCCCCACTGAGCCTCCCTGGGTTTCTTGCTCTCCAAAACTTTGGTGCCTCCTGGTAGATAACAGCTTAATGAAAACCATATTTAGGACAGATGCCTGTGAAAATGTCCCTGGCACAGCTGGTCCTTAGCTTGCACAAAGCAGCACGTGAGAGGGTGACGGAATGGGGTAGCCTTTCTAAGGGCATTCCTGCTCCCCCAGCACCCTCTGCCCATGCCCCAAAATGGGGGCTGCCAGCAGCCTCTGCCCCACAGAGTGCCAGTCTGGGGTCAGGTGGCCTGTTCCAGGTCCTGTGATGACAGAAGCAGACCTGAATGCTGCTTTTGTTTAGGGTGGTTTGCTGGTTTCTGAGGCAAGAGCATCTACAGACTGAGACTTGTCCCATGCTGTCCCATCTCACAGGGCTCAGCAGGGATGTGCTGGCCCTCACAGCCTGCTCTGCTGGTATGTGGGTGCTGCCCCAGCAGCCCTCCTGCCCTTCCTTGGGCTCTTCTTTCAGAGGGCTTTTATGCTGCTAATTTAAATCTCTTGACATCCTGGTGAGAAAAATCAGAGCAGTGGTCTCCAGTTCACTCTTCTGGAGCCTGCAAGACCCGGTATGGGCTGGAGAGGAGCAGTGTGCTTTGCTCAGTCCCTCAAGGTGTTACTGCCAAGGTGCTGATGGCTCTTAGCAGGGTCCTGAAGCCAAGGTGTGACCTTGACCACATTGAACACCATCCCTTCTGTGCTCCCCATCACATGATACCATGTTCCCTCTTGAGGTGGGTCTGGAGGAGCGTGGTGGGGCAAAGTTTTGTTGGGGCAGGGCTGAAGGAACCCCACATAGAGCTGCTCTGCTTCTCTCCTTTTTTCCAGCCATCTGTTGCTTTGTGCAGTGTGGCACAAACCTTGGTCTTGGGACCACAGAGAAGCTGTATGACAGGGCCAAGCAGATGCAGCCACAGCTACCAGAGCAGCCTATGCTATGGGCAGGAACCCAAATCAGGGGTCTAGAGCTGGTGCTGGCAGCCTCTGAGTGACAAACTGCAGAATGGGCTGAAGGGGATTGTCACTGAGCCAAGGAGTGGCCACCACAGTTTGTGTGTCCATTGGGGCTGCTACCACCCTTGGCACAGCCCAAACCCCAGCCCTGTGGGGCTACCTCCTGCTCTGGATGCTAATGCAGAACTTGTCCATCGAGTGGCTTTGGGTTTGCAGCAGCGTTCCCTAGCACCCCAGCTCCTTCCCAGTGAGTTGTCACCCGCCAGCAGCAGTTTCAAGGCAGGTATCCTCTGCTCCCAGGGCACCGCTGCTTTTGCTCCTGAGCGAGCACTGGTGGCACGGAGCTCCTCTCCCCGAGGGCAGGCAGCGCTGCCCCAAGCCCGCCTGCCTTTGCTGGCTCAGCCGGGAGCGAGCCGCCTCCTCACCCTGTGCCCCTTCTCTCCCGCAGGCACCTACCAGGGGCAGTTCACCAACGGCATGCGGCACGGCTATGGCGTGCGGCAGAGTGTGCCCTACGGCATGGCCTCGGTGGTGCGCTCCCCGCTGCGCACGTCGCTGTCCTCCCTGCGCAGCGAGCACAGCAACGGCACCCTGCCGCAGGACTCCCCCGCCGCCAACCCCGACAGCCTGCCCCTCTCGCCCACCATCACCCGCGGCGGCTTCGCCCTCAGCCTCTACGCAGATGCGGAGGCCGGTAAGCCCAAGAAGGGCGGGGGGCTCTTCCGCAGGGGCTCCCTGCTGGGCAAGCTGAAGAAGTCGGAGTCCAAGTCGTCCCTGGCCAGCCAGAAGAGCCGCGTCAGCTTCCTCAAGAGTGAGAGCGGCATCAGCTCGGCCGCCAGCGATGCCACCTCCACTGTCAGCCTGGGCGAGGGTGCCGAGGGCGAGGAGTACCCACCGTTTGAGTCGGACATCGATGCCACCACCACGGAGACCTACATGGGCGAATGGAAGAACGACAAGCGCGCCGGCTTCGGTGTCAGCGAGCGCTCCAGCGGGCTCAAGTACGAGGGCGAGTGGCTGGACAACCTGCGGCACGGCTACGGCTGCACCACGCTGCCCGACGGCAAGAAGGAGGAGGGCAAGTACCGGCACAACGTGCTGGTGAAGGGCATGAAGAAGCGCGTGATACCCCTCAAGAGCGCCAAGATCCGGCAGAAGGTGGACAGGAGCGTGGAGGGGGCTCAGAGGGCTGCGGCCATCGCTCGGCAGAAGTCAGAGATTGCAGCATCCAGGTAGGTGCTTGGGGCTCCAGTGTGCAGACCCCCGCGGTGGTGGTGCCCAAGCCAAGCGTCCCTCTGGAGCTCTGCTGTGTGCCTCCCGCTGTGCACTGTTGGGGGGTCGAACACATCCCTACTCAGCTTCTGTTAAATTCTTTGTACTAAGTATGGGCAGAGCAGGGCCAAGGGCTTCTGTGGTAGCTTGGTGGTGTTCAGGACCTGTTCTCCCTCTTACCCACTCTCCTGTCCCCCTGCAGTGCTGGTCCAGAAGGTGCCAGGAGGAACTGCCACCAACACCAGCACTTCAGTAGAATGGAGTGTATGAGCTAGAGGGATGGGGAGCACCCATCCCTGGCCATGCCAGGCTGCTGGAACCACTAGGAGTCATTGACAGGGAAGATGAGAACCAGCAGGGTCTGACTACAGTAAATTCAGCAGGTTCCTGAGCAGCCAGTGAGATGTGGCCCAGGTGAGCCAGGTCTGCAGCACAGCACAACTTCACTCCACAGCCCCCACTGTGGCTCTGTGGGGAGCTTACAGGAGGCATCAGGGTTGTCACTCAATTTTAGCAGCCCAGAGTAATGGACTCTCGGACAAACACTGCTGTGCTGGAATGCTACAGATGGGAGGCAGGACCTATGGCAGATACCAAACCAAGGAGGGAACTTCTGTGAGGAGCATCATCTGCCCCCCA
Organism: Indicator indicator; assembly: GCF_027791375.1. Lineage (NCBI taxonomy): Eukaryota > Metazoa > Chordata > Aves > Piciformes > Indicatoridae > Indicator > Indicator indicator. The sequence goes on from NC_072033.1 coordinate 3,960,598, forward strand.
GCACCCAGCTGCCCTCAGACAGGTTTTGTGTGTCCCTGCCATGAGGGAAGTGGTCACTGGAGTCAGGGTGGGTGGCTGAGCCTGATCACATGGCACAGAACCACATCCCAAAGCCCGTGATGCTTTACAATGCCAGGAAGGGGAGAAGCAGGGGGAACTCAGCTGGGTTTGTCCTCTTTTGTCCCCCCAGTTTGTCCTGGTCAGAGCCCAGGGGTGGGAAGAGGGCCATGGCAGCCATCAGTGAGTGAGTGGCAGTGTGCCTGGGGACATGTGCCACAGGGGCGTGAGAGGCTGCCCTTAGCATGTGGCAGTCTCTTGCTGCAATGCTGCCCCTTGTGCCAGTAGACACACAGGCACTGCTGGGCACCACGTTGTCCCTACACCACCCAGTACATTAGGACCAGACAAGTGGGCTTCACTCAGAATTAGTTAGAAATTAGTGGGAAAGTGCTAATTGCTCCATCATCCCTCATGGAATAGAGGAAGGAGGAGATAAAAGCGCAGCTCCAGGGTCTGCTCAGGAAGGGCAAGAGAAAACCACCTTCTGCTTGTGTCCTTGCCTGTGCCTGGATTATGCTGGCAGCATACTCCTCGTCCCACAGCATTTCTGCCAGTCTCAGAGCCAGCCTGGCAGAGGCCAGAGATCATCAGGCTCTCATCTTCCTCAGAGAAACGTAGTTGTGACAGACCTCGAGGCTGTACCTCAGCTCCCCACCAGAACCCTGCCCTGCACAGGCTCCTGCCTTGCTCCATTTGGTTGCTCAGTCACCTCATTGCCAAGCAGAGATGGGAAGTGGTGGCAGAGATGGGAATTACAGAATCATAGAATCAATGAATCATAGAATCATAGAATCAAGAAGGTTGGAAGAGACCTCAAAGATCATCGAGTCCAACCTGTCACCCTACACCTCATGACAATCTAAACCATGGCACCAAGTGCCACGTCCAATCCCCTCTTGAACACTTCCAGGGATGGTGACTCCACCACCTCCCTGGGCAGCACATTCCAATGGCCAACCACTCTCTCTGTGAAGAACTTTCTCCTCACCTCCAGCCTAAACCTCCCCTGGCGCAGCTTGAACTAACAGAAGTTCTGTCCTCTGAGGCACCCCAGCTTTGCTCTCCTGGTGACCATTTCTGCTCCAGAGCTTTGCAGGCAGTGTGGCTGGTGTGCTCTTAGCAGAATCCAGTTGCCTGAGAGACCAGCCGAGAGAAACTGGCAGGACTGCAACTGAAATGTTGCGCGGGGCCAGCTAGGATAAAAATAACAGCCTGGGGTGGCGTGAGGCCCGTCGGAGCCTCCTGGCAGGACAAGCTCAGCCGGACACCAGCTTCGCCGTGCCCGGGAGCTGCGTGCGGCCGTGGTGCTACGCGCCCGTAAACAAGGGGGCTGGAGCTGCAAAGGCTGCTTCCCGAGAGCAGGGCTGGTTTACACAAACCTCTTTTTATTATACACTATTTACACTTCGGATCAAAAGCGGGTCTGCAGTGTTTTCCATCAGGGCTGGAATGTGCCTGCTGCCCTGACAGGGGACTGCATCCCTCCCAAGTGCGGCCAAGGAATAATTTCCTATTAAGGAAACCTTGGAGCCGGAGGAAATAAGGCGTTAAAGGCGGTTTCCTGCAGGGAGCCCGCCCCTCGCAGACCCTGCCGTTGTGCGGGGGCTGGGGCAGGGCAGGAGAACGCTGCTGGCGCTGGCACTGCGATGCCCCCGGTTCCCTCCCTGCAGCTGAGCTGACTCCGCTGCAAGAGGAGAATTCGGGCTCCTCTGTCCTGTAAACTGTAACTCAGCGTTTCCACTAGTCTTTACTCCTGGTGTATGTCACTCTGGACAGAGCTGTTCTCTCTGCCTGCTGCCTTCTGAGAGCCTGACTCGTGCTCCTTACTCTTCCTTTCAGCTCAGCATTGGGCTCAAGAGCTCCAGAACCAGATGATTTTGCCTTGAGAAGGTTCTTAGGCTAAACCTCAGCTCTGCCTGGCCTTGAACCTTGCCTCTGTTTCCACTCTCAGGACAGAGCAATTGCAGACAGATTGTGAAAATCAGTGAATGTGGTTTCTGAAAGGGCTGGGCTGGCGTTAGCATTGCCTCAGGTTGTCACTGCAAGCAGGGTTGGAGCATTCCCTTTCTCCTGGGCCTTAGTGTGTGCCTTAGGAAAGGAATGACTTGGAAGCTACAGGAATGCTTTGCCAGGGGAAGATGTGGCACACCTGTGTGTGAGGCTATTGCTGGGAACTGACCAGCAGCACTCAGCAGCCACCAACCTTCACCAACCTGTGCAGTCGTTATGGGTGTTGGAGTTTCTTTTGCTTCTGGCACTCAGGGAAGCCCTGTACAGAGCTGAATGATAATGACATGGAGCCTTCCTGGGGGAAGATGTCAGGAGAAGAGCAGACTTCACACTTTTGCACCATAAAAGGCTCTTTAGGGATAGAAATCTTTACAGAAACAAGCCCATGCTCTGCAAGCTGCCTCGGCCAGTTGCACTGCAGGAATCCCAGGCATGTGCCCAAGCTCAGGGGGTGAACAGGCAGGAGGCTGCTGGCAGTGCTGATGGGCACCCTGCCTGTCATCTGCCCTGTCATCTGCCCTGTGGTCAGTGATGGTCAGGGATAGTGGTCAGCCACGGTCAGAAAAACTTCCTCAACCCATGCTCTGCTGAGAGTGTCTGAGGCACCAGACTAATTTGCAGCTCCTGCCCTGCTTGGTTTGAGTGTTCCAGCCAATGCCAAGGGCAGTGCCAGCTATCACCTGCCCTGCTGCTTGTCCTGCCTGAGTAGTGCTGCCTGTCCTGCCTGATTAGCACTGCTCTGGCCTCTTCAGCTCCCCCCCAAATCCTCCTGGGTCAGTAATAGAGCTGCTTTCCCTGTTGTGCAAGAGGCTGAGCACACAGCTAGCATTGCCTCACTGCCAGATGAGGGAACAGCAATTTTTTTTTTTCATTTTTTCATTGTTTCAGTGAAAATCATTTAGCATGGGGTCATGCTGTCCTGAACAGCCCAGCCAGCTGAGCCAGCTGCCCCTCACCCCAGGCAATGGCCCTGGAGCTGCTCAGATGTCAGGCAGAAATCTGGAGCTCGTCTATCAGCAGCACCAGGCATCACCTACTAGGATGGAGGTACTGAAGTTAAGGTCTGATGAATTCTCCCTGAGACTGCTGGCACTAGGGAGAAGTCCTCCTGAAGCATGGCAGCCACTGGGGTGTCAAGCCTGGGAATAGGGTGTCCAGAGAAGTGGTGGAGTCCCCATCCCTGGAGGCACTGAAAAATGTGTAGATGTGGTGCTGAGGGATGTGGTTTAGTGGTGGACTTGACAGTGCTGGATTAACAGCTGGACTTGATGGTCTTAAAGGTCTTTTCCAACCTCAAGTACTCTGTGATTCTCTGATGGCTTTGCTCCAACCCTGGGGTAACCAACCACAGATGGACATGGGGGCTAACAGGCACTTTATGGTGTCCATTGCTTGTGCTCTGTACTGCTGGTGTCTTGGGACTTTCCTTGCTGTGATCCCAAGTGATTCCTATTGGAGCTGAAACATGGCTGCTCCTTCAGTGCCAGGTGAAGCCACCCACCATGTCCCTCAGCCTCCTCCCCTTGTATCCTTTGTTCCTCTGCTGTGTTGGGGTGGGTGGGAAAGGCAGTGAGGACCTGGGCTCACAGCCAGAACATCATCTCCTCAGGGCTTCAGTAGACAAGCTGGTAGAGGACATCTGGCAGGCCTGTCCTGCACCAGCCCCTGCCAGAAGGGGACAGCCACCACCAAGCCAGTGAAAACCCATCCCGAGGTGTGTAACAGCTGCCTTGGGTGTGTCCTGGGCATGGCTGGTGCTGAACAGGGTGCTCTGGAGAACCAGCAGTCGGGGTGCTGCTGTTACATAGGGACAGTGGTTCCACTGAAAGCAGGGAGAGAGGCATGGAAGTGGTCAGCTTTTATCTCTTCAGGAGAAACCAAAACAAAATGCAAGAAGAACAGCAGGGCTGGCTTCAGGGGAACCTCTGATTTGTTGAAGGCTTCATGCTCAGCAGTTGGGCAGTTCATCCAGGGGATTTTCTCCTCTCTGGTGCTTTTGGGGGACAAAATGAGTGCAAATCCTGCAGATCCCACCTCCCTCCCACTGCATCAGCATCTGCCTCTGCACATGGTTGTGCTTTCCAGTGATTTGGACCAAACTCAATGAGGAGACTTGTCTGTGTGTCCTGCAAGGCACAGGTCTGGCCATGCTCTGAGATTGTTTGATGGGTGCACAACACCTCAGAAATACCTGCCAGATGTCACAGCATCAAGAGGAAGGCAAAGTAACAGAGGCACAACGGCTGCTGTTTTCTGAAGCTGGCCCTGAAGCCCACGTGCAGCTGAGAGGGATATGCCTGGAGAGTACAGCTGAAAATGAACGATGTTGCATTTGGTTTGGAGGTTTAATGTGCTATCTATAGAGGTCCCACAACGCTGCTGCCTGGACAGGCCCCTGTGAGAATTGCTCAAGTGCATTCTGAAATGCTGGGCACTAATTCCTGTGAGAGCAGAGGTCAATCTCATCACAACGAGCCTGGGCTGTGTCAGATCACCGCAGCGCTGCAGTGAGCGCCCGGCGTCAGAACTCGCATTGGTGACGTGTTCCTGGCAGCAACGTGCGGGCACCGCTCCTGGGGGAGCTGGCTTGAAGCTCAGGTTGGTTTTCTGTCCGTACCCGTGGCTTTGGGGCAGATCTTAGCTCTGCCTTCCAGCAGTGAGAGTGTTTGACAGCTCGTGTATCGCTTCCCGAGCCTGCCCTGCCCGGCCGCATTCCCGGCGGCGCTGCTGCAGCAAGCGCAGGCGGCGTGGCCCCGGGCAGCTCCTGTGTGCTGCGAATGACGTCCTAGAAGCGCTGGAGTCAGCAGAGCCTCCTGGCTAAATAAGGGCAGGCAGAGCAGGGCGTTATCAGCGCTGCCCGAGCGCGACAGCTGAGACGAGGGGCCCAGGGCAGCCCATACCGCTGCAGCTCGGCCGCCTACCCACCGGCAAGGTGCTTGCCTTGGCAGGGCTCTGCCTCAGCCAGCCCCTTGCCCCCGGGGGTCTCCGGGGTTATGGGGCTGGTGGGGGAGATGGGCAAGGAAAGCAATGTCCTCCCAAGGCACCTTTTTGGTGATGCGTGGTCTATGTTCAGAGCTGGGCTTGTGGCCGTTGGTGGCCTTGGCTGTCTTGGGGCTGATGGTGAAGCTCAGCTTGCCTGAGGCCAGAGTTTGGACCTGAGATTTTCAGGTCTGTTAAGTCAGACTCGAAGCTGCTCTGAAGGAGTTTCAGGGGTTTATGTTAGATATGCTTTCCTCAGGCTTTTAGCCAGAGGCATGGTTGTCAGACCCATCAGGAGCCCAGCGAGTTCCCAGACCTTTAGGTCTGAGGTCAGATGGCAGGATGCTCGTGGTCATCCCATGAGAGCAGGCAGCAGTGGTGGTTCAAGAGAGTCTCTGCCAGGTGGACTTCCTGCCTGGGAGAGCAGCTGATGGTCCTCTGCTGTCCCAGCTTCGTGATTCCTTTGCTCCAGGGGGATTGCACATCCCCCTGTGATGGATGGGGGTGCAAGGAGGAAGCAGCAGCAGCCAGGAGATGGGCAGAGCTTGTCCTGGCCCCGGGTGGGTTACTGGCTGCAATTCACCTCCCATCCCAGGATTTGCCAGGAAGAGACACAGGAGTTGGGAGCTGCATTTCTGCAGCTGTGCAATCAGACACTGAAGTTGCCATAGCCTGACATCTTGGGGGTTTAAAGATAGGTGGGTGCAGGTGGAGGACTACCCTGGCTTTGTTAAAATCCTGCCAGACTCCCCATAGGGTGCAGGGGGAGGCTCACACTGAGCAAGGCGCAGCCACAGCTGGAGGTGGTCGAGTGGCAGGAGCCAAGGGCAGGTCCTCGACAGCTGGGTATTCTGGTTGCCCTACTGCCCCCACAGTGGCAAAGAGCATCTCAGTGCTTCCACAGACAGGGCTCAGGGAGAGCCAGGGGGCACCTGGGCAGAGAAATGAGGGCAGCCTGGCTGCTGCTGCATAGCTGGGTGCCAGGACACAGCAGCGAGG